>NW_027141098.1:1250000-1562500 GCF_036365525.1 Heterodontus francisci
TTGTTCAATGTGAGAACAAGTTCAGCCAGGCGGAGGAGGGTGGTGGTGGATGGGGACTGGTTGGGCCTCTGTTCCAGGAAGAAGCGGAGAGCCCTCAAACCATCCTGGTGGGGGATGGAGGTGTAGAGCGATTGGACGTCCATAGTGAAGAGGAGGCGGTTGGGACCAGGAAACTGGAAATTGTCAAAATGACGTAGGGCGTCAGAAGAGTCACGGATGTAGGTGGGAAGAGACTGGACCAGCGGAGAAAAGATAGAGTCTAGATAGGAAGAAATAAGTTCAGTTGGGCAGGAGCAGGCTGACACAATGGGTCTACCGGGACAGTCCCGTTTGTGGATTTTGGGAAGGAGATAGAAGCGGGCTGTCCGGTGTTGCGGGACTATGAGGTTGGAAGCTGTAGAGGGAAGATCTCCAGAGGAGATGAGGTCAGTGACAGTCCTTTGGACGGTGGCTTGATGTTCGGTGGTGGGGTCATGGTCCAGAGGGAGGTAGGAAGAGGTGTCTGTGAGTTGGCGTTGAGCTTCTGCAAGGTAGAGGTCGGTACGCCATACAACAACAGCACCACCCTTGTCTGCAGGTTTGATGACCATGTCGGGGTTAGACCTGAGAGAACGGAGTGCCTCAGGTTCAGAGGGGGACAGGTTAGAGTGAGTGAGGGGGGCAGAGAAATTGAGACGACCAATGTCTCGCCGACAGTTTTCAATGAAGAGATCAAGAGCGGGTAAGAGGCCAGGGTGAGGGGTCCAGGTAGAGGGAGAATGCTGGAGGCGGGTGAATGGGTCTGCTGGTCGGGGGGAGGACTCCTGGTCAAAGAAGTGAGCCCGGAGGCGGAGGCGACGGAAGAAGAGCTCAACGTCATGCCGAGCGCGAAATTTATTGAGGTGGGGGCGTAAGGGGATAAAACTGAGTCCTTTGCTGAGTACAGAACGCTCAGCATCAGAGAGGGGGAGGTCAGAGGGTATAGTGAATACACGGCAAGGGGTCAGATCAGAAGGGGTGGGGTCAGAGGGAAGTGAAGCGGAAGGAATATCTGGAGGGGCATTAGTCCCCATCAGCTGCTGCAGCTTGCGTTCCTTAACACCTGAAAGGAAGAAAAAAAGTTTTTTGTTAATGCGTCGGATGAGACGTAAGATGAGATGAAACTGCGGAGTAGAACAGATTTGAGATAAGGTGAGACGGTGCTGCTGGAGAGAGAGGTCCAGTGTGTGCATATGGCGGCGCATAGCACTGAGTGTAGATCTCAGGATGCGGCGAGAGTAGCAGTCCGAGGAACGTTGTATTTCTCGGAGATACCTGTGATCCTGGGTGCTTTCAAAGCATGATGGGTGAAACTGCAGTTGGAATCCACGTGGAATCAGTCGGAGCCGGAGACAGTCACTGAGGAAGGAGATGTGGCTGTGAAAACGAGTTTTGGTAGATACCTTATCAAACACCAGGAGGGAAATAGAAAGCAATGAAGGTGAACAAGGTAAAAGAGACAAACGAAAATCCCGTCGGAGAGAAGAGCAGAACTTCTTCAAGGTAGGCATTCCTGGAAGAGAAGTGGCAGTGAATTAAACACTAAAATAAAAGCAAAATACTGCGGATGCTGGAAATCTGAAACAAAAACAAGAAATGCTGGATTCACTCAGCAGGTCTGGCAGCATCTGTGGAAAGAGAAGCAGAGTTAACGTTTCGGGTCAGTGACCCTTCTTCGGAACTGACAAATATTAGAAAAGTCACAGATTATAAACAAGTGAGGTGGGGGTTGGGCAAGAGATAACAAAGGAGAAGGTGCAGATTGGACCAGGCCACATAGCTGACCAAAAGGTCGCGGAGCAAAGGCAAACAATATGTTAATGGTGTTTTGAAAGACAAAGTATTAGTACAGATTAGGTGTGAATATACTGAATATTGAACAGCAGCAAGTGCAAACCTGAAGAAAAACAACCTGAAAAAAACAGTGGGTAAGCAAACTGAACAAACTAAGATGAAATGAAATAAATGCAAAAAATGTAAAAAGGAATGCAAAAAAAAGGAAGAAAAAATAACTAAAAATGACTAAAAATGAAAGTAAAGTGGGGGGCTGTCATGCTCTGAAATTATTGAACTCAATGTTCAGTCCGGCAGGCTGTAGTGTGCCTAATCGGTAGATGAGATGCTGTTCCTCGAGCTTGCGTTGATGTTCACTGGAACACTGCAGCAATCCCAGGACAGAGATGTGAGCATGAGAGCAGGGGGGAGTGTTGAAATGGCAAGCAACCGGAAGCTCAGGGTCCTGCTTGCGGACTGAGCGGAGATGTTCCGCAAAGCGGTCACCCAGTCTGCGCTTGGTCTCCCCAATGTAGAGGAGACCACACTGTGAGCAGCGAATACAGTATACTACATTGAAAGAAGTACAAGTGAATCTCTGCTTCACCTGAAAGGAGTGTTCCATATTATTGTATTGACCTTGTTCACTCCTGGCATTTCTATTGTAAATGTAACTGATCTGTCTGCAGTGGACACTGAATCCAGGGACAAAAGCAATGCCGTTTTACTCTGTTCCTCTCTTTTTCCCAGTTAAAACGTGAACTTTGATGATCTGATTCAGGACCGTGTTCAGGGTTACAGCCCAGAAACTACTGTGAGTGATATTGAGGGACAGACTCTGTACACATCCATTAGGGAGGCAGTCGCATAGTGATAATATCACTGCATAAGTAATCCGGACGCCAAACCTTATATGCTGGGGATAGGGGTTCAAAACCCACCTTGGCAGCTGTCTAAAATAGAAGGTGCTCACTCTCGATGCATAAAGTGGAGAGAGCTCCCTCTGTATGTACACACTGGAAGAAGCTCCCTCTCTATGTATCAAGTGGAGGGAGTCCCCTCTCGATGTATCAAGTGGAGGGAGCACCCTCTCTATGTACCAAGTGGAGGGAGCACCCTCTCTATGTATAAATTAGAGGGAACTCCCTCTCCATGTATCACGTGGAGGGAGCACCCTCTCCATGTATCATGTGGAGCGAGCTCCCACTCTCTGCATAAAATAGTGGAAGCAACCCCTCTACGCAGATAGTGGATGGAGCTCCCTCGCTCTGTATAAAATGGAAGGAGCTCCATCTCCATGAATAAAGTGGAGGGAGCTCCCTCATATACTTAAATTGGAGGAAGCACTCTCTATGTATAAAGTGGAGGGAGCTCCATCTCCATGTATAAAGTGGACGGAGCTCCCTCGCTATGTAGAAAGTGGACGGAGCTCCATCTCTATGTATAAAGAGGAGGGAGCTTCCTCTCTATGTAGAAAGTGGAGGGAGCTCCCTCTCTATGTATAAAGTGGAGGGAGCTCCCTCTCTATGTATAAAGTGGACGGAGCTCCCTCTCTATGTATAAATTGGACGGAGCTCCCTCTCTATGTATCCAGAGGAGGGAGCTCCCTCTCTATGTATCCAGAGGAGGGAGCTCCCGCTCTACGTATGCAGTAGAGTGAGTTCCCTCTCGATGTATAAAATGGTCGGAGTTCACTCTCTATGAATAAAGTGGAGGGAGCTCCCTATCTGTGTATAAAGAGGAGGGAGCTCCCTCTCTGTGTATAAAGCGGAAGGAGCTCCCTCTCTATGTATAAAGTTGAGGGAGCTCCCTCTCTATGTATACAGTGTAGGGAGCTCCCTCTGTTCGTATAAAGTGGAGGGAGCACCCTCTCAACGTATAAACTGGAGTGACCACCCTCTGTTGTTATACAGTTGAGCGAGCTCCTTCTCTGTGTCTAAACTGGAGTGAGCACCATCTGAACGTTTCCAGTGGAGGGAGCTACCTCTCTATGTACAAAGTGGAGGGAGCTCCCTCTCTACGTATAAAGTGGAAGGAGCTCCCTCTCTACGTATAAAGTGGAAGGAGCTCCCTCTCTATGTATAAAGTGGAAGAAGCTCCCTCTCTCTGTATAAAGTGGATGGAGCTCCATCTCTATCGATAAAGTGGAGGGAGCTCCCTCTCTATGTATAAAGTGGACGGAGCACCCTCTCTATGTATAAAGTGGAGGGAGCTCCCACTCTCTGTATAAAGTGGAGGGAGCTCCCTCTCTATGTCTAAACTGGACGGAGCTCCCTCTCTATGTATAAAGTGGAGGGAGCTCCCTCTCTCCATATAAAGTGGAGGGAGCTCCCTCTCTAATAATAAAGTGGAGGGAGCTCCCTCTCCATGTATTAAGCGGACGGAGCTCCCTCTCTATGTATAAAGTGGAGGGAGCTCCCTCCCTATGTATAAAGTGGAGGGAGCTCCCTCTCTATGCATAAAGAGGAGGGAGCGCCCTCTCTATGTATAAAGTGGACGGAGCTCCCTCCCTATGTATAAAGTGGAGGGATCTCCCTCTCTACGTATCCAGTGGAGGGAGCTCCCTCTGGACGTATAAAGTGGAGGGAGCGCCCTCTCCACGTATAAACTGGAGAGAGCACCCTCTGAACGTTTCCAGTGGAAGGAGCTCCCTCTCCCTTTATAAAGTGGAAGGAGCTCCCTCTCCATGTATAAAGTGGATGGAGCTCCATCTCTATCGAAAAAGTGGAGGGAGCTCCCTCTCTATGTATAAAGTGGACGGAGCACCCTCTCCATGTATAAAGTGGAGGGAGCTCCCACTCGATGTATAAAGTGGAGGGAGCTCCCTCTCTATGTATAAAGTGGAGGGAGCTCCCACTCTATGTATAAAGTGGAGGGAGCTCCCTCTCTCCATATAAAGTGGAGGGAGCTCCCTCTCTAATTATAAAGTGGAGGGAGCTCCCTCTCCATGTATTAAGCGGACGGAGCTCCCTCTCTATGTATAAAGTGGAGGGAGCTCCCTCCCTATGTATAAAGTGGAGGGAGCTCCCTCTCTATGTATAAAGTGGACGGAGCTCCCTCCCTATGTATAAAGTGGAGGGATCTCCCTCTCTACGTATCCAGTGGAGGGAGCTCCCTCTGGACGTATAAAGTGGAGGGAGCTCCCTCTCCACGTATAAACTGGATTGAGCACCCTCTGTACGTTTCCAGTGGAGTCGGCTCCCTCTCTACGTATCAAGTGGAGGGAGCTCCCTCTCTATTTATCAAGTGGAGTGAGTTCCTGCTCTACGTATGCAGTGGAGTGAGTTCCCTCTCAATGGATAAAGTGTTCGGAGTTCCCTCTCTATGGATAAAGTGGAGGGAGCTCCCTCTCTATGTATAAAACGGAGTGAGCTCCCTCTCTATGTATAAACCGGAAGGAGCTCCCTCTCTGTGTATAAAGTGGAGGGAGCTCCCTCTCTATGTATAAAGTGGACGGAGCTCCCTCTCTATGTACACAGTGGAGGGAGCTCCCTCTATTCGTATAAAGTGGAGGGAGCTCCCTCTATTCGTATAAAGTGGACGGAGCTCCCTCTCTATGTGCAAAGTGGAGGGAGCTCCATCTCGAAGTATAAAGTGGACTGAGTTCCCTCTCGAAATATAAAGTGGAGGGAGCTCCCTCTCTATGTATAAAGTGGATGGAGCTCCCTCTCTATGTATAAAGTGGATGGAGCTCCCTCTCTATGTATCAAGTGGAAGGAGCTCCCTCTCTAAGTATAAAGTGGATGGAGCTCCCTTTCTATATATAAAGTGGCCGGAGCTCCATCTCTATCGATAAAGTGGAGGGAGCTCCCTCTCGATGTATAAAGTGGAGGGAGCTCCCACTCTATGTATAAAGTAGAGGGAGCTCCCTCTCTCTGTCTAAACTGGACGGAGCTCCCTCTCTATGTATAAAGTGGAGGGAGCTCCCTCTCTCCACATAAAGTGGAGGGAGCTCCCTCTCTATGTATAAAGTGGAGGGAGCTCCCTCTCTCCATATAAAGTGGAGGGAGCTCCCTCTCTAATTGTAAAGTGGAGGGAGCTCCCTCTCCATGTATTAAGCGGACGGAGCTCCCTCTCAATGTATAAAGAGGAGGGAGCGCCCTCTCTATGTATAAAGTGGACGGAGCTCCTTCCCTATGTATAAAGTGGAGGGATCTCCCTCTCTACGTATCCAGTGGAGGGAGCTCCCTCTGGACGTATAAAGTGGAGGGAGCTCCCTCTCCACGTATAAACTGGATTGAGCACCCTCTGTACGTTTCCAGTGGAGTCGGCTCCCTCTCTACGTATCAAGTGGAGGGAGCTCCCTCTCTATGTATCCAGAGGAGGGAGCTCCCTCTCTATGTATCCAGAGGAGGGAGCTCCCTCTCTATGTATCCAGAGGAGGGAGCTCCCTCTCTATTTATCAAGTGGAGGGAGCTCCCGCTCTACGTATGCAGTGGAGTGAGTTCTGTCTCTATGTCTAAAGTGGTCGGAGTTCCCTCTCTATGGATAAAGTGGAGGGAGCTCCCTCTCTATGTATAAAGCGGAGTGAACTCCCTCTGTATGTGTACAGTGGAGGGAGCTCCCTCTCTTTGTATAAAGTGGAGGGAGCTCCCTCTCTATGTATACAGTGTAGGGAGCTCCCTCTGTTCGTATAAAGTGGAGGGAGCACCCTCTCAACGTCTAAACTGGAGTGACCACCCTCTGTTGTGATACGGTTGAGTGTGATCCCTCTCTATGCATAAACTGTAGTGAGCACCCTCTGTCCGTTTCCAGTGGAGTCGGCTCCCTCTCTACGTATCAAGTGGAGGGAGCTCCCTCTCTATGTATCGTGGAGGGAGCTCCCGCTCAACGTATACAGTGGAGTGAGTTCCCTCTCGATGTATCCAGTGGAGGGAGCTCCCTCTCTATGTATAAAGTGGAGGGAGCTCCCTCTCTATGTATACAGTGGAGGGAGCTCCCTCTATTCGTATAAAGTGGAGGGAGCTCCCTCTATTCGTAAAAAGTGGACGGAGCTCCCTCTCTATGTGCAAAGTGGAGGGAGCTCCCTCTCGAAGTATAAAGTGGACGGAGTTCCCCCTCTATATATAAAGTGGAGGGAGCTCCCTCTCTATGTATAAAGTGGATGGAGCTCCCGCTCTATGTATAAAGTGGAGGGAGCTCCCTCTCGAAGTGTAAAATGGACGGAGTTCCCTCTCTATATATAAAGTGGAGGGAGCTCCCTCTCTATGGATAAAGTGGATGGAGCTCCCTCTCTATGTATAAAGTGGAAGGAGGTCCCTCTCTATGGATAAAGTGGATGGAGCTCCCTCTCTATATATAAAGTGGAGGGAGCTCCCTCTCTATATATAAAGTGGCCGGAGCTCCATCTCTATCAATAAAGTGGATGGAGCTCCCTCTCTATGTATAAAGTGGACGGAGCTCCCTCTCCATGTATAAAGTGGAGGGAGCTCCCTCTCGATGTATAAAGTGGAGGGAACTCCCTCTCTATGTATAAAGTGGAGGGAGCTCCCACTCTATGTTTAAAGTGGAGGGAGATCCCTCTCTGTGTCTAAACTGGACGGAGCTCCCTCTCTACGTATAAAGTGGAGGGAGCTCCCTCTCTCCATGTAAAGTGGAGGGAGCTCCCTCTCTAATTATAAAGTGGAGGGAGCTCCCTCTCCATGTATTAAGCGGACGGAGCTCCCTCTCTATGTATAAAGTGGAGGGAGCTCCCTCTCTATGTATAAAGAGGAGGGAGCGCCCTCTCTATGTATAAAGTACACGGAGCTCCCTCCCTATGTATAAAGTGGAGGGATCTCCCTCTCTTCGTATCCAGTGGAGGGAGCTCCCTCTGGACGTATAAAGTGGAGGGAGCTCCCTCTCCACGTATAAACTGGATTGAGCACCCTCTGTACGTTTCCAGTGGAGTCGGTTCCCTCTCTACGTATCAAGTGGAGTGAGCTCCCTCTCTATGTATCCAGAGGAGGGAGCTCCCTCTCTATGTATCCAGAGGAGGGAGCTCCCTCTCTATTTATCAAGTGGAGGGAGCTCCCACTCTACGTATGCAGTGGAGTGAGTTCCCTCTCTATGTATAAAGTGGTCGGAGTTCCCTCTCTATGGATAAAGTGGAGGGAGCTCCCTCTCTATGTATAAAGCGGAAGGCGCTCCCTCTCTATGTATAAAGCGGAAGGAGCTCCCTCTCTGTGTATAAAGTGGAGGGAGCTCCCTCTCTATGTATAAAGTGGACGGATCTCCCTCTGTACGTAAACAGTGGAGGGAGCTCCCTCTCTTTGTTTAAAGTGGAGGGAGCTCCCTCTCTATGTATACAGTGTAGGGAGCTCCCTCTCTATGTATACAGTGGAGGGAGCACCCTCTCAACGTAGAAACTGGAGTGACCACCCTCTGTTGTTATCCAGTTGAGCGAGCTCCCTCTCTATATATAAACTGGAGTGAGCACCCTCTGAACGTTTCCAGTGGAGGGAGCTGCCTCTGTTCATATGAAGTGAAATTAGACCTTGACAGAACCCCAGTAACAATGTCCATTGTCTGACCCGTCTGGCATTGGGGATTTAGTGTGTGTTTTAGGGCTGAGTTTTTGCTCAAACTGCAGTGACATTCCCAACAAGCGCACGAGTTACAGATTCAAAATTAACCACGGAATGGCTCGCAGCATTGCTGTCCATGGAGAGAGGGAGAGAGAGATGGTGGGAGAGAGACACAGACAGAATGGAACAGAGACAGAGGGAGAGAGAGAGAGAGTTAGACGGAGAAATACATCGAGGGAGACAGATCCAGAGGGAGAGAGACAGACAGAGAGAAGGAGGGAGAAAGACAGAGGGTGAAACAGAGACTGAGGGAGAGACAGACAGAGAGAGTGTGACAGGGTGGGATTAAATGACAAACTTTAGATCTAATAATGTTTGAAAAAAGAGAAAATGAAAAACTAAAACTGGCTGTGTGCAAAAACTAAATTTGAAAGGAAAGATTTGGGGTTCAGTGTGATTGTTTTGGAGGCAACTGTTGGATCAGTGTTTCATATTTTCAAACTGCAGGGACATTTATTGTTGTTGACAATATATTATCAAAAAATGACAAACTTTAGAAGTAGGGGAAAGGGGAGAGAGGATGTGAGGGGACCTTTACAGAACCTCAGTAACAATCCCCATTATCTGCACAGTCCTGTATTGGGGGTATAGTGTGAGAGTTTAGGGGGCGAGTGTTGATCAGTGTTTGATATTTTCAAACTGCAGTGACGTTCCCAGCAAGGGCAAGATTTCCACGTTCAAAGTTACTGCGTGAGGATGGAGTGCCAGTGGGGAAATGAGAAGGTGTTTTACAGAGATGGAATCCAATGGGTTAATTGGGAATTTGTCTCCAGACTGTTGTTTGGAAAGGTTCGTGGAGAGCGGGATGTGTCGCTGGTTTGTTGCTCTGGGTTCAGAAAACCGACAGGGACTGTTCCCACATGGGAAAAGGCTGAAAACTGCAGCGCTGAGTTTGACTATCAGCCATGATCTAGAATGGAGGAGCAGGCTCGAAGGGCTGAATGGCCTCGTCCTGCTTCTATATTCCTATATTCCTATCAGGTTGGGCAAGACAGCTGGAGGTGGAGCCAGTGAGTGAGATTGGGAGGGAGAGAAGGATAAGGAAAGGTTGGAGCAGGAGGGGAGACTGGAGCAGATGGTTTGGGAAAGTGGATAAACTGAAGCAATGGATGAGGAGACTGAGGATTCAATACAGTGAGAGGAGAGGCTGAGATTCACAGGGAGAGACTGCAGCAGAGTGTTAGAGGAAATCTAATCTATAGATCCCAGTAATACAACTCAATTAATACATTCAAACAATAATCCCTGTGGTTATTGGTGTTGGAGAACCGTTCATTGTTTATACAATATAGTCAATATATTTAGTTTGTACAGGCTATTAAATATAAATGTAAATATATTTCTGATATCAGCCTCACTCTTTATTGAATTCAGTAGTCACAGAGATTTTAAAGTGCAGTATTTAAATAATGAATTACCATCAGTGATGAACTGATTACATTCTGTTTATTCAGTCACGAAGTAAGGAATAGGAACTTTCTACAAAACAAAATGAGGACCTGACAGAAATCAACACAGAGGATCAAGTCCAACAGGAAAATGAACACAATCAGAAAACAGACAATTTCAACTTACAGTTTCTCTCACTAATTGTTCCGGACATTCCAGTACTTTCTGACAGTGAATTATTTACACTGCTGCTTCTTTCTCTTCAATTCTGCTTTTCTTTTCCAATCGGTTTCGTTCTCCCTGCTCCTTTTCTCTTTCCCTATCTCTCCGGAATACTCACACCTTGTAAATTGTTACTTAATGCTGCTTTTCACATATGATTTATTCCTAACATTCTGCGTCTGTGTTCTGTTCTCCTGCCCCAGGTTCAATGATTCTATTCTCTGAGTCAGTTTGTTCAGTGGTGAAACCTCTGTGAATAATTTAAACACTCAAGTCTCCACCTGTTCACCTACACTCTTCAGTTCATCTACAATACATGGAATAAACAGGATGGAAAGCTACTTCCAGACAAACCTCACAATCATTGAAATTCCTTCTCCTGGAATTATAAAGTAATCTGTTCGAATGTGAGATTGCTTAATTAAGCAAACACTAACATCAGCACTGCAGCTGATAATCTACAGATAAATGGAAAGACTCTTGATTCCAACTGATAGAGTGAAAACCAATAAAACATCACATCAATACTTTCTATTTTACAATGTAGTCCAGTGACAGTGAAGGTCCACAGTGAAGCAGAGAAGGAGAAGTGAAAGTGTCAGCAGCAAACTCAGTTCAGTAGCCAGACTTCTGAAGCAGCGTCAGACACACACGGAATTAAATAATATTTGATAACAGTGATAATCAATAAATACTTTGAAATCCAAGTTAAACTGAGCCATGTTATTGGGGAGGGAGGTTCTGTCCCCTTATTACACTGAGACTGTGAGATGTCTCATTATGAATCACTGAATAAAATCAAAAATATTCTAGGACCGGTTAGATCCACATCATGAAACTGTTAAAATCTCCTAATGGTCTGATTATTGATCAGAACTGAAACATCTCATTCCAATACATTCAATACACAGAATAATCCAGTAATAATGCCACAGTTACTTAAAACAATACCATTAAATACATAATACAGTTCCTGCAAGAATGAAAGAGTAGACAAAGAGGAGATTCCATCAGTAAATTGCTGGAAAAGAACAGGCAGCTGTGTAACACACACAGAGGGAAATAATACCCAGTACAGCAGCACAGTTAATATCTATTTACACCATTAACTTCTGAGATACTGCTTACCAGGAACTCCAATTGCTGCAAGTACAGGATAGTAAATGGTTATGAACTGAAAGATAACTGGATATCCCATTTCTGTGAGAAGCAGGGAATTCTATTAGCCAGGAATCCACAGCTCCACCAGGCACTCTGAGCTGATCCATTCCAATGGGTCCTGATTTATACAGGGGATAAGTCTCCACTGACATGGTTATACCCCTGATCATTGCTATTAGTTATACTCACCTGAACAAACACATTACATCAGCAGCTTTGACTTTCATGTAAATAATGTGGTGGATAAAACACCATCATTTCACTGTCAATGACATTTTCTTCGTAAGACCTCTCTCGGGAATAAACCTGAAATCTGTACACATACTGGACGGATGCTTCAGTTATGAGTGGTGTCATTTACATTTTCCATATTATTGCATTGACCTTGTTCACTCCTGGCATTTCTATTGTAAATGCAACTGATCTGTCCGCAGTGGACACTGAATCCAGGGACAAAAGCAATCCTGTTTCACTTTGTTCCTGCCTTTTACCAGTTAAAATGTGAACTTTGAGGATCTGATTCAGGAACATGTTACGGCCCACAAAATTGTAAATTATAAATTGTCACTAGTATAGGTAGGTGGTAGGGAAATATAGGGACAGGTGGGGATGTTTGGTAGGAATATGGGATTAGTGTAGGATGAGTATAAATGGGTGGTTGATGTTCGGCACAGACTCGGTGGGCCGAAGGGCCTGTTTCAGTGCTGTATCTCTAATCTCTAATCAAAATACTGTGGGTGATATTGGGGGACAGACTTTGCCTACATCCATTAGGGAAGCTGTCGCATAATAATAACATCACTGGTCAAGTAATCCAGAGGCCCGACCTGATGGGCTGGGGACAGGGGTTCAAAGCCCACCATGGCAACTGTATAAAATGGAGGGTGCTCCCTCTCTATGTATAAACTGAACGGAGCACCCTCTCTTGTATAAACTGGAGCAAGCTCCATCTCTGTGCATAAACTGGAGTGAGCTCCCTCTCCGCGCATAAGCTGGAGCGAGCTCCCTCTCCGCGCATAAGCTGCAGCGAGCTCCCTCTCCGCGCGTAAGCTGCAGCGAGCTCCCTCTCCACGCATAAGCTGCAGGGAGCTCCCTCTCCGCGCATAAGCTGCAGCGAGCTCCCTCTCCGCACATAAGCTGGAGCGAGCTCCCTCTCCGCGCATAAGCTGGAGCGAGCTCCCTCTCCGTGCATAAGCTGGAGCGAGCTTCCTCTCCGCGCATAAGCTGGAGCGAGCTCCCTCTCCGCGCATAAGCTGGAGAGAGCTCCCTCTCCGCGCATAAGCTGGAGCGAGCTCCCTCTCCGCGCATAAGCTGGAGAGAGCTCCCTCTCCGCGCATAAGCTGGAGTGAGCTCCCTCTCCGTTCATAAACTGGAGTGAGCTCCCTCTCCACGTGTAAGCTGGAGCGAGCTTCCTCTCTGCGCATAAGCTGGAGTGAGCTCCCTTTCCACGTGTAAGCTGGAGCGAGCTCCCTCTCCGCACATAAGCTGGAGCGAGCTCCCTCTCCGCATATAAGCTGGAGCGAGCTCCCTCTCCGCACATAAACTGGAGCGAGCTGCCTCTCTGCGCATAAGCTGGAGGGAGCTCCCTCTCTCTTTATAAAGTGGATGGACCTCCCTCTCTCCGTATAAAGTGGAGGGAGCTCCCCTTCTATAGAGAAAATGAAGGGAGCTCCCCCTGTACGTGTAAAGTTGAGGGAGCTCCCTCTCTGCATATAATGTGGAGGGCGATTAAGGACAAAGGAGAGATGGAAATGTAAACAAATGGAGAAATGGAGAGAGGGACGAGATGAAAGACAATGAGAGAGAGAAGAGATAGTTAAGTGAGAGCTTGACAGAACCCCAGTCACCATCCCTTTGTCTGACCAGTCCGGTATTGGGGATTTAGTGCGAGTGTTTTAGGGCTGACTGCTGACACAGTGTTTGATATTTTCAAATGTGACATTCCCAACATGCACAAGAGTTACTGTCTAGGGAGAGAGGGAGGGAGATATGGAGGGAGATAGACACAGACAGAGTGGGACAAAGATAGAGGGAGAGAAAGAGAGAGTGAGAGGAAGAAAGACAAAGTGAGAGACAGAAACAGACAGAGATGAGGAGAGAGAAAGACAGAGGGTGAAACAGAGACTAAGGGAGAGACAGACAGAGAGAGTGTGTGGCAGGGCGAGATTATGGGAGAAACTTCAGATCTAATAATGTTTGAAAAAAGATAAAATTAAAAACTGAAATTGGCTGTGTGCAAGAACTAAATTTGAAAGGAAACATTTGGGGTTTAGTGTGAGTGTTCTGGAGGCAGCTGTTGGATCAGTGTTTCATATTTTCAAACTGCAGGGACATTTATTGTTGTTGAAAATATATTATCAAAACTTTACAAACTTTAGAAATAGGGTAAAGGGGAGAGAGGGTGTGAGGGGACCTTGACAGAACCTCAGGAACAATCCCTATTATCTGCACAGTCCTGTATTGGGGATCTAGTCTGAGAGTTTAGGGGGCGAGTGTTGGATCAGTGTTTGATATTTTCAAACTGCAGTGACGTTCCAAGCAAGGGCAAGAATTGAAGGTTCAAAATTAACCAAGAAATGGATAAAAACATTTCTGTCCAGGGAGAGAGAGTTGGGGAGATGGTGTGAGAGAGGCACAGGCACAGTCATGGACTGCGGTGGAGAAAGAGGGAGAAGGAGATAGAGGGAGAGAGAGAAAGAGATGGAGAGAGACAGACATGAGAGGCAGAGACAGATAGAGGATGAGACAAGATGTCACAGTCAGTAACAATCCTCATTATCTGCCCAGTCATGTGTTGGGAGTTTAGTGTGAATGATTTACGAGTGAGTCTTGGATGAGTTTTTGATATTTTCAAACTGCAGTGACCTTTCCAACAAGGCAGGGATAGAATAGAAGCGCAGGGAGGTTACGCTGAAACTGTATAACCCATTGGTTAGACCACAACTTGAGTACTGTGTGCAGTTCTGATCACATCATTACAGAAAGGATGTAATTGCACTGGAGAGGGTACAGAGGAGATTTACGAGGATGTTGCCAGGTCTGGAACAATGTAGCTATGAGGAAATATTAGATCGGCTATGCTTGTTATCGCACATTACAGCGCGGTACAGGCCCTTCGGCCCTCGATGTTGCGTCGACCTGTGAAACCATCTGACCCACACTATTCCATTTTCATCCATATGTCTATCCAATGACCACTTAAATGCCCTTAAAGTTGGCGAGTCTACTACTGTTGCAGGCAGGGCGTTCCACACCCCTACTACTCGCTGAGTAAAGAGACTACCTCGGACATCTGTCCTATATCTATCAACCCTCAACTTAAAACTCTGTCCCCTCGTGTTGGCCACCGAGGAAAAAGACTCTCACTATCCACCCGATCTAACCCTCTGATTATCTTATATGTCTCTATTAAGTCACCTTTCCTCCTCCTTCTCTCTAACGAAAACAACCTCAAGTCCCTCAGCCTTTCCTCATAAGACCTTCCCTCCATACCAGGAAATATCCTAGTAAATCTCCTCTGCACCCTTTCCATAGCGTCCACATCCTTCCTGTAATGCGGTGAACAGAGAAGTCTGAGGGGAGATCTGATTGAAATGTGAAGGGCTTGGATAGAGTGGAGGTGAATGGTCTATTCACCTCAGCAGAGAGCTCAGTGACGAAGGGGCATCGACTTAAAGTGATTGGTAGAAATATT
This sequence comes from Heterodontus francisci, assembly GCF_036365525.1. Classification (NCBI taxonomy): domain Eukaryota; kingdom Metazoa; phylum Chordata; class Chondrichthyes; order Heterodontiformes; family Heterodontidae; genus Heterodontus; species Heterodontus francisci. Next base: position 1,264,824 of record NW_027141098.1, read on the forward strand.
GGAAGGGAGATGAGGAAAATATTTTTCACCCAGATGGTGGTGAGGGTCTGGAACAGACGGCCTGAAAGGGTAATTGAGGCGTAAAACCTCAACTCATTCAAAACGAGTCTGGATTTGCACCGAAAGTACCGGAATCTACAGGGCGACAGACCAAATGGTGGCAGGTGGGATTAGAATAGGTGAATCGTTTTTCGGCCAGCACAGACACGATGGGCCAAGTGGCCTCTTTATTTGCTTTACATTTTCTATGATTCTAAAGGAAAGAGTTACTGGTGCAAAATTAACCAAGAAATGTCTGAAAGCATTGCTTTCCTGGGACAGAGAGACGATTGGAGAGATGAAAGGAGGGAGAGAGAGAGACAGAGTGAGGCAAAGAGGGAGATCCAGAGAGAGAGGGACAGACAGAGAGAGGGGGAGAGACAGAGAGAGGGGGAGGGGGGGGGGACAGAGACACAGCGAGACGGGGAAACAGACAATTAGGAGGAGGGAGAGGGGGGATATGCATGGAAATTTCTTTACGCAGAGGGTAGTGGGTGCCTGCAACGCGTTGCCAGTGGAGGTGGACGACGTGGGCACGATAGCGTCCTTTAAGATGTATCTAGACAGATACATGAATGGGCAGGAAGTAAAGAGATACAGACCCTTAGAAAATAGGCGACAGGTTTAGATAGAGGATCTGGATTGGCGCAGTCTTGGAGGGCCGAATGGCCTGTTCCTGTGCTGTAATTTTCTTTGTTCTTTGTTCTTTGTACTCACCTGAACAAACACATTACATCAGTAGTTTTGACTCTGATGTACATAATGTGGTGGATAAATCACAATCATGTCAATATCAATGACATTTTCTGAGTAAGACCTGTCTCGGGAATAAACGTGAAATCTGTATTCATACTGGACGGATGCTTCAATTATGAGTGGTGTCATTTACATTTTCCATGTTATTGTTTTGACCTTGTCCACTCTTTGCTTTTCTATTGTAAATGTAACTGAACTGTCTGCAGTGGACACTGAATCCAGGGAGAAAAGCAATCCCGTTTCACTCTGATCCTGCCTTTTCCCAGTTAAAATGTGAACTTTGAGTCTCTGATTCGGGACCATGTTCAGGGTTGCAGCCCAGAAACTACTGTGAGTGATATTACAGGACAGACACTGTACGCATCCATTTGGGAGGCAGTTGGGTAGTGATAATATCACTGGTCACGTAATCCAGAGGCCCAACATGATGGCCTGGGGACAGGGGTTCATATCCCACCACGGCAGCTATATAAACCAGAGGGAGCTCCCTTTCTATGTATAAAGTAGAGGGAGCTCCGCCTCCACGTATTCAGTGGAGGGAGCTCCCTCTCTATGTATAAAGTGGAGGAAGCTCCCTCTCTCTGTATAAAGTGGAGGAAGCTCCCTTTCTATGTATAAAGGAGAGGGAGCTCCGCCTCTATCTATAAAGTAGAGAGAGCGGCCTCTCTATGAATTAAGTGGAGGGACCTGCCTCTTTCTTTATAAAGTGGAAAGAGCACCCTCTCCATTTAAACAGTTGGGGATGATGAAGGAAAAAGGAGAAGAGGGAAACGGAAACAAATGGGGAAATGGAGAGAGAGGGACAAAGTGGAAGACAGTGAGAGACAGAAGAGATTGTGAAATGAGACCTGGACGGAACCCCAATAACAAACCCCATTGTCTGCCCAGTCCGGTATTTGGGGTTTAATGTGAGGGTTTTAGAGATGAGTGTTAGATGAGTGCTTGATATTTTCAAACTGCATTGTTATTCCCAACAAAAGCAAGAGTAAAAGATTCAAAATTAATCAAACAAATGGATCAAAGCATTGCTGTCCATGTACAGAGGGACGGAGAGATGGAGGGAGAGAGACACAGACGGAGAGAGACACAGACAGAGTGGGACAGAGACAGAGGCAGAGAGAGAGACAGAGCTGTAATGATAGAGAAAAAAGGAGAAACAGAGACAGAGGCGGACAGACAGAAAGGGAGGCAGGCAAATGCAGAGTGAGATAGACAGAAAGGGAGGCAAGCAGATGCAGAGGGACAGAGACAGGTAGAAAACGAGGGAGACAGACACAGAGGGAGAAAGGGACAGACGGAGAGACAGACAGAGAGAGAGGAAGGGCGAGATTATCGGAAAATCCTTACATCCAATAATGTTGAAAATAGATAGAATTAAAAAGTAAAACTGGCTGTGTGCAAAAACTAATTTTGAAAGGAAAGATCAGGGGTTTAGTGTGAGTGTTTTGGGGGCAAGTGTTGGATCAATGATTGATATTTTCAAACAGAAGTGAGATGTAATATTATTGAAAAAATATTATTAAACACTGACAAACTTTAGAAGCAGGGGAAATGGGATACATTGTGTGAGGGGACCATGGCAGAACGTCAGTAACAATCCTCATTATCTGCCCAGTCCTGTTTTTGGAGGTTAGTGTGATAGTTTAGGGGGTGAATGTTGGATCAGTGCTTCATATTTTCAAACTGCAGTGCCATTCGCAACAATGCTGTTAAAGTATATAAGAGCAGGGAGGTTATGCTGGAACTGTATAACTCATTGCTTAAGCAACATAATGAGACCTCCCAGGGCAGGTACAGTGTGAGTTTAGATACAGTATAAAGCAGTGGATTTAGAGAAGGAGGGAGAGACGGGCAGAAAGAGTGAGGAGATACGGGGAGGCAGGCAGATTGTGGGAGAACCTTTGCACATAACCACATGAAAAAAATAAATAATTAAAAATATAAATGGACTGCACACTGAAAATACTGTTCGCACACAACAACTAAAGTCACACACCAACCTAATTTGAAACTATATCACCATTCCTTCACTGTTACTGGGTCAAAATCCTGGAACTCCCATCCGAACAGCACTGTGGGTGTACCTACCCCACATGGACTGCAGTGGTTCAAGAAGGAGGCTCAAGACCACCTTGTCAAGGGCAATGAGGAATGGGCAATAAATGCTGGCCTGGCCAGTAACGCACACATCCAACAAATAAATAAGGCAAATAAAAAGTTGACATCAAGTCACTTAAGGAGATATTACACTAGACGAACAAAAACTTGGTCAAACAGGTTGATTTGAGGGAGCGTCTTCAAAGAGGAAAGAGAGTTAGTGAGACGAAGAGGTTTAGGAAAGCAATTCCAGAATTAGGGCCTTGGCAGCTTGAAGGCACGGCCACCAATGTTGGAACGATTCAAATTGGGAATGCTCAAAAGGCCAAAAATATAGGATCGTAGATATTGGTGGATTGTGGAGCTGGAGGAGATTGCAGAGATTGGGTGGGGTCATTTGTGGAAGACAGTTCCCAACTTCGACCACCCTTTGTATGTAGAAGTGTTTCTAAATTTCATCTTTGAAAGGGCTTCCGGCTAATTTTTGATTTGTGGACAGGCCTCCCCGTCCCCATCGAATACTCACAGGGCAGGTACAACACGGGATTAGGTGCAGAGTAAAGATCCGTCTACCAATGCCAGACTCACTGTTCCTCTGTCTCTTTCTCCTCATCTCTCATTGCGAGCAACACCCTTTCTCTGCCTCTCTTTCTCCCTCTTCCCATCCTGAGAGCAAGAGGGAGAGATTGAGATAGTGTGCAGAGGGAGATAGAGAGAGAAAATGGAGAGATAGACTTGGAAAGTGAGTAACAGAGAGAAGAAATAGGGTTTCAGAGAGTACAAGAGAGTAGAAGAGAGAGATAGAGATGGAGAGAGATTACCAGCAAGAGAGTTAACCAGAGATTACCTCTCTCTCAGTCCCGATCACTCCTTTCCAATTGGTTACCACCTCCATCTGTTTTTCTCCCTCTACCCCGATGTTTCACACTCCATGCTTCTCGCTCGAATGTCTGTGGATACTGCAGTGAAGGATTACATCATATTATTATGTTTTACATTTGCTCTTTCAATTTAACCGAACAATCGCTCTGTCTGGGAACAGAGGGGCCTTGGAGTGACTGTCCACTGATTCCTGAGGGTAACAGGGCAGGTGGATAAGGTGGTTACGAAGGCTTACGGAATACTTCCCTTTATTGGCCGATGTATAGAATATAAGAGCAGGGAGGTTATGCTAGAACTGGATAAAACACTAGTTAGACCACAGCTAGAGTACTGTGTACAATTCTGGTCACCACATTACAGGAAGGATGTGATCACACCAGAGAGGGTACAGAGAATATTTACAGAGGATGTTGTCGGGAATGGAGTAGTTTAACTATGAGTAAAGATTGGATAGGCTGGAATTGTTTTCCTCGGAACAGAGAAGGTTGAAGGGAAGATTTAATTGAGGTGTATAAAATAATGACATGCCTAGATAGAGTGGATTGGAAGGACCCATTTCCCTCAACAGAGGGGTCAATAACCACGGGCACAGATCACAATATTTCCACACCAATATCATGAGGGTGTGATGGCTTCCATGGTGGAATACCTTGCAGGATATTTACAATGGCCCGTTTTCCTTCCTGATCATCAAAACTGGCCGCCTGGGCCCCAACTTCATCCACATTTCTCCCACTCGACCAATATTTCACTCTACATACCTATCTTTCTCTGTTTCCGGACACATCAGTGAAGGATTACATCAAATGAATAGATCTTACATTCTCCCTTTCAATCCACCCCAACAATCTCTCTGTCTCCAACCTTGTCCCTCTCAACAGCCCTCTCTCTGCCTGCATATCTAAGCCTCTCTCCCTCTGTCTCCCTCTTAGTGTCAGAAATAGCAGGAGGGAGCGGCAGAGAGAGACACAGAGAACAACCCCAGCTTTAGTTTAGTTCAATTTAGAGATACAGCACTGAAACAGGCCCTTCGGCCCACCGAGTCTGTGCCGACCATCAACCACCCATTTATACTAATCCTACACTAATCCCACATTCCTACTACATCCCCACCTGTCCCTCTATTTCCCTACCACCTACCTATACTAGGGGCAATTTTATAATGGCCAATTAACCTATCAACCTGCAAGTCTTTGGCATGTGGGAGGAAACCGGAGCGCCCGCAGACACAGGTAGAACTCGCAAACTCCACACAGGCAGTGCCCAGTACCCCACCTGGAGCTGTGAAGCTGCGGTGCTAACCACTGCGCCACTGTGCCGCCCAATCTATCCACGCAGCTGAAGTCCCTCATCCCTGGAACCATTCTTGTGAATCTTTTCTGCACCCTCTCTAAAGCCCCCACATTCTTCCTAAAGTACGGTGTCCAGAACTGGACAATGCTCCAGTTGAAGGCAAACCAGCGTTTTACAAAGGTCATATTTTCCTTGCTTTTGTATTCAATGTCTCCATTTATAATTTCAGGACCCCTTATGCCGTTTAACCACTTTCTGAACGTGCCCTGCCACCTTCAGTGATTGTTGCTCAAATACCCCCCAGATGTTTCTGCTCCGGCACCTCCTTTAGATTTCTATCCTTTACTTTATATCGTCTCTCCTCCTTTTTCCTAATCGTGGAGGTGGAAGATGCGGGCATGGTTCTTGATGAATAAATATCGGCTGTCTTCACAAAAGAGGGGACGACACAGACGTTGTAGTCAATGATGAGTGATTTGAAGTATTGATTGGGATAAACAGTGAGAGAGGAAATATTCAGGGGTTTAGCATCTTTGAAAGCTGATAATTCACCAGGCTCAGACTGTTAAGAGGGGCAAGGGAGGAAATAGCAGAGGCTCTGACCATCATTTTCCAATCCTCTCTGGTTATAGTCGTGCTGCCAGAGGACTGGAGGACTGCACATGTTGTACTGTTGTTCAACAAGGGTGAAAGTAATAGACTGAGTAATTACAGGCCACCCAGCCGAATCACAGTGGAGGGAAAATTATTGGGCACAAGGGAATGATCAATTCCTTTCTAGTCCTGTGTCTCTCAGTGTCTCCATGTCTATGTCTCTGTCACAATTTAAGCACTACCATTACATTGGTGAGTGGTCGGTCTCCGGAATAAATGTCCCAGTGTTGTGGTAACATAAAATGGCCACCGAGAACCAGCCTAAAATTGCTGAGTAATGTTTGTGGATTTCCACAGATGTTTGAGAGAGGAGAGAGAGAAAGACAGACAGAAAGAGAGACAAAGAGAGAGACAGAGACCAAGATACAGGCAGTGATAGCAAGATAATTGTCACTGGACAGAAGAGGAGGAGGCCATTTGGCCCCTCAACCCTGTTCTGCCATTCAATGAGCTCATGGCAGATGTATGATCTAACTCCATGTACCTTTCCTTGCCCCTTAATACCTTTGGTTAACAAAAATCTATCAAACTCAGATTCAAAAATTAACACCTGTCTCAGCATCAATTGCAGTATTTAAATAATGAATTACCATCATTGAAGAACTGATTCTATTCTGTTTATTCAGTCACTAAGTAAGGAATAGGAACTTTCGACAAAACAAAATGAGGACCTGACAGAAATCAACACAGAGGATCAAGTCCAACAGGAAAATGAACACAATCTGACAACAGACAACTTCAACTCACAGTTTCTCTCACTAATTGTTCTGGACATTCCAGCACTTTATGTTAGTGAATTATTGACACTGCTGCTTCTTTCTCTTTCGCTTTACTTCTGCTTATCTCTTTCGCTCGGTTTTGTTCTCTCTGTTCCTTTTCTTCTTTGCTATGTCCCTGGACCACTCACACTATGAAAACGTTTACTTAATGTTTCTTTTCACAAATGATTTATTCCTAACATTCTGCGCCTGTGTTCTGTTCACCAGCCCCAGGTTCAATGATTCTGTTCTCAGAGTCAGTCTGTTTAATGGTGAAACCTCTGTGAATAATTTACTGTATCTACAGAACACGCAAGTCTCCACCTGTTCACCGACACTCTTCAATTCATCTACAATGCATGGAATAAACAGGATCGAAAGCTACTTCCAGACAAACCTCACAATCATTGAAATTCCTTCTCCTGGAATTATAAAGTAATCCGTTAGAATGTGGGATTGTTTAATTAATAAAAAACCAACATCAGCGCTGCAGCTGATAATCTACAGATAAATGGAAAGACTCTTGATTCCAACTGATAGAGTGCAAACCAATAAAACATCACATCAATACTTTCTATTTTACAATGTAGTCCAGTGACAGTGAAGGTCCACAGTGAAGCAGAGAAGGAGAAGTGAAAGTGTCAGCAGCAAACTCAGTTCAGTAGCCAGACTTCTGAAGCAGCGTCAGACACACACAGAGTGAAATAATATTTGATAACAGTGATAATCAATAAACACATTGAAATCACAGTTAGACTGAGCCATGTTATTGGGGAGGGAGTATTTTGTTCTGTCCACTTGTAACACTGAGACCGTGAGATGTTTCGTTCTCAATCACTGAAAACAAAACCATAAAAATATTCCAGGACTGGTTAAATCCACATCATGAAACTGTTAAAAGCTCCTGATGGTCTGATTCTTGATCCTAACCAATACCGTTTCTTCAAATACATTCCATACACAGAATAATCCAGTAGCAATGCCAGGTTTACTTAAAGCAATACAGTTAAAGACATAATGCAGCTCCTGCAAGAATGAAAGTGTGGACAGTGAGGAAATTCCATCAGTAAATTGCTGGAAAAGAGCTGGGGGATGTGTAACACACACATTGAGAAATAATACCGACAGCAGCACAGTTAACATCGATTTACACCATTAACAGCTGAGATACTGCTTACCAGGAACTCCAATTGCTGCAAGTACAGGATAATAAATGTCTTGTATCTGATGCATTACTGGATATCCCATTTCTATGAGAAGCAGAGACTTCTATTCGCCTGGAATCCACAGCTCCAGCAGGCACTCTGAGCTGATCCATTCCAATGGGTCCTGATTTATACAGGGGATAAGTCTCCACTGACACGGTTATACCCCTGATCATTGCTATTAGTGACAGTATCCTGACAAACACATTACATCAGCAGCTTTGACTCTGATGTAAATAACGTGGTGGGTAAAACACAATCATTTCAATGTCAATGTAATTTTCTGAGTGAGACCTCTCTCGGAATAAACATGAAATCTGTACTCATACTGGATGGATGGCAATTATGAGAGGCGTCATTTACATTTTCCGTATTATTGTGTTGACCTTGTTCACTCCTGGCATTTCTATTGTAAATGTAACTGATCTGTCTGCAGTGGACACTGAATCCAGGGACAAAAGCGATCCTGTTTCACTCTGTTCCTGTCTTTTCCCAGTTAAAATGTGAACTTTGAGTCTCTGATTCGGGACTATGTTCAGGGTTACAGCCCAGAAACTACTGTGAGTGATATCACGGAACTAAAGTCCTGAGCTTGGAGCCGGTATAATACCACAGTGATGCTGGTATTTAGGGCAGTGACGTGAATTTGAGGGTGAAATTAATTGTGGGATCTTGCTGTGCACATATGGCATGCAGTGTTTCCAACACTGCAATAGTGCCGAGCACTTAAACAGTTCACTGAGTGTCAAATGTTCCCGATTCAAACAATTCAGTTTACTGAAGTTCTGAGTTTCGAATTCTCTCTGTCTTTCTCCAGAATTCTTTCCCTCTGTCTCTCTATTTAAACATTTAATAGTTAAAAACACACAACTGTGTGATTTGTTGTTGGTTTAAATGGTGAGAAAGAAATATTTCATAGCTATTTTCAGTCAAGATTACATATGAGATAGAGGGACAAAAACGGATATGGATGGAGAGAGAGAGACAGGGGAGAGAAATACACAGACAGGGGAGAGAGATACAGAGACAGGGGAGAGAAATACACAGACAGGGGAGAGAGATACAGAGACAGGGGAGATAGATACAGAGACAGGGAGAGAGATGCAGAGACAGAGAGAGAGATGCAGAGACAGAGGAGAGAAATACACAGACAGGGAGAGAGATACAGAGACAGGGGAGAGAGATACAGAGACTGGGAGAGAGATACAGAGGCAGGGGAGAGAAATACACAGACAGGGGAGAGAGACACAGCGAGAGAGGGAGAGAGATACGGAGACAGGGAGAGAGATACAGAGACAGACACAGAGAGGTGGAGGTTGCTGTCTGAACGCTTTTATCCTTTGGTTTATTAAATGTGATTTGTCTGTATTTGGGTGTTGCTGAGAGAGTGTCTGTGTCACTGAGGGCAATTCCAGGGCTCTTGCTGTGCTACTTTGCTTAACAATGCCTTCTAATCAATTGTGGGATCCTGCTGTGCATCCATTCCCTGCATCAATTACTACATTACAACACTGAGGCAGAAACAGATGGAGAGAAAAAGAGGGAGAGTGAGGAACAGCTGGAGGTGGCAGGTTAAATGAAGAGAGAGAGAAAGAGATGTGATGTGTGTGTGAGGGAGGGAAGGCAGAGAAAGATGGACAGAGACAGAGAGAGAGGGAGAGAGAAATCTACACTCAAAACCTTGGTAAACTGAATATTGAAGTGTGACCATTGTTGGGATCTTGCTGTGCACTAAAAGCAGATTATCTGCACATCAGATTTCAGCCTGTGGGATGTTGCTGTGCACACACTGCCTGCAGGTTTCCTGCATTGCAAAAGTGGACCACATTCAAAATTAATTCATTGAGTGTCAACTGCTCCTGAGGGCCAATAATTACAAGAGCTGAACTTGAAGCTGCATGAAGGTTGTTTTCAGTTTAAAGATGGAGTTTAGCATTTTCTGAGGACCGTGATGGGATATTTGGCTTTGATCACATTGTGGGATCCTGCTGTGCATACATTCCCTGCATCAATTTCTACTTTACAACACTGAGGCAGAAGCAGATGGAGAGAAAAAGAGGGAGAGAGAGAAACAGCTGGAGGTGGCAGGTTAAACAGAGAGAGAGACAGAGACAGGTGGAGTGTGGGTGAGGGAGGGAAGGCAGAGAAAGATGGAGAAAGACAGAGAGAGAGAGAAATCCACACTCAAACCTTGGTTGAAGTGTCACCATTGCCGGGATCTTGCTGTGCACAGCTTGCAGGCTGTTATCACACTGCTGCTTCTGGGATCTTGCTGTGTACCAATGTCCTGCAGCATTTCCAACATTGCAACAGTGACGAGCACTTTAAAAATTAATTCATTGAGTGTCAAATACTTCTGTGAATCAGCAATGAAATGGGTGAAATGTGAAGGTTTGTAAAGGCTTGTTCTCATTCCCGAATATTGCTGGTGTCTCAGGCTGTGGACTGAATTTGACAGTGAAATGAAACACCGGGGGACCATTTGAATTCAGTTTTTCAGGGATGGGAATGTGGATTTCTCTCTCTATCCTTCTACAGGAGAGGGGATGGGGTCTCCAGTGTTTGTGTGTTTTTGCAATGAGGCAGAAACAGATGTCGATACACACAGAGAGAAATAGAGAGAGAGAGAGAGAGAGAGAGAGAGAGACAGCAGGAAATGACAGGGGAAACACATCCACACTTCCCAGTCTCTGGCTCTGTGTCAGGGGATGTGTTTGTAAGTCACTGAGAGATTGTTTTATGTCAGTGAGTTTGAGAGAGAGTCCTGGGCTCTTGCTGTGTTTAATTTCTGTGTAAAAATGCTTTGCTTTGTTTGAATCAATTTTATTTCTCTTATTCCCAAGGAGAATCTTTTCGGAAGCTGCAGCTGTGATGATGCAGAGGGAGAATCTTTTAGCCATGTGGAATTCACAGACAAGAGCTTTAACCAGGGAGGGAAAATAATAATACATATATATTTGTCATTGTCAAATTCATTTCTAAATACAGAAAAGAAGACTGTTTGTGTTTTCGGGGCTGATAGAAAAACAAAGTGTTGGAAATGCTCAGTATTTCCAGAACAGTTTTTATTTCAGATTTCCAGCATCCTCAGTATTTTGATTTTGTGTTTTCGGGGGTCTGTGGATTTATTTTACCACAAGGGAGGGGGCTGGATGGTGCTCCAAAGGGAATAGTTTGGGAATCGCTGCTCCAGAACAGTCAATGTAATCCCATAGATTTCCCTCTCTCCATCTCTTGCTGCTACTTGTTCCCTGCACATTCCTCTTTGTTCCTAACTCTGTTTCTTCACATCTTTAAATCCCGATCTCTGTATCTCTCAACATCCTTTCGATCTCTGCCTGTCTCTAGAGTCTCACAGGTTTCCATTGTCATTCTCTTTCTGTGACTCTCTGCATCTTTATCTGTCTCTCTCTCACACCATTTCTTCTCTCACTCACTTCCAAATCCCTGAATCTTTCCATCGCTGCTCCTCCTTTCCTGCAAGATTATCTCTGCATTTCCCCCATCCCGCAGCATGCCTCTCTATTCTGTAAATGCACCTTACTTTGTATCTCTGACCCTCCACATCTTTCTGTCTCTGCGTCTCTCTCTTGGTCTGGGATCTTTCTCAATATCTCCATTTCTCTCTCTCTCTCTGCCCTTCTCAGTATTTCCGACCCTCTGTTCTCAGTTTCTCTCACTGGTTTCGGACTCCCTGCATCTCATTCTCCATCTCCCTTTCCATTTATTTTTCTCTCTCTCTGTTCTGTCCTAATCCCGGGATCTGTTTTCTGTGTTTCTGTCCCTCTGTCAGGTGGTGGATTTGAACTCACAGCCTTGGTGTTGTACAGGGTGATTGTGAAGTGGGATCCTGCTTTCCATCTCTGCCCAGTTTTGCTCCCATTGACCTGGGGACTTGTCCACCTTAATGCCCTTTAGAATACCCAACACTTCCTCCCTCCTTATGCGAGAGAGAATGTGCGAGAGAGACTGTGAGAGAGAGACTGTGAGCGAGAGACTGTGAGAGAGATATATTGAGTGCGAGGGAGTTTGAGTGCGAGAGAGATTGAGTGAGAGAGAGATTGAGTGGGAGAGAGATTGAGTGGGAGAGAGATTGAGTGGGAGAGAGATTGAGTGAGGAGAGATTGAGTGAGGAGAGATTGAGTGAGGAGAGATTGAGTGTGAGGGAGATTGAGTGCGAGGGAGACTCTGTGAGAGGGAGAGTCTGTGAGAGGAAGAGTCTGTGAGAGGAAGAGTCTGTGAGAGGAAGAGTGAGTGCGAGGGAGATTCAGTTCGAGGGAGATTCAGTGCGAGAGAGAATGTGCGAGAGAGACTGCAAGAGAGAGACTGTGAGTGAGAGACGGTGAGAGAGATATATTGAATGCGAGAGAGATTGAGTGCGAGAGAGATTGAGTGAGAGAGAGATTGAGTGAGAGAGAGATTGAGTGAGAGAGAGATTCAGTGGGAGAGAGATTGAGTGGGTGAGAGATTGAGTGGGAGAGAGATTGAGTGGGAGAGAGATTGAGTGAGAGAGAGATTAAGTGAGAGAGAGATTAAGTGAGAGAGAGATTGAGTGGGAGAGACATTCAGTGGGAGAGAGATTCAGTGGGAGAGAGATGCAGTGGGAGAGAGATTCAGTGAGAGAGAGATTGAGTGAGAGAGAGATTCAGTGAGAGAGCGATTCAGTAAGAGAGAGATTGAGTGAGAGAGAGATTGAGTGAGAGAGAGATTCAGTGGGAGAGTGATTGAGTGAGAGAGAGATTGAGTGAGAGAGAGATTGAGTGAGAGAGAGATTCAGTGAGAGAGAGATTCAGTAAGAGAGAGTGAGTGAGAGAGAGAATGAGTGAGAGAGAGATTCAGTGGGAGATTGATTCAGAGAGAGAGAGATTGAGAAAGAGAGAGATTGAGTGAGAGAGAGATTGAGTGAGAGAGAGATTGAGTGAGAGAGAGATTCAGTGGGAGAGAGATTGAGTGGGTGAGAGATTGAGTGGGAGAGAGATTGAGTGGGAGAGAGATTGAGTGAGAGAGAGATTAAGTGAGAGAGAGATTAAGTGAGAGAGAGATTGAGTGGGAGAGACATTCAGTGGGAGAGAGATTCAGTGGGAGAGAGATGCAGTGGGAGAGAGATTCAGTGAGAGAGAGATTGAGTGAGAGAGAGATTCAGTGAGAGAGCGATTCAGTAAGAGAGAGATTGAGTGAGAGAGAGATTGAGTGAGAGAGAGATTCAGTGGGAGAGTGATTGAGTGAGAGAGAGATTGAGTGAGAGAGAGATTGAGTGAGAGAGAGATTCAGTGAGAGAGAGATTCAGTAAGAGAGAGTGAGTGAGAGAGAGAATGAGTGAGAGAGAGATTCAGTGGGAGATTGATTCAGAGAGAGAGAGATTGAGAAAGAGAGAGATTGAGTGAGAGAGAGATGCAATGAGAGAGAGATTCAGTGAGAGAGAAATTCAGTGAGAGAGACTTAGTGAAAGAGACAGAGTCAGAAGAAGGGAGAAAAGCAGAAACAGACAATAAAGATGTGATACTCAAAATCCTACACCGTCTGCTTTCCATCGTTGGACTCTAACACCTTCCTGCCATCAGCTCATCCATGGGGAAGAGATCCTGGAGAGGGGCATTGTGGTGGGATTTGGAGAAAAGCGTCAGGACTGGGACACAGAGAGTGGCGGATTCAGACTGAACTCTCTCACACACAAACACTCTGTAATCAGTTCCAATTCACCTGGGCACAGAGATTGAGACACAGAAACTCACCTTCAGAAACCAGCTGCATGGAAGGAAAGAATGTGGTCTGATGTTGTCCTAATATATCCCAGAACCTGTCACTCAAAACAGACAGTCTTCCCAAAATGCAGCTTAACCAACCAGCTCTCAGCTTCCTCCATCTGGACACTCCCTCCCAGGTATGGGACAGTCCAAGGTGAGTCTCTGTGTAAACAGGGAAAGGGGGAGAGAGGGATATTCCAGACATATCCCAAATGGACCATTCCAGATAGAAACCTTTCTGCCTGTCTCTCTCTCTCTCCCTTCCCCAAAAACCTCATTAACAGAACAGAAAAGCTGCTGTAATGTAAAACCTGGAGGGACCGGTTTGTATAATGGCCTTTTAACACTCATTGTATTAAATGTCTTTCACTATTCACCTCCAGTTAACGGAAAGTTCAGAAAATGACTCATTGCAATTACCTTGAAATTCTGACAAAGTGTTTTTGCTGGAGAGGCCTGTTTGACTGCAGTACAAACATGCGGTTTTTATTCGGTTTTTCATTTCCACTGTGTGACAAAGACTGCAACTAGAGCCAGGTTAATGAGGCAGCCAAGAGAACTTTTATAACCAGTGACATTTCACACAACAATTCTTACCCACATTTGCAGCTATATTTGTCAATGATTCTTTGCCCTGTATTTGATGCTGCTGTATTTATGTATTAGCTGTAATCAATCAATAAAACCTTCTTAACATTCACCAGTTTAATGTTACAAGGGTTCACAAAGCTGGGAAATGGCCATTTATCACAAATGGTATTAAAGATCTTCCACTTTTCACCTCCAGTTGATATAAAGTTCAGCAATAAAGACCTCTACATTCTGACAAAGAGTTTTTACTGCTGTAATAAAGTGTCACTTGTTTCCATTTGCTTCCTGACTGTTTCTATCCTCTGCTCTCCTGGGGGATTCAGAGGGATTTTTGTTCATTGTTTGTCCACATTCAGGAGGTTCCAGATCCTCTGCAGCTGCTGTCCTGGAGAAATTAATTGCATTGCATATAAAATCTTTCCCTCAGTTTGGAGATATGAGGAGAGAATATTTACACTAGTAGAGGGGTGAAACAAATAGGCAGGGAGTTATTATGGTCTGGAATTCACTGTCTGGCAGGTTTCTGAAAGCAGATTCAATATTAAATTTCAAAGGACAATTGGATCAAAATTTCAACTACTCTTAGTTATAGTAGAGAAGATACCAGCATAGAAAGAGAAGTGTGAGAGGGAGAGATGTCATAACGTAGGTGATCAAGAACTCAACACAACTTATATTGAGAGTTTTTATTTATAAATGACTATTTGAGTTTTATTTGATCCAGTTGTTTTATTTATCCATTACCTTTAATCACTCAATATAACTTTCCAAACAGGAACGAGTTTCATGTTACAAGTGTTCACACAGTAGAAAAATAGCCATTTTACAAAAGTTGCATTGAAATTATTTTATTCAGCATCTCATGTTTAAATTAAAGTAAATTCTTCAGACTTGTGGAAACTTTCAATCTGAGCAATGGAATCTCCCATCAGTAAGACCGCAATTGTTGACAACGCAATCGGTAGGTGGCGCTGTTTTGGCACATGCGCAGATACAGCATGTGCCACGAAAACGTCACAGCCTGCTACTGTTGCAGCTGCCAGGACTAAAGATGGCGCTATTCAAAAAATCACAGAGATGAAACCTAACAAACACGTGGCAGAATACAATGGCCGGAGTGAGAGAGTGGAGCGGGCCGGGGAGATCAGCGCGCGGGCCGGGGAGATCAGCTAGGGGGCCGGGAAAGGCAGCACGGGGGCCGTGGAGAGCAGCGCGGGTGCCGGGGAGATCAGCGCGGGGGCCGGGAAAGGCAGCGCGGGGGCCGTGGAGAGCAGCGCGGGGGCCGGGGAGATCAGCGCGGGGGCCGGGAAAGGCAGCGCGGGGGCCGTGGAGAGCAGCGCGGGGGCCGGGGAGATCAGCGCGGGGGCCGGGGAGAGCAGCGCGGGGGCCGGGAAAGGCAGCGCGGGGCCATGGAGAGCAGCGCGGGGGCCGGGGAGATCAGCGCGGGGGCCGGGGAGAGCAGCGCGGGGAGAGCAGCGGTAGCGGTGCCGGGGAGGGTGGGGGGAGAAAGAGGGAGAGGGAGGGGGGGAGAAAGAGGGAGAGGGAGGGGGGGACAAAGAGGGAGAGGGAGAGAAAGAGGGAGGGGGAGAAAGAGGGAGGGGGAGGGGGAGAAAGAGGGAGGGGGAGGGGGAGAAAGAGGGAGGGGGGAGAGGCAGAAAGAGGGAGGGGGAGGGGGAGAAAGAGGGAGTGGGAGGGGGAGAAGGGGAGAAAGAGGGAGGGGAGAGGGGGAGAAAGAGGGAGAGGGAGGGGGAGGGAGAGAGGGTGAGGGAGAGAGAGGGAGTGGGAGAGAGAGGGAGGGGGGAGAAAGAGGGAGGGGGAGAAAGAGGGAGGGGGGAGAATGAGGGAGAGGGAGGGGTAAGGAAGGGGGAGGGGGAGAGCTGGGGGGTGAGGGAGGAAGGGGAGAGAGTGGGGGGGGAGCAGCGGAACAGAAGAGGAGTGCAGCAAAAGACTTACTGGCCAGTCCCTGGACCCGGTGACACCAAGGTCTTCGCACGCTCGCTCCCCGCGGCTCTCGACGGCCTCTCGCCTCCGGCCCTCTCCATTCAGCCGTTCCCTCCAGCTGCGGATGCCCAATCCAGTTGCTTTCTCCACTACCCAGTTGCTTTCTCTACTTCTCCTCAGTACTTCAGGCATTGCAACTGTTTGGTCCCTGCATTTTGCATGCTCCCTCTCCCCACCCCTCCCCGCACTCCCCACCCCTCCCCCTCTTCAAACACCCCTCCCTCTGCCCCCCCACCATAGTTGAATATCTGAAGTGCAGTTGCAAAGTCGGGGAAATAGCATGCAAAACAAAACCTCAGCAATTCTGGGTTTAATTATTGAAAAGTTTTATTAAGTTCATTAAGTATCCGAGGAACTGCTGTGCATGGATACATGAGTGTTGTGTCCAGCATTCCCGTTAGACAGGCCGATTCTCTGCTATGCACAGCTGAAGAGATTGTTCCTGGAGAGCCTTGTGGTGAATAAAAGCTTGGCTCTCTATTCCACTACTGTATTGTCCATGTGAAGAAGGCAAAGTCACAAGAGTCTGAGCTCAGTCTATTCTTGGTGAATGTTCCCCAAGCGCATCCCAATGTGCATTCCCAATTCATCCATAAATGCAATGTTCCTTTCCACATCGTGATGAGCTTCGCAGCATGATCCAGTTGCCTTCGTTGCTTGAATGCTGACCTTAAGTCTCAAGGATTGTTTTCTCGACGGCATGTTTTACATGAAAAGAAATACAGCAAATCAGAGTCAGAGCTTGCCTCCCTCCATCCACTGAAATTACTGTTGCGCACACCTTTTTAAGTTCTGCAGTGAAGGCACCAATTGATAACGTCGCCAATGAAGCACTTATTACCCACCTCAGATGCAGGAATCAGCACATCCTTGCGTCCTCTCCCGCACTGCCTCCTTTGCTTGAATGCCGTCCTTAAGTGTCAAGGATTGTTTTCTCAAGGGCACGTTTTACATGAAAGAAAATAAGGAAAGAACATCAGTGTCAGAGCTTCCCTCCCTCCAATGAAATTACTGTTGAGAATGCTTTGTGTTCTGCGGTAAAGGCATGTACTGATAACACCGCCAATGAATCACTTAGTACCCACCTCAGCTGTAGGAGGCAGGATGATGTTACTGCCCCTATCTCGTGATGGTTCAATGCTGCTCTCAGGGAAAACATGAATGATGTGAGGGTGCTGGAAAAGAAGCACATTTCTTTTGGGCTATGAACATAATGCTGGCCATTTAGCCCAGCAGTTCCCTGCCAGTGGTTATGTTACTCGTGCGTCTTTCCATCCATTCCCATTTAATCCTGCCTACTACTATCACCAGTTGTGTTCACAGCAAGAGCATTCACATTTCTGCTACCACTGGACACGGCATGCTTGTTTCTTTTAGTGCTCAGTCTCTTCTTGCTGAATGTTCCCCAAGTGCTTGACCCCTTTGGACGCCCTCTCTGCTTGACAGGCAGCAACTGGCAATTGCGGAGTCTCACAAGGCTCTGCATGGTTGTTTCAACGTCGGATGGGGTAACAGGTGGCTGTGTGTCCATGAGCACTGCCCTGATGGGTGTAGGAGCAGGTAACTGTGTGCCCATGAGCACTGCCCTGATGGGTGTAGGAGCAGGTAACTGTGTGTCCATGTGCACTGCCCTGATGGGTGTAGGAGCTGGTAACTGTGTGTCCATGTGCACTGCCCTGATGGGTGTAGGAGCAGGTGACTGTGTGTCCATGTTCACTGCCCTGATGGGTGTAGGAGCAGGTAACTGTGTGTCCATGTGCACTGCCCTGATGGGTGTAGGAGCAGGTGACTGTGTAACTGAGCAGCAAGGAGAGGGTACCGCAGGTAGGGGAAGTGGAGATTTGAACAGGTAGGCATATGTATGGTCCATCAGATCATTAGGCCAGGGGGTGAGACACTCAGGGTCCAGGGTTTGTGACACGTGACTGATGTCCAGCGCGCGGCCACCTCCATCTGAAGGTGCATCCGGGCAATTGTTGGGCATAGTAAATGGCTCCATCTCATCAGCCAGTCCTTGCTGCCAGCGGAGAGTCTGTTGCCGCAGCCAGTATAGTCTCCTCATGAATGCTGCCGTTCCACTCTGCAGAACGGCCTGTTGCAGCTGGTACAATTGATCTGAAAGCAAGCGGTATTTTTCATTGTCGCTGAGGGGCCTTGGCTGTTCCTCTGTAATCACAATGGCAGCAGCCATGCCTGTCGTCGTTGGTGTCTAAGATGCACGCCAGCGACAATTGGGGGCGAGCCTGTCCAAAGGCAGACCCAGATGCCTCTGCACAACAACAGTGTGTACTGTTTGGCGCCAGAAATCACAGTCACTGTGCCTTCATCCTGCTACCTGCGGTGGCCCAGACAATGGAAATGTTTTCAGAGCAACTCACAACAAGGGCTGGAGAACATGCGGTGGCCCAGACAATGGAAATGTTTTCAGAGCAACTCACAACAGGGACTGGAGAACATGCGGTGGCCCAGACAATGGAAATATTTTCAGAGCAACTCACAACAGGGACTGGAGAACATGCGGTGGCCCAGACAATGCAAATGTTTTCAGAGCAACTCACAACAGGGACTGGAGAACATGCGGTGGCCCAGACTTTGGAAATGTTTTCAGAGCAACTCACAACAGGGACTGGAGAACATGCGGTGGACCAGACAATGGAAATGTTTTCAGAGCAACTTACAAAGGCAGAGCAACTTACCTTGGAACAATCTACTGTGTCAAATAAAAATGAAGCAAGTCTCCAAAACGAATAAATAATTCAGATAAGATGCCCGACGAAACCTCCGCTCCTTCCACTTTCAAAAAGTCGCGACGAAGCTTTCACGCATGCGCAGAGGCCAAACTGGCGCGTCAGGAGGAAGACGAAATAACGCGATGACGTCATCTGCGCATGCGCACAACCTAACCGGCAGGTTGGACCGCGGTGCATGCGCAGAGATGAATAGACTGTGTGCGCATGCGCGTACCGCGTGCTTTGCGCATGCGTAAATCAGTCCTGGAGAGTCGGACCGCAGCGCATGCGCAAGGGGCATGACACCGTCTGCGCATGTGCGCAACGCGGCGCACCCTGAAGACGTAATCCGATGAAGTAGCGTTGTCATGAATTACTTTGCATCAGTAATGGCTCAGCATCTCCATCTGCTGGTGTCCCTGCCTCACTGCAGTTAATGTTCCTCTCTCACCATTTCCATCTGCTGGTACCCCTGCCTCACTGCAGTTACCATCCCACAATCACCATCTCCATCTGCTGGTGTCCCTGTCTTACTGCAGCTGCTGTCCTCCTCTCACCATCTCCATCTGCTGGTATCCCTGTCTCACTGCAGCTACTGTCCTCCTCTCACCATGTCCATCTGCTGGCGTCCCTGTGTCACTTCAGTTACTGTCCCTTCCTCACTATCTCCATCTCCTGGTGTCCCTGTCTCATTGCAGTTAATGTCCCTCTCTCACCATCGGCATCTGCTGGCACTCCTGCCTCACTGCAGTTACTGGCCCACTCACCATCTCCATCTGCTGGTGTCACTGCATCACTGCAGTTGCTGCCCCCGCTCACCATCGCCATCTGCTGGTGTCCCTGCCTCACTGCAGTTACTGCCTCTCTCACCATCTCACAACCCCTGCGATTTGCAGCTTTGTCCACTGGCGGCGGTTGCTGACAAAGCAACCACGAGGTGGCGCTGCACTGGCACATGCGCAAACGTATCCTATTCCCGTGAACCATCAGGGTCTGCACGTTCATTCGATGCCAGGACTAAAGATGGCGCTGGTCAAATAATCACAGAGGCGGGTGGAGGGTGGGAGGTGGAGCTCGGGGTCTGGGGGGTGGGGAGGAGGGGGAATGGGATTTAGTTCCAGTGTTTGAAACCCTTCAGCTCTTTCTATGATTTCACTAATTTAACAATGAGATTGAGAGTGTATTTCACCCCCTTCTTCAGCTCCTGTCTGAATTTAGTCTGGGTCACAATGTAAATACATGTGTTGGTGCAGGAACTGAGAAGCTGCAGCATCTGTGATGTTTGTTCTGTGATAAAGAGAGGGTCAGTGTAGGAGGAATAAGAATAAATATCTGTAATTCGAGTATAAATGATAAACAGAACCCGGGTCACCCATAAAAGGATAAAACTGCCGGATATACTGAAGAGTAAAATAATTGATTTCCTGTGATTCTCCATCTCTGGGTCCTTGTGATTCTCTGCATTGCTGTGGCGCCGGAATCCCCTGCGGACTTTACTGGAGAATAAAATCCGTCTGACAGTCAGAACATTGAGCAGCAAAATCAGAAAGACCGGGACACAAGGGGTTAAAATGAGGTCAAACAATTCAAATGCCCCCCATATGGGGGAAGTCAAGAAGCTCAGTTTAGTAACACAACCCATGGGAACATAATCAATAATGTATTGTTGTTCCGCTGTAAAGTACCAGGGGAGAGACTCTAAACAGTCCAGCACACTCACTGTTCCCACAACCACAGCCGCCCTTTTCTCGCTGCAATATTTTGTTTTCAGTTTCTCACAACAAATGGCCACAAATCGATCAAAGGTGAAAGTGACTGTGAGCCAGACAGAAACAACTGTGGATACATTAAGCAGAACGATAATGAGAGAACAGACAGGAGTAATGTTCAGGAATGAATATGGGAAATAAATTAAAACAATCCGGTACAATATGGGTTCAGTGATAACGACCAGGAGATCAGACACTGCCATTCCCACCAGGTAGACACTGATACATTTGGAGAGACCGCACTTTCCTCGGGACAGGATCACAATCGCCACCAAGTTAACTGGAAGAGAGAGAGAAAAGGAAGCAGAGAAATTACTGATCAGACCTGGAGACAAAGCAGCAGTTTGACAGGATCTGGGCTGAAATTTCCAGCTTTGTTGCTGCATCGAGCAGTGAAAACTGATTCATTGACCCGGGCAGTGCTTTGCCACAGTGAAATGTTTGAAAACACAGTTATTAATAATGAATTGGGAAATTGATGCAGAAAGTGAATAAAGTCAGCACCGGATCTACTGGAAGTACTGAGTGAGGATGCAGAGTCAGTGGGGAATGAGAAGGGGTCTTACAGAGATGGAATCCAATGTGTTAATTGGGATTGTGTCTCCAGACTGTTGGTTGGGAAGGTTTGGGGAGAGCGGGATGTGTAGCTGGTTTGTTGCTCTGGGTTCAGGGAACCGACAGAGACTGTTATCAAATGGGAAAACTGCAGCGCTGTGTTAGAGTATCAGCAAAGATCCAGAATGGCAGAGCAGGCTCGAAGGGCTGAATGGCCTCCTCCTGCTCCCATGTTACTGTATTCCTATCAGGTTGGACGTGGCAGCTGGAGGTGGAGACAGTGAGTGAGATTGGGAGGGAGAGAAGGAAAAGGACATGTTGGAGCAGGAGGGGAGACTGGAGCAGATGGTTTGGGAAAGTGAATAAACTGAAGCAACGGATGAGGAGACTGAGGATTCAATACAGAGAGAGGAGAGGCTGAGATTCACAGGGAGAGACTGCAGCAGAGTGTTAGAGGAAATCTAATCTTTAGATCCCAGTAATACAACTCAAATAATACATTCAAACAATAATCCCTGTGGTTATTGGTGTTGGAGAACAGTTCATTGTTTCTACACTATAGTCAATATATTTAGTTTGTACAGGCTATTAAATATAAATGTAAATATATTTCTGATATCAGCCTCGCTCTTTATTGAATTCAGTAGTCACAGAGATTTTAAAGTGCAGTATTTAAATAATGAATTACCATCAGTGATGAACTGATTCTATTCTGTTTATTCAGTCACTAAGTAAAGAATAGGAACTTTCGACAAAACAAAATGAGGACCTGACAGAAATCAACACAGAGGATCAAGTCCAACAGGAAAATGAACACAATCTGACAACAGACAATTTCAACTTACAGTTTCTCTCACTAATTGTTCTGGACATTCCAGCACTTTATGATAGTGAATTATTTACACTGCTGCTTCTTTCTCTTTCTCTTTACTTCTGCCCATCTCTTTCCCTCGGTTTCGTTCTCCCTGCTCCTTTTCTCCTTCCCTATCTGTTTTAGTGCTGTTTCGCTCTATGAATCAAATGTGATGTGTGGTTATTTTAAACGGTGACATAAACATTCCAGTGGACGTTTCAATCTAGATTAAATCCCAGATCGAGAGAAAAAGAAACAGATGTGGATGGCGTGCAGGGGGGAGGGAGCAGGAGAAAGACAGGGAGAGGGGTGTTTGAGATTTTCAAACTGCAGGAATGTTCCTCCTTCTGGGATCTCGAAACTTACGTCACTAAAAACAGATTATCTGCATATTAGCATATTGTTGCCTTTGGGATCTTGCTGTGCACAGATTGCCTACAGGTTTCCTGCATTGCAACAGTGAGGACCACTTTAAAAATTAGTTCATTGATTCTCAACTGCTCCTGAGGGCCAATAATTACAAGAGCTGAACGTGAAGCTGTATAAAGGCTTGTGAAAAGTTTAAAGATGGAGTTCAGCATTTTCAGAGGCCTGTGATGGGATATCTGGCTATGATAACATTGTGGGATCCTGCTGTGCATACATTCCCTGCATCAATTCTTACATTACAACAGGTGGAGAGAGAGAAACAGCTGGAGGTGGCAGGTTAAACAGAGAGAGAGAGAGAGAGAGAGACAGGCGGCGTGTGGGTGAGGGAGGAAAGGCAGAGAAAGATGGAGAAAGGCTGAGAGTGAGAGAGAGAATGGAATCCACAATCAAAACTTTGGTAAACTGTATGTTGAAGTATCACCGTTACTGGGATCTTGCTGTGCGCAGATCTCTCTGCTTGTCTCTCTCTGAACGAGAGTAACAGGAGGGAGAGAGAGACGCAGGAGAGTGAGGGAAACATGGAGGGAATCAGAGGGGGTATGGGGTAGCCAGCTGTTATCACACTGCTGCTTGTGGGATCTTGCTGTGCACAAACGGCTTGTTCCCAGCAAAATTAAGGCGTTTCGCCCTTTCTGGGGACTGAAATGTGGCTATTATCACATTGCAGCTTGTGGGATCTTGTTGTGCATCTAGTGCCCTACACCATTTCCAACATGACAACAATGAGGAAACTTTAAAATTCAGCTTCCTGAGGGTCTGAGTGTGGATTTCTCTCTGTTTTCTCTCCATCTTCCTCTGCTTTTCTCTCCCCCTGCACTTTCTCTATTTTAACCATTAATCAATCGGAGCCACAATGTGACGTGTGGTTATTTTAAACGGTAACATAAACACTTCAGAGGACGTTTCAATCCAGATTAAATCCCAGATCGAGAGCAAAAGAAACAGATGTGGATGGGGTGCAGTGGGGAGGGTGCAGGAGAAAGACAGGGAGAGGGGTGTTTGATATTTTCAAACTGCAGGAATGTCCCTCCCTCTGGGATCTCGAAACTTACGTCACTAAAAACAGATTATCTGCATATTAGCATATTGTTGCCTTTGGGATCTTGCTGTGCACAAATTGTCTGCAGGTTTCCTGCATTGAAACATTGAGGACCACTTTAAAAATTAATTCATTGAGTGTCAACTGCTCCTGAGGGGAACATGAAGCTGTATTAAGGCTTGTTATACATTTAAAGATGGAGTTTAGCATTTTCTGAGGACTGTGATGGGATATCTGGCTATGATCGCATTGTGGGATCCTGCTGTGCATACAATCCCTGCATCAATTCCTACATTACAACACTGAGGCAGAAACAGTTGGAGGGAAAAAGAGGGAGAGAGAGAAACAGCTAGAGGTGGCAGGTTAAATGCAGAGAGAGAGAGATAGAGAGACAGGCGGTGTGTGGGTGAGGGAGGAAAGGCAGAGAAAGATGGAGAAAGGCAGAGAGTGAGAGAGAGAGAGAAAGGAATCCACAATCAAAACTTTGGTAAACTGAATGTTGAAGTGTCACCGTTACTGGGATCTTACTGTGCGCAGATTTCTCTGTCTGTCTCTCTCTGATCGAGATCACAGGAAGGAGAGAGAGATGCAAGAGAGTGAGGGAAACATGGAGGGAATCAGAGGGGGTGTCGGGGAACCAGCTGTTATCACACTGCTGCTTGTGGGATCTTGCTGTGCACCAATGGCTTGTTCCCAGTATAAATAAGGCATTTCGCCCTTTCTGGGGACTGAAATGTGGCGATTATCACATTGCAGCTTGTGGGATCCTGCTGTGCATCTAGTGCCCTGCAGCATTTCCTACATTCCAACAATGAGGACACTTTAAAATTCAGCTTCCTGAGGGTCTGAGTGTGGATTTCTCTGTGTTTTCTCTCCATCTTCCTCTGCTTTTCTCTCCCCCTGCACTTTCTCTATTTTAACCATTAATCAATCGGAGCCACAATGTGACGTGTGGTTATTTTAAACGGTAACATAAACATTTCAGAGGACGTTTCAATCCACTTTAAAAATTAATTCATTGATTCTCAACTGCTCCTGAGGGCCAATAATTACAAGAGCTGAACGTGAATCTGTATAAAGGCTTGTGAAAAGTTTAAAGATGGAGTTCAGCATTTTCAGAGGACTGTGATAGGATATCTGGCTATGATCACATTATGGGATCCTGCTGTGCATACATTCCCTGCATCAATTCTTACATTACAACACTGAGGAAGAAACAGATGGAGAGAAAAAGAGGGAGAGAGAGAAACAGCTGGAGGTGGCAGGTAAATCAGAGAGAGAGAGAGAGAGAGAGAGACAGGCGGAGTGTGGATGAGGGAGGGAAGGCAGAGAAAGATGGAGAAAGACAGAGAGAGAGAGAAATCCACACTCAAAATCCTGGTCAACTGAATTTTGAAGTGTCACCATTGCTTGGATCTTGCTGTGCCCAGCTTGCCTGCAGAATTCCCTGCATTGTAACAGTGACTGCATTTTGGAAGTGAATTCATTGTGTGTAAAGCTCTCCTGAAGGCCTGGAATTTAAGTCCGGAGCTTCAAGCCGGTATAATTCCCAAATAATGCTGGTGTTTTGGGCAGTGCCGTGAATTTCTCTCTCTCTCTCCATCTGTCTCTCTGAATGAGAGTAACAGGAGGGAGAGATATGCAGGAGAGTGAGGGAATCAGAGGGGGAGAGAGGGGTAGCCGGCTGTAAGCACACTGCTGCTTGTGGGATCTTGCTGTGCATCAATGGCCGACAGCATTTCCAACGTTGCAACAGTTCCGACCACTTTAAAAATTGATTCATTGAGTGTCAAATACTTCTGTGAATCAGCAATGCAATGGGTGAAATGTGAAGGTTTGTAAAGGCTTGTTCTCATTCCCGAATATTGCTGGTGTTTGAGGCTGTGGGCTGAATTTGACAGTGAAATGAAACACCGGGGGACCATTTGAATTCAGATTTTCAGGGATGGGAATGTGGATTTCTCTCTCTATCCTTCGACAGGAGAGGGGATGGGGTCTCCAGTGTTTGTGTGCTTTTACAATGAGACAGAAACAGATGTAGAGAGACACAGAGAGAAATAGAGAGAGAGAGGGAGAGAGAGAGAGAGAGACAGCAGGAAATGACAGGGGAAACACATCTACACTTCCCAGTCTCTGGCTCTGTGTCAGGGGATGTGTTTGTAAGTCACTGAGAGATTGTTTTATGTCAGTGAGTTTGAGAGAGAGTCCTGGGCTCTCGCTGTGTTTTATTTCTGTGCAAAAATGCTTTGCTTTGTTTGAATCAATTTTATTTCTCTTATTCCCAAGGAGAATCTTTTCGGAAGCTGCAGCTGTGATGATGCAGAGGGAGAATCTTTTGTCCACGTGGAATTCTCCGACAAGAGCTTTAACCGGAGAGGAAAAGTAATAATAAAAATATATTTGTCATTGTCAAATTAATTTCTAGATCCAGAAAAGAAGACTGTGTGATTTCGGGGCTGATAGAAAAACAAAGTGCTGGAAATGTTCAGTATTTCCAGAACAGTTTTTATTTCAGATTTCCAGCATCCTCAGTATTTTGATTTTGTGTTTTCAGGGGTCTGTGGATTTTTTTTTACCACAAGGGAGGGGGCTGGATGGTGCTCCAAAGGGAATAGTTTGGGAATCGCTGCTCCAGAACACTCAATGTAATCCCATAAATTTCCCTCTCTCCATCTCTTGCTGCAACTTGTTCCCTGCACCTTCCTCTTTGTTCCTAACTCTGTTTCTTCACATCTTTAAATCCCTATCTCTGTATCTCTCAACATCCTTTCTATCTCTGCCTCTCTCTAGAGTCTCACAGGTTTCCATTGTCATTCTCTTTCTGCGACTCTCTGCATCTTTATCTGTCTCTCTCTCACTCCATTTCTCTCACTCCCTGAATCTTTCCATCTCTGCTCCTCCTTTCCTGCAAGATTATATCTGCATTTCCCTCCGAACTGTCCCGGGACACCCCTCTCTATTCTGTGAACACATTTTACTTTGTATCTCTGCCCGTCCACTTCCTTCTGTCTCTGCATATTTAGATGGTATTTAGATGGGGGTCTGTCCCGGGGGTGGTGTAGTTAGATGGGGTTCTGTTCCCGGGGGGTATTTGTAACAGGGGTATCATAAGGGTATGATTGGATGGGGGTCTGTCCCCGGGGTTTTATTTAGTTGGGGGTCTGTCCCCGGGTGTGCTATCTAAAAAGGGGTCTGTCCCCGGGGATTTATTGAGATGGGGGTCTGTTCCCGTCTGTTATTTGTAACAGGGGTATTATAAGGGTATAATTGGATGCGGGTCTGTCCCTTGGGTGGGGTATCTGGGTGGGGGTCTGTCCCCGGGGATGTATTTAGATGGTGGTCTGTCCCCGGGTGGGCTATCTAAATAGGGGTCTGTCCCCGGGGATGTGTTTAGATGGGGGTCTGTATTTAGATGGGGGTCTGTCCCCGGGGTTTTATTCAGTTGGGGGTCTGTCCGCGGGTGGGCTATCTAAATAGGGGTCTGTCCCCGGGGATTTATTTAGATGGGGGTCTGTCCCCGGGTGGGCTATCTAAATAGGGGTCTGTCCCCGGGGTTTTATTTAGTTGGGGGTCTGTCCCCGGGTGGGCTATCTAAATAGGGGTCTGTCCCCGGGGATGTATTTAGATGGGGTTCTGTCCCCGGGGTTTTATTTAGTTGGGGTTCTGTCCCCGGATGGGCTATCTAAATAGGGGTCTGTCCCCGGGGATTTATTTAGTTGGGGTTCTGTCCCCGGATGGGCTATCTAAATAGGGATCTGTCCCCGGGGATTTATTTCGATGGGGGTCTGTCCCCGGGTGGGCTATCTAAATAGGGGTCTGTCCCCGGGGATGTATTTAGATGGGGGTCTGTCCCCGGGGATTTATTTAGTTGGGGGTCTGTCCCCAGGTGGGCTATCTAAATAGTGGTCTGTCCCCGGGGATTTATTTAGATGGGGGTCTGTCCCCGGGGATTTATTGAGATGGGGGTCTGTATTTAGATGGGGGTCTGTCCCCGGGGTTTTATTTAGTTGGGGGTCTGTCCCCGGGTGGGCTATCTAAATAGTGGTCTGTCCCCGGGGATTTATTTAGATGGGGGTCTGTCCCCGGGGATTTATTGAGATGGGGGTCTGTTCCCGTCAGTTATTTGCAACAGGGGTATTATAAGGGTATAATTAGATGGGGGTCTGTCCCTGGGTGGGTTATCTGGGTGGGGGTCTGTCCCCGGGGATGTATTTAGATGGCGGTCTGTCCCCGGGGATGTATTTAGATGGGGGTCTGTCCACGGGGATGTATTTAGATGGCGGTCTGTCCCCGGGGATGTATTTAGATGGTGTTCTGTCTCCGAGGATATATTTAGATGGGGGTCTGTCCCCGGGGATGTATTTAGATGGGGGTCTGTCCCCAGGGATTTATTTAGATGGGGGTCTGTCCCCGGGGATGTATTTAGATGGGGGTCTGTCCCCGGGGATGTATTTAGATGGCGGTCTGTCCCCTGGGATGCATTTAGATGGGGGTCTGGTCCCGGGGATGTATTTAGATGGGGGTCTGTCCCCGGGGATGTATTTAGATGGGGGTCTGTCCCCGGGCATGTATTTAGATGGGGGTCTGTCCCCGGGTATGTATTTAGATGGTGGTCTGTCTCCGGGGATATATTTGGATGGGGGTCTGTCCCCGGGGATGTATTTAGATGGGGGTCTGTCCCCGGGGATGTATTTAGATGGGGGTCTGTCCCCGGGCATGTATTTAGATGGCAGTCTGTCCCCGGGCATGTATTTAGATTGGGGTCTGTCTCCGGGGATGTATTTAGATGGGGGTCTGTCCCCGGGCATGTATTTAGATCGGGGTCTGTCCCCGGGGATGTATTTAGATGGGGGTCTGCCCCCGGTACTGGAAGCTAGATGGGGGGTCTGTCCCCGGGGATGTATTTAGATGGGGGTCTGTCCCCGGGCATGTATTTAGATGGCAGTCTGTCCCCGGGCATGTATTTAGATTGGGGTCTGTCTCCGGGGATGTATTTAGATGGGGGTCTGTCCCCTGGCATGTATTTAGATCGGGGTCTGTCCCCGGGGATGTATTTAGATGGGGGTCTGCCCCCGGTACTGGAAGCTAGATGGGGGGTCTGTCCCCGGGGATGTATTTAGATGGGGGTCTGTCCCCGGAGATGTATTTAGATGGTGGTCTGTCCCCGGGGATGTATTTAGATGGGGATCTGTCCCTGGGGATGTATTTAGCTGGGGATCTGTCCCCGGGGATGTATTTAGATGGGGGTATTATAAGGGTATAATTAGATGGTGGTCTGTCCCCGGGGGGTAGTTAGTTGGCAGTCTGTCCCCGGGGGGGAATCTAGATGGGAGTCTGTCCCCGGGGGGGTATCCAGATGGGAGTCTGTTATTGGCGGGGTATTTAGATGGGAGTCTGTTCCTGGGGGGGGGGTATTTAGATGGGATTCGGTCCTGGGAGGCTATCCAGATGGGAGTCTGTTCCTGGGGAGGTATCTAGATGGGACTCAGTCCGGGGGGGTATCTAGATGGGAGTCTGCTCCTGGGGGTGTATCTATATGGGACTCGGTCCTGGGGGGGTATCTCAATTGGTTGTCTTTTAACAGGGGGAAGGGGATAATTAGATGGGGTTCTGTTCATGGGGGGGGGGGTGGAGTCTGTTCCTGGGGGGGATATTTGGATGGAAGTCTGTTCCTGGGGGGATATTTAGATGGGAGTCTGTTCATGTGGGGGGGGTTATCGAGATGGGACTCGGTCCTGGGGAGGTATCTAGATGAGACTAGGTCCTGGGGGGTTATCTGGATGGGACTCGGTCCTGGGGGTGGTATCTAGATGGGAGACTGTTCCTGTGGAGGGTATCTAGATGGGACTCGTTCCTGGGGGGGTTTCTAAATGGGAGTCTGTTCCTGGGGAGGTATCTAGATGGGAGTCTGCTCCTGGGGGTGTATCTATATGCGACTCGGTCCTGGGGGGGGGGCTATCTCGATGGGTTGTCTTGTAACAGGGGGAAGGGGATAATTAGATGGGGTTCTGTTCCTGTGGGGGCGTGGGGTCTGTTCCTGGGGGGGGTGGAGTCTGTCCCTGGGGGGGATATTTAGATGGGAGTCTGTTCCTGTGGGGGGTTAGCGAGATGGGACTCGGTCCTGGGGAGGTATCTAGATGAGACTCGGTCCTGGGGGGTTATCTAGATGGGACTCGGTCTTGGGGGGGTATCTAGATGGGAGTCTGTTCCTGGGGGGGCATCGAGATGGGACTCGGTCCTGGGGGCGGTATCTAGATGGGAGTCTGTTCCTGGGGGGTATCTAGATGGGACTCGGTCCTGGGGGGGTATCTAGATGGGACTCGGTCCTGGGGGGAGGTATCCAGATGGGTTGTCTTGTAACAGGGAGATGGGGATAATTCGATGGCGTCTGTTCCTGGGTCTATTGATAGTGAGGGTATTAGATGGGGGTCAGTTAACAGGAGATATCAGATAGGGGTCTGTAGATGAGGATTATTTAGATTGGGTGGGGGTCTGTACAAAAGGGGAATGTTATCCGGGGTGGGAGGGGGGAAATATTGCAGGGGATAAAATTTACATCGTGGATATAAATTGCGGTTGGAGGAAATTTTGCAGGCGGGCGGGGCGGGTGAAATTGCGGGGCGATAAAATTGCGGAGGGGGGAATTGCGGGGGGGGAATTTGCGGCGGGTTGAAATTGACAGGGGGTAATTGCGGGGGGTGATAAATTGCGGGGGCGATAAATTGCGGGAGGGGGGATAAATTGCAGGGGGGATAAATTGCGTGGGGGATAAATTGCGTGGGGGGATAAATTGCGGGGGGGATAAATTGCGTGGGGGATAAATTGCGTGGGGGGGATAAATTGCGGGGGGGGATACATTGCGGGGGGGGATAAATTGCGGGAGGGGAAATTTCGGGTGGGGAAATTGCCGGGGGTGGAAATTGCCGGGGGGGGGGGGAATTTGCCGGGGGGGAGATTGCGGGGGGGGGGGGATAAATTGCGGGGTCTATTTGGATGGGAATCTGTCCTGGGTGGGTGGTAGTTTGATGGGTTGTCTTGGAACAGAGGGAAGGGGATAATTAGATGGGGGTCTGTTGAGAATGAGGGTATTACATGGGGGTCATTTAACAGGGGATATCAGACAGTTGTCTGCAGATGAGGATTATTTAGATCGGGTGTGTCTGTACAAGGGGGGGATGTTTTCTGGCGGGGGGAATTGCAGGAAAAAGATTTGCGTGGTGGAGAAAAAATGTGGGCGGTGGATAAATTGAGGGCGGTGGATAAAATGAGCGTGGTGGATAGGGTCAGGAAAAGACAGAAAAATTTGGAAAGAGAGAGAGAAATGACAGATAGAGAAATAGAGAAGACAGAAAGATACAAAGAAAGAGAGAGAAAAAGAGAAAGGAAAAAAGTGGAGGGAAATAACAGAGACACAAAGAAATTGAAGGCACCAAAGAGACAGACAGAAAGCCAGTGAGAAAGACAAAGAGAATCACAGAGAGATTGAGAGAGAGGACAGAGAATCACAGAGAGATTGAGAGAGAGGACAGAGAAAAACAGAGAGACTGAGAGAGAGGACAGAGAATCACAGAGAGATTGAGAGAGAGGACAGAGAATCACAGAGAGATTGAGAGAGAGGACAGAGAAACACAGAGGGATTGAGAGAGAGGACAGAGAAAGCCATTGAGACAGAAAGACGCACAATCACTCAGAGAGAGAGAGAAACACAAAGTGAGGGACAGAGAGAGAGATGGAGGAACAGAGAGATCGTGCGAAAAACAGAGACAGAAATACAAGGTGAGGGAAAGATTCAG
Source organism: Heterodontus francisci (assembly GCF_036365525.1). Taxonomy (NCBI): domain Eukaryota; kingdom Metazoa; phylum Chordata; class Chondrichthyes; order Heterodontiformes; family Heterodontidae; genus Heterodontus; species Heterodontus francisci. Next base: position 1,296,011 of record NW_027141098.1, read on the forward strand.
AAATAGAGAGAGTGAGAGAGAGATTCAGTGCGAGAGAGATTGAGAGAGAGAGAGAGATTGAGAGAGAGAGAGAGATTGAGTGGGAGAGAAATTGAGTTGGAGAGAGATTGAGTGAGGAGAGATTGAGTGAGGAGAGATTGAGTGAGGATAGATTGAGTGCGAGTGAGATTGATTGAGAGGGAGATTGAGTGCGAGGGAGATTGAGTGCGAGCGAGATTGTGTGCGAGAGAGATTGAGTGCGAGAGAGATTGAGTGAGCGAGAGATTGAGTGAGAGAGAGATTGAGTGAGAGAGAGATTGAGTGAGAGAGAGATTGAGTGAGAGAGAGTTTGAGTGAGAGAGAGTTTGAGTGAGAGAGTTTGAGTGAGAGAGAGATTGAGTGAGAGAGCGATTGAGTGAGAGAGTTTCAGTGAGAGAGAGACTAAGTGAGAGATTGAGCGAGAGAGAGAGATTCAGCGAGAGAGTGATTGAGTGGGAGAGAGATTCAGTGGGAGAGAGATTCAGTGGCGAGAGATTCAGTGAGAGAGATATTCAGTGAGAGAGAGATTCAGTGGGAGAGAGATTCAGTGAGAGAGAGATTCAGTGAGAGAGAGAGATTCAGTGAGAGTGAGATTGAGTGAGAGAGAGATTCAGTGGGAGAGATTCAGTGGGAGAGAGATTCAGTGAGAGAGAGATTCAGTGGGAGAGAGATTCAGTGGGAGAGAGATTCAATGGGAGAGAGATTCAATGGGAGAGAGATTGAGTGAGAGAGAGATTGAGTGAGAGAGAGATTGAGAGGGAGAGAGATTCAGTGGGAGAGAGATTGAGTGGGAGAGAGATTGAGTGGGAGAGAGATTCAGTGGGAGAGAGATTCAGTGGGAGAGAGATTGAGTGAGAGAGAGAGTGATTCAGAGAGAGATTCAGTGAGAGAGAGATTGATTGAGAGAGAGATTGAGTGAGAGAGAGATTGAGTGAGAGAGAGATTGAGTGGGAGAGAGATTCAGTGGGAGAGAGATTCAGTGGGAGAGAGATTCAGTGAGAGAGAGATTCAGTGAGAGAGAGATTCAGTGAGAGAGAGTTTGAGTGAGAGAGTGATTCAGAGAGAGATTCAATGAGAGAGAGATTCAGTGAGAGAGAGATTCAGTGAGAGAGACTTAGTGAAAGAGACTGAGTCAGAAGAAGGGAGAAAAGCAGAAACAGACAATAAAGATGTGATACCCTCCATCCCACACCGTCTGCTTTCCATCGTTGGACTCTTAACAGCTTCCCTCCATCAGCTCATCCATGGGGAAGAGATCCGAGAGAGGGGCATTGTGGTGGGATTTGGAGAAAAACGTCAGGACTGGGACAGAGAGTGTGGGGGATTCAGACTGGACTCTCTCTCTCTCACACACACACACACACACACTGTAATCAGTTCCAATTTCACCTGGGCACGGAGATTGAGACACAGAAACTCACCTTCAGAAACCAGCCGCATGGAAGGAAAGAATGTGGTCTGATGTTGTCCTAATATATCCCAGAACCTGTCAATCAAAACAGACAGTCTACCCAAAATGCAGCTCAACCAACCAGCTCTCAGCTTCCTCCATCTGGACACTCCCTCCCAGGTATGGGACAGTCCAAGGTGAGTCTCTGTGTAAACAGCGAATAGGGGAGCGAGGAATATTCCAGACATATCCCAAATGGACCATTCCAGATAGAAACCTGTCTGCCTGTCTCTCTCTCTCTCTCTCTCCCTCCCCCCAAAATCTCATTAACAGAGCAGAAAAGCTGCTGTAATTTAAAACCTGGAGGGGCGGTTTGGATAATGGCCATTTAACACTCATTGTATTAAATGTCTTTAACTATTCATCTCCAGTTAACAGAAAGATCAGAAAATGACTCATTGCAATTACCTTGAAATTCTGACAAAGTGTTATTGCTGGAGAGGCCTGTTTGACTGCAGTACAAACATGCGGTTTTTATTCCGTTTTTTATTTCCACTGTGTGACAAAGCCTGAAACTAAAGCCAGGTTAATGAGGCAGCCAAGGGAACTTTTATAATCAGTGACATTTCACACAACAATTCTTACCCATATTTACAGTTGTATTCATCAATGATTCTTTGCCCTGTATTTGATGCTGCTGTATTTATGTATTAACTGTAATCAATCAATAAAACCTTCTTAACATTCACCAGTTTAATGTTACAAGGGTTCACAAAGCTGGGAAATGGCCATTTAACACAAATGGTATTAAAGATCTTCCACTTTTCTCCTCCAGTTTATATAAAGTTCAGCAATAAAGACCTCCACATTCCGACAAAGTGTTTTTACTGCTGTAATAAAGTGTCACTTGTTTCCATTTGCTTCCAGATGGTTTCTATCCTCTGCTCTCCTGAGGGATTCAGAGGGATTTTTGTTCATTGTTTGTCCACATTCATGAGGTTCCAGATCCTCTGCAGCTGCTGTCCTGGAGAAATTAATTGCATTGCATTCAAATTCTTTCCCTCATTTTGGAGATTTGAGGAGAGACTGTTTACACTAGTAGAGCGGTGAAACAAATAGGCAGGGAGTTATTATGGTCTGGAATTCACTGTCTGACAGGTTTCTGAAAGCAGATTCAATATTAAATTTCAAAGGTCAATTGGAGTAAAATTTCAACTACTCGTAGTTACAGTCGAGAAGATACCAACATAGAAAGAGAAGTGTGAGAGAGAGAGATGTCATAACGTAGGTGATCAAGAACTCAACACAACTTATATTGAGAGTTTTTATTTCGAAATAACTGTTTCAGTTTTAATTGATCCTGTTGTTTTATTTATACATTACCTTTAATCACTCAATATAACTTTCCAAACAGGAACGAGTTTCATGTTACAGGTGTTCACACAGTAGAAAAATAGCCATTTTACAAAAGTTGCATTGAAATTATTTTATTCAGCATCTCAAGTTTACAATAAAGTAAATAATTCAGACTTGTGGAAACTTTCAAATTCAGCAAGGGAATCTCCCATCAGTAATGGCTCAGCATCTCCATATGCTGGTGTCCCTGTCTCACTGCAGTTACTGTCCCTTCCTCACCATCTCCATCTCCTGGTGTCCCTGTCTCACTGCAGTTAATGTCCCTCTCTCACCATCTCCATCTGCTGGTGTCCCTGTCTCACTGCAGTTAATGTCCCTTCGTCACCATCTCCATCTCCTGGTGTCCCTGTCTCACTGCAGTTAATGTCCCTCTCTCACCATCTTCATCTGCGGGTGTCCCTGTGTCACTTCAGTTACGGTTCCTTCCTCACCATCTCCATCTCCTGGTGTTCTTGTCTCACTGCAGTTAATGTCCCTCTCACACCATCTCCATCTGCTGGTGTCCCTGTCTCACTGCAGTTACTGCCCCTCTCACACCATCTCCATCTGCTGGTGTCCCTGTCTCACTGCAGTTAATGTCCCTCTCTCACAATCTCCATCTGCTGGTGTCCCTGTCTCACTGCAGTTCATGTCCCTCTCTCACCATCTCCATCTGTTGGTGTCCCTGTCTCATTGCAGCTGCTGTCCCCTCTCACCATCTCCATCTGCTGGTGTCCCTGTCTCACTGCAGCTACTGTCCCCTCTCAACATCTCCATCTGCTGGTGTCCCTGTCTCACTGCAGTTACTGCCCCTCTCTCACAATCTCCATCTGCTGGTGTCCCTGTCTCACTGCAGTTCATGTCCCTCTCTCACAATCTCCATCTGCTGGTGTCCCTGTCTCACTGCAGTTCATGTCCCTCTCTCACCATCTCCATCTGTTGGTGTCCCCGTCTAATTGCAGCTACTGTCCCCTCTCACCATCTCCATCTGCTGGTGTCCCTGCCTCACTGCAGTTACTGACCCTCTCTCACCATCTCCATCTGCTGGTGTCCCTGCCTCACTGCAGTTACTGTCTCTCGCTCACCATCTCCATCTGCTGGTGTCCCTGCCTCACTGCAGTTACTGTCCCTCTCTCACCATCTCCATCTGCTGGTGTCCCTGCCTCACTGCAGTTACTGCCCCTCTCAACACATCACAATCACTGCGATTTGCAGCTTTGTCCACGGGATACGGTTGTTGACAAAGCACCCGCTAGGTGGCGCTGTACTCGCACATGCGCAAAAGTACACTATTCCAGTTGAACGTCAGGGTCTGCCCACGCTCAGGCAGCTGCCAGGACTAAAGATGGCGCCGGTCAAATAATCACAGAGGCGGGTGGAGGGTGGGAGGTGGAGCTGGGGGTCTGGGGGGGGGGGAGGAGGGGGAATGGGATTTAGTTCCAGTGTTTGAAACCCTTCAGCTCTTTCTATGATTTCACTAATTTAACAATGAGATTGAGAGGGTATTTCACCCCCTTCTTCAGCTCCTGTCTGAATTTAGTCTGGGTCACAATGTAAATACATGTGTTGGTGCAGGAACTGAGAATCTGCAGCATCTTTGATGTTTGAGCTGTGATATAGAGAGGGTCAGTGTAGGAGGAATAATAATAATTATCTGTAATTCGACTGTAAATGATAAACACAACCTGGGTCACCCATAACAAAATAAAACTGCCGGATATACTGAAGAGTAAAATAATTGATTTCCTGCGATTCTCCATCTCTGGGTCCTTGTGATTCTTTGCATTGCTGTGGCGCCGGAATCCCCTGTGCACTTTACTGGAGAATAAAATCCGTCTGACAGTCAGAACGTTGAGCAGCAAAATCAGAAAGACCGGGACACAAGGGGTTAAAATGAGGTCAAACAATTCAAATGCCCCCCATATGGGGGAAGTCAAGAAGCTCAGTTTATTAACACAACCCATGGGAACATTATCAATAATGTATTCTTGTTCCAGTGTAAAGTACCAGGGGAGTGACTCTAAACAGCCCAGCACACTCACTGTTCCCACAACCACAGCCGCCCTTTTCTCGCGAGACTGTGAGCCAGACAGAAACAACTGTGGATGCAGAAAGCAGAAAGAGATTGAGAGAACACACAGGAGTAATGTTCAGGAATGAATATGGGAAATAAATTCCAACAATCCAGTACAATATGGGATCAGTGATAACGACCAGGAGATCAGACACTGCCATTCCCACCAGGTAGACACTGATACATTTGGAGAGACCGCACTTTGCTCGGGACAGGATCACAATCGCCAACAAGTTAACTGGAAGAGAGAGAGAAAAGGAAGCAGAGAAATTACTGATCTGACCTGGAGACAAAGCAGCAGTTTGACAGGATCTGGGCAGAAATTTCCAGCTTTGTTGGTGCATCGAGCAGTGAAAACTGATTCATTGACCCGGGCAGTGCTTTGTCAAAGTGAAATGTTTGAAAACACAACTATTAATAATGAATTGGGAAATTGGTCCATTCCAATACATTCAATACACAGAATAATCCAGTAATAATGCCACAGTTATTTAAAACAATACAATTAAATACATCATGCAGTTCCTGCAAGAATGAAAGAATGGACAATGAGGAGACTCCATCAGTCAATTGCTGAAAAAGAACAGGCGTCTGTGTAACACACACAGAGGGAAAATATACCAAGTACAGCAGCTCAGTTAAAATCAATTTAAACCATTTACCGCTGAGATACTGGCTGACCAGGAACTCCAATTGCTGCTAGCACCGGATAGTAAATGCCGTGTATCTGATACATTACTGGATATCCTATTCGTGTGAGAAGCAGAGTCTTCTATTAGCCTGGAATCCACAAATCCACGAGGCACACTGAGCTGATCCATTCCAATGGGTCCTGATTTATACAGGGGTTAAGTCGCCACTGACACGGTTATACCCCTGATCATTGCTATTAGTTACACTCACCTGAACAAACACATTACATCAGCAGCTTTGACTCTGATGTAAATAATGTGGTGGATAAAACACAATAATTTCAATGTCAATGACATTTTCTTACGAAGACCTCTCTCGGGAATAAACCTGAAATCTGTACACATACTGCATGGATGGCAATTATGAGAGGCGTCATTTACATTTTCCATATTATTGTATTGATCTTGTTCACTCCTGGCATTTCTATTGCAAATGTAACTGATCTGTCTGCAGTGGACACTGAATCCAGGGACAAAAGCAATCCCGTTTCACTCTGTTCCTGCCTTTTCCCAGTTAAAATGTGAACTTTGAGTCTCTGATTCAGGACCATGTTCAGGGTTACAGCCCAGAAACTACTGTGTGTGATATTACGGGACAGACACTGTACACATCCATTTGGGAGGCAGTTGGGTAGTGAAAATATCACTGGTCACGTAATCAAGAGGCCCAACCTGATGGCCTGGGGACAGGGGTTCAAATCCCACCACGGCAGCTAGATAAAACAGAGGGAGCTCCCTTTCTGTGTATAAAGCAGAGGGAGCTCGGTCTCCAGCTATAAAGTGGAAGGATCTCCCTCTCTATTTATAAAGTGGAGGAAGCACCCTCTCTATGTATAAAGTGGAGGAAGCTCCCTCTCTGTGTATAAAGTGGAGGGAGCTCCCTCTTTATTTATAAAGTTGGGGGCAATGAAGGAAAGAGGAGAGAGGGAAATGAAAACAAATGGGAAAATGGAGGTAGAGGGACAAAGTGGAAGACAGTGAGGGACAGAAGAGATAGTGAAATGAGACCTTGACGAAACCCCAGGAACAATCCCCATTGTCTGCCCAGTCGGTATTTGGGGTTTAATGTGATGGTTTTAGGGATGAGTGTTAGATGAGTGTTTGATATTTTTAAACTGCATTGACATTCCCAACAAAAGCAAGAGTTAAAGATTCAAAATTAACCAAACAAATGGCTCAAAGCATTGCCGTTCATGTACAGAGGGATAGAGAGTTGGAGGGAGTGAGACACAGACGGAGAGAGACACAGACAGAGTGGGACAGAGACAGAGGGAGAGAGAGAGAGACAGAGGTAGAATGATAGAGGAAAAAGGAGAAACAGAGACAGAGGGGGAGAGACAGAAAGGGAGGCAGGCAAATGCAGAGTGAGACAGACAGAAAGGGCGGCAAGCAGATGCAGAGAGAGAGAGACAGATGCAGAGGGAGAAAGGGACAGAGCGAGAGAGAGGGAGGGAGACAACCAGAGGGAGAAACAGAAACAACGGGAGAGACAGAGAGATAGAGAGAGGGAGGGCGAGATTATAGGAAAAACATTACATCTAATAATGTTGAAAGAAGATAGAATTAAAAAGTCAAACTGACTGTGTGCAAGAACTAATTTTGAATGGAAAGATCAGGGATTTAGTGTGAGTGTTTTGGGGGCAAATGTTGGATCAGTGATTGATATTGTCAAACTGAAGTAACATTTAATATTATTGAAAAAAATATTGTTTAACACTGACAAATTTTAGAAGCAGGAGAAATGGGATATTGTGTGTGAGGGGACCTTGACAGAACCTCAGTAACAATCCCCATTATCTGCACAGTCCTGTATTGGGGGTTTAGTGTGAGAGTTTAGGGGGCGAGTGTTGATCAGTGTTTGATATTTTCAAACTGCAGTGACATTCCCTGCAAGATCAAGACTTAAAGTTTCGAAATTAAGCAAGAAATGGATAAAAACATTTCTGTCCAAGGAGAGAGAGATGGTGTAAGAGACAGAGTCATGGAAAGAGGCAGAGAAAGAGGGAGAGGGTGAGAGGGAGAAAGAGAGAGAAAGATGGGAAGAAACAGACAAGAGAGGGAGAGACAGAGAGAGGATGAGACAAGTTGTAACAATCATTAACAATCCTCATTATCTGCCCAGTCCTGTTTGTGGAGGTTAGTGTGAGTGTTTTAGGGGTGAATGTTGGATCAGTGTTTCATATTTTCAAACTGCAGTGCCATTCCCAACAAGGCTATTAAAGTATATAAGAGCAGGGAGGTATTGCTGGAAGTGTATTACTCATTGCTTAAGCACCATAATGAGACCTCCCAGGGCAGGTACAGTGTGAGTTTGGATACAGAGTAAAGCAGTGGCTTGAGAGAAGGAGGGGGAGATGGGCAGAAAGAGTGAGCAGATACGGGGATGCAGGCAGATTGTAGGACAAACTTTACATCTACCCACATGAAAGAAATAAATAATTAAAAATATAAATGGACTGCGCACTGAAAATACTGTCCGCACACAACAACTAAAGTCACACACCATCCTAACTTGAAACTATATCACCATTCCTTCACTGTTACTGGGTCAAAATCCTGGAACTCCCTTCCTAACAGCACTGTGGTTGAACCTACCCCACATGGACTGCAACGGTTCAAGAAGGAGGCTCAACACCACCTTCTCAAGGGCAATTAGGAATGGGTAATAAATGCTGGCCTGGCCAGTAACGCACAGATCCAACAAATAAATAAGGCAAATAAAAAGTTGTCACCGAGTCACGTAAGGAGATATAACATGAGACGAACAAAAACGTGGTCAAAGAAGTTGGTTTGAGGGAGCGCCTTCAAGTAGTTAAGGGAATTAGTGAGACGGAGAGGTTTCGGAAAGGAATTCCAGAGTTAGGGCCTTGGCAGCTTGAAGGGACGGCCACCAATGTTGGAACAATTCAAATTGGAGATAGCAGGGATAGGGAGGGGTCATTTGTGGAAGACAGTTCCAAACTTCTATCACACTTGTATGCAGAAGTGTTTCGAAATTTCATCTTTGAAAGGGCTTTCGACTAATGTTTGATTTTTAGACATTCCCTCCCGTCCGAGACTGCCCCCATCGAATACTCACAGGGCAGTACGCACGGGGTTAGATACAGAGTAAAGATCCATCTACCAATGCCAGACTCACTGTTCCTCTATCTCTTTCTCCTCATCTCTCACTGCCTGCAATACCCTTTCTCTGCCTCTCTTTCTCCCTCTTCCTATCCTGAGAGCAAGAGGGAGACATTGAGATGATGTGCAGACGGAGATAGAGAGAAATGGGAGAGATGGACTTGGAAAGTGAGTAACAGAGAGGAGAAATAGGGTTTCAGAGAGTAGAAGAGAGGGGAAGAGAGAGATAGAGATGGAGAGAGCTTACCAGCAAGAGATTTCACCAGACATTACCTCTCTCTCAGTCCCTATCACTCCTTTACAATTTGTTACCATCTCCATCTATTTTTCTCCCTCGAACCCGATGTTTCACACTCCATGCCTCTCGCTCGTATGTCTGTGTATACTGCCGTGAAGGATTACATCAAATTATGTTTTCCATTTGCTCATTCAATCTCAGCGAACAATCGCTCTGTCTGGGAACAGAGGGGCCTTGGAGTGACTGTCCGCTGATTCCTGAGGGTAACAGGACAGGTGGATAAGGTGGTTAAGAAGGCTTACGGAATACTTCCCTTTATTGGCCGATGTATAGTATATAAGAGCAGGGAGGTTATGCTAGAACTGTATAAAACACTAGTTAGACCACAGCGAGAGTACTGTGTACAATTCTGGTCACCACATTACAGGAAGGATGTGATCACACCAGAGAGGGTACAGAGAATATTTACAGAGGATGTTGTCAGGAATGGAGAAGTTTAACTATGAGTAAAGATTGGATAGGCTGGAATTGTTTTCTTCGGAACAGAGAAGGTTGAAGGGAAGATTTAATTGAGGTGTATAAAATAATGACATGCCTAGATAGAGTGGATTGGAAGGACCCATTTCCCTTAACAGAGGGGTCAATAACCACGGGCATAGATCACAAGATTTCCACACCAATATCATGAGGGTGTGATGGCTTCCATGGTGGAATACCTTGCTGGATATTTACAATGGAGCGTTTTCCTTCCTGATCATCAAAACTGGCCGCCTGGGCCCCAACTTCATCCAGATTTCTCCCACTCGACCAATATTTCACTCTACATACCTATCTTTCTCTGTTTCCGTACACAGCAGTGAAGGATTGCATCAAATGAATATATCTTACATTCTCCCTTTCAATCCACCCCAACAATCTCTCTGTCTCCAACCTTGTCCCTCTCAACAGCCCTCTCTCTGCCTGCATATCTAAGCCTCTCTCCCTCTGTCTCCCTCTTAGTGTCAGAAATAGCAGGAGGGAGAGGCAGAGAGAGACACAGAGAACAACCCCAGCTTTAGTTTCGTTCAATTTAGAGATACAGCAAAGAAACAGGCCCTTCGGCCCACCGAGTCTGTGCCGACCATCCACCACCCATTTATACTAATCCTACACTAATCCCACATTCCTACTACATCCCCACCTGTCCCTCTATTTCCCGACCACCTACCTATACTAGGGGCAATTTTATAATGGCCAATTAACCTATCAACCTGCAAGTCTTTGGCATGTGGGAGGAAACCGGAGCGCCCGCAGACACAGGTAGAACTTGCAAACTCAACACAGGCAGTGCCCAGTACCCCACCTGGAGCTGTGAGGCTGCGGTGCTAACCACTGCGCCACTGTGCCGCCCAATCTATCCACGTAACTGAAGTCCCTCATCCCTGGAACCATTCTTGTGAATCTTTTCTGCACCCTCTCTAAAGCCCCCACATTCTTCCTAAAGTATGGTGTCCAGAACTGGACAATGCTCCAGTTGAAGGCAAACCAGCGTTTTACAAAGGTCATATTTTCCTTGCTTTTGTATTCAATGTCTCCATTTATAATTTCAGGACCCCTTATGCCGTTTAACCACTTTCTGAACCTGCCCTGCCACCTTCAGTGATTGTTGCTCAAATACCCCCCAGATGTTTCTGCTCCGGCACCTCCTTTAGATTTCTATCCTTTACTTTATATCGTCTCTCCTCCTTTTTCCTAATCGTGGAGGCAGAAGATGCGGGCATGGTTCTTGATGAATAAATATCGGCTGTCTTCACAAAAGAGGGGACGACACAGACATTGTAGTCAATGAGGAGGGATTTGAAGTATGCATTGGGATAATAGTGAGCGAGTAAATATTCAGGGGTTTAGCATCTTTGAAAGCTGATAATTCACAAGGCTCAGACTGTTAAGAGGTGCAAGGGAGGAAATAGCAGAGGCTCTGACCATCATTTTCCAATCCTCTCTGGTTATAGTCGTGCTGCCAGAGGACTGGAGGACTACGTATGTTGTACTGTTGATCAACAAGGGTGAAAGTAATAGACTGAGTAATTACAGGCCACCCAGCCTAATCACAGTGGAGGGAAAATTATTGGGCACAAGGGAATGATTAATTCCTTTCTAGTCCTGTGTGTCTCAGTGTCTCCATGTCTGTGTCTCTGTCACATTTTAAGCACTACCATTACATTGGTGAGTGGTCGGTCTCTGGAATAAATGTCCCAGTGTTGTGGTAACATAAAATTGCCACCGAGAACCAGCCTAAAATGGCTGAGTAATGTTTGTGGATTTCCACAGACATTTGAGAGAGGAGAGACAGACAGACAGAAAGAGAGACAAAGAGAGAGACAGAGACCAAGATACAGGCAGTGATAGCAAGATATTTGTCACTGGACAGAAGAGGAGGAGGCCATTTGGGCCCTCAGCCCTGTTCTGTCATTCAATGAGCTCATGGCTGATGTATGATCTAACTCCATGTACCTATCTTTGCCCCTTAATACCTTTGGTTAACAAAAATCTATCAAACTCAGATTTAAAAATTAACAAGTGTCTCAGCATCAATTGCAGTATTTAAATAATGAATTACCATCATTGAAGAACTGATTCTATTCTGTTTATTCAGTCACTAAGTAAGGAATAGGAACTTACTACAAAACAAAATGAGGACCTGACAGAAATCAACACAGAGGATCAAGTCCAACAGGAAAATGAACACAATCTGACAACAGACAACTTCAATTCACAGTTTCTCTCACTAATTGTTCTGGACATTCCAGCACTTTATGATAGTGAATTATTTACACTGCTGCTTCTTTCTCTTTCTCTTTACTTCTGCTGATCTCTTTCCCTCGGTTTCGTTCTCCCTGCTCCTTTTCTCCTTCCCTATCTCTCTGAAGTACTCACACACTGTAAATTGTTACTTAATGCTACTTTTCACATATGATTTATTCCTAACATTCTGTGTCTGTGTTCTGTTCACCAGCCCCAGGTTCAATGATTCTATTCTCAGAGTCAGATTTAGTTTAGTTTAGAGGTACAGCACTGAAACAGGCCCTTCGGCCCACCGGGTCCGTGCCGACCATCAACCACCCATTTATACTAATCCTACAGTAATCCCATATTCCTACGACATCCCCATATTTCCCTACCACCTACCTAAACTAGGAGCAATTGCTAATGGCCAATTTACCTATCAACCTGCAAGTCTTTTGGCTTGTGGGAGGAAACCGGAGCACCCGGAGAAAACCCACGCAGACACAGGAAGAACTTGCAAACTCCACACAGGCAGTACCCAGAATTGAACCCGGGTCACTGGAGCTGTGAGGCTGCGGTGCTAACCACTGCGCCACTGTGCCGCCCCAATTGATTGTTCAATGGTGAAACATCTGTGAATATTTAATGTATCTACAGAACACTCAAGTCTCCACCTGTTCACCTGCACTTTTCACTTCATCTACAATACATGGAATAAACAGGATCGAAAGCTACTTCCAGACAAACCTCACAATCATTGAAATTCCTTCTCCTGGAATTATAAAGTAATCTGTTAGAATGTGGGATTGTTTAATTAATAAAACAGCAACATCAGCGCTGCATCTGATAATCTACAGATAAATGGAAAGACTCTTGATACCAACTGACAGAGTGAAAACCAGTAAAACATCACATCAATACTTTCTATTTTACAATGTAGTCCAGTGACAGTGAAGGTCCACAGTGAAGCAGAGAAGGAGAAGTGAAAGTGTCAGCAGCAAACTCAGTTCAGTAGCCAGACTTCTGAAGCAGCGTCAGACACACACAGAATGAAATAATATTTGATAACAGTGATAACCAATAAATACATTGAAATCCCAGTTAAACTGAGTCATGTTATTGGCGAGGGAGGACATTGTTCTGTCCCCTTGTAACACTGATACTGTAAGATGTCTCATTATCAATCACTGAAGAAAAATCATAAAAATATTCCAGGACCGGTTAGATCCACATCATGAAACTGTTAAAAACTCCTAATGGTCTGATTATTGATCCTCACTGAAACATCTCATTCCAATACATTCAATACACAGAATAATCCAGTAATAATGCCACAGTTACTTAAAACAATATCATTAAATACACAATACAATTCCTACAAGAATGAAAGAGTAGATAATGAGGAGATTCCATCAGTAAATTGCTGGGAAAGAACAGGTGGCTGTGTAACACACACAGAGGGAAATAATACTGAGTACAGCAGCACAGTTAACATCGATTTACACCATTAACAGCTGAGATACTGCTTACCAGGAACTCCAATTGCTGCAAGGACAGGATAGTAAATGAATATGAACTGAATGAATACTGAATGTCCCATTTCTGTGAGAAGCAGAGACTTCTATTAGCCTGGAATCCACAGCTCCAGCAGGCACTCTGAGCTGATCCATTCCAATGGGTCCTGATTTATACAGGGGATAAGTCTCCACTGACACGGTTATACCCCTGATCATTGCTATTAATTACACTCACCTGAACAAACACATTACATAAGCAGCTTTGACTCTGATGTAAGTAATATGGTGCATAAAACACCATCATTTCAATGTCAATGACATTTTCTGAGCAAGAGCTCTCTCGGGAATAAACCTGAAATCTGTACTCATACTGGACGGATGCTACAATTATGAGTGGCATCATTTACATTTTCCATATTATTGCATTGACCTTGTTCACTCCTGGCATTTCTATTGTAAATGTAACTGATCTGTCTGCAGTGGACACTGAATCCCTCTCTACAGCCATCTCTCTGCCTTCATATCTAACCCTCTCTCCCTCTGTCTCTGTCCTAGTGTCAGAGATAGCAGGAGGGAGAGACAGAGAGAGAATGTTGAAGGAACTGTACTCTGTTCCTAAGCTGTGCTGAACCTGTTCTGGGAGTGAGACAGAGAGAGAGAGGCAGAGATGGAAGGAGAGAGAGGGAGTGACAGGGAGGGAAAGACAGATGGAGGGACAGAGAGAGAGAGATAGAGACAGAGAGAAACCGAGAGAGGCAGCGGCAGTGAGAAAGAGAGGGAGACAGAGACAGTGATAGCGAAAGTCAACGAGAGGGAGAGATGGGGGAGAGAAAGTTGTACGGGGAAGAGAGAGCGGGAGAGAGAGAGGGAGAGAGAGATAGAGGGGGGAGTGAGAGATAGAGGGGCGAGTGAGAGATCGAGGGGCGAGTGAGAGATAGAGGGGCGAGTGAGAGATAGAGGGGCAGAGAGAGATAGAGGGGGAGGAGAGGGAGATAGAGGGTGATGAGAGGGAGATAGAGGGGGAGGAGAGAGAGATAGAAGGGAGGAGAGGGAGATAGAGGGGAGGAGAGGGAGATAGAGGGGGAGAGGGAGATAGAGGGGGAGTGAGAGATAGAGGGGGAGAGGGAGAGACAGAGAGGGAAAGACAGATGGAGGGACAGAGAGAGAGAGATAGAGACAGAGAGAAACCGAGAGAGGCAGCGGCAGTGAGAAAGAGAGGGAGACAGAGACAGTGATAGCGAAAGACAACGAGAGAGAGAGATGGGGGAGAGAAAGTTGTACGGGGAAGAGAGAGCGGGAGAGAGAGAGGGAGAGAGAGATAGAGGGGGGAGTGAGAGATCGAGGGGCGAGTGAGAGATCGAGGGGCGAGTGAGAGATCGAGGGGCGAGTGAGAGATAGAGGGGCGAGTGAGAGATAGAGGAGCGAGTGAGAGAAAGAGGGGCAGAGAGAGATAGAGGGGGAGGAGAGGGAGATAGAGGGGGAGGAGAGGGAGATAGAGGGGGAGTGAGAGATAGAGGGGGAGAGGGAGAGACAGAGAGGGAAAGACAGATGGAGGGACAGATCGAGAGACAGAGAGAGAGAGAGAGAGGAAGTGACAGAGAAGGAAAGACAGATGGAGGGACAGAGAGAGACAGACAGAGATGGAAGGAGAGAGAGGGATGGACAGGGAGGGAAAGACTGATGGAGGGACAGGGACAGACAGAGATAGAAGGAGAGAGAGAGGGAGTGAGAAAGAGGGAAATACAGATGGAGGGACGCAGAGAGATGGAAGGAGAGAATGGGACAGATAGGAAGGGATACAGAAAGAGGGCGAGAAAGAGACAGACTGAGGGAGAGACAGAGGTACAGAGAGCGAGAGAGGGAGGCACAAAGCAGATGAGATAGGGAATGGGAGAGACAGGGATTGGGAGAGAGGGTGAGACAGAGAGAGAAAAGAGAGAGAGAGAGAGGCAAAAGTAGAGCAAGAGCCAGTGCTACATGGAGAGACGGAGATAATGACAGAGACAGAGATAGAAAGAGAGAGAGGGAGTGACAGGGGAAGGAAGACAGATGGAGAGGCAGAGAGAGAGAGACAGAGAGAGAAGGAGGGCGAGGGAGAGACAGAGAGGGAACGACAGATGGAGAGACAGAGAGAGCATCAGAGAGAGAGATAGAAGGAGAGAGAAGGAGTGACGGGGGGGTGGAAGACAGATGAAGAGACAGAGAGAGAGAGACAGAGAGAGGGAGTGACAGGGAGGGAAGGACAGATGGAGGGATAGAGAGAGAGAGACAGAGATAGAAGGAGAGAGATGGAGTGACAGAGAGGGAAAGACAGATGGAGGGACAGATAGAGACAGAGAGAGAGGCAGAGACAGAGAGATGGGGAGTGAGACGGACAGAGAGGGAGGGTTAAAGAAGGAAGGAAAAATGGTTTGAACCATTGCTGTCCTGGGAGCGAGGGAGGAAGGGAGATATGAAAAGACAGAGGGGGAAGAGAAAGGGAGAAATGGTGGCAGAGACACAGAGAGAGTTATGGACAGAGGCAGAGAGAGAGAGGGAGATAAAGAGACAGGAGAGGGAGACAGAAGGAGAGAGAGGGAGTGGCAGGGAGGGAAAGACAGATGGAAGGACAGAGAGAGAGAAGGAGAGAGAAGTAGAGACAGAGAGAAGAACAGAGGGAGTGACAGAGAGGGAAGGACAGATGGAGGGACAGAGAGAGAATGAGAGAGGAGGAGTGTTAGGGAGGGAAAGACAGATGGAGGGACAGATAGAGAGACAGATAGGAAGAGGCAGAAATAGAGAGGGAGACAGAGATATAGAGAGGAAGATACAGAGACAGTGAGAGAGAGAGAGTAACAGAGAGAGAGAGAGAGAGAGAGAGAGAGACACAGACAGAGAGAGAGAGAGATAGAGAAACAGGGAAAAACAGAGATAGAGGCAGCGGCAGTGGGAAGAGAGAGAGACAGAGTCAGTGATAGCGAAAGACAACGAGAGGGAGAGATGGGGGGAGAGAAAGTTGTACGGGGAAGAGAGAGCGGGAGAGAGAGGGGGAGAGGGAGATAGTGTGGGAGAGGGAGATAGAGGGGGAGAGGGAGATAGAGGGGGTGGGGGAGATAGAGGGGGTGGGGGAGATAGAGCGTGAGATGGAGATAGAGAGGGTGATGGAGATAGAGAGGGTGATGGAGATAGTGAGATAGAGGGGGAGAGGGAGATCGAGGGTGAGAGGGAGATAGAGCGGGAGATGGAGATAGAGCAGGAGATGGAGATCGAGGGGGAGATGGAGATCGAGGGAGAGTCCGAGATCGAGGGAGAGTCCGAGATTGAGGGACAGTCCGAGATCGAGGGAGAGTCCGAGATCGAGAGAGAGTCGGAGATCGAGGGGGAGTTTGAGATTGAGGGGGAGTTGGAGATCGAGGGGGAGAGGGAGATCGAGGGCGAGAGGGAGATCGAGGGCGAGAGGGAGATCGAGGGCGAAAGGGAGACAGAGAGAGAGAGGGAGACAGGAGGGAGAGGTATACAGGGGGGAGAGGGATACAAGGGGGGAGAGGGATACAGGGGGAGAGAGGGATACAGTGGGGGAGAGGGAGACGTGGGGGAGAGGGAGACGGGGGGAGAGAGGGAGACGGGGGGAGAGAGGGAGACGGGGTGGGAGAGAGGGAGACGGGGGAGAGAGGGAGACGGGGGGAGAGAGGGAGACAGGGGGCAGAGAGGGAGATAGAGGGGGGAGAGGGAGATACAGTGGGGAGAGGATGATTGAGGGGGAAGACAGAGATAGAATGGGAGAGAGAGAGAAGGGGAAGAGGGTGATGAACCTGTGGAATTCTCTACCGCAGAAGGCAGTGGAGGCCAAGTCATTAAATATATTCATGGAGGAGAGAGATATATTTCTTAATGTCAAAGGGATCAAGGGGTATGGGGAGAAAGTGGGAACAGGGTACTGAATTAGACCATCGGTCATGATCTTTATTGAATGACGGAGCAGGCCCAAAGGGCCGAATGGCCTGCTCCTGCTCCTATTTTCGATGTTTCTATGAGAGAGGTGGATTGAGAGGGGGAGAGAGAAGGAGAAACAGAGAGAGAAGGAGAGATAGAGATGGAGCGAGGTGACCCTGAAATTCTCTCTCTCACACACACACACATCCAGACACACACAGACACATACATAAAGGGACAGACACACACACAGACAGTCACACAAAGAGACACACACAGACACGCACACACACACAGACACACACACAGACAGATTTTACAATCCACACTGATGACAGTAAAAATGGCCAACAGAACTTCAGTAACAATCCCCAGTGTCTGCCCAGTCCTGAGAGAGAGATCGGGCAGTGACGGAGAGAGACCTTGGAAGGAGGAGGACAAAACAGCTTACCGGAGAAACTTTACATTTATTTGCGTTCTCCAGATTTTATTAAAAGTTGAAGGGGACTGGAGACAGGAAAAACTGTCAGCACACAACAACAACACTGAGAGACTTTAGAAGTGAGGGAAGGGGAGACACACTTTAAAATCCACACTGATGTCAGTAAAAATCCCCAAACACAAGCTCAGTAACAATGTTTGATATTTTCAAACTGCAGGGAAAGAATTAAAGGTTTGAAGTTAACTACGAGATGGCTGAAAGCATTGCTGTGCTGGGATTAACATATCAATGGACTGGAAGAGTCTGGAAGGTCCTGTCCTGGGATTAACATATCAATGGACAGACCCCCTCTCCCACCCCTGAGGCAGGAGATTGAGAGACAGCCCAACATGTCAGAGGCTCAAGGTGGAGTTTGCAAACAGCTCAGTCAGGATATAAACTGGGTTTAAAGATCTCAGTTCCAATCACAAAACCCACCTTTCACTCTCTCTCGAGAGAGAGTGGACACATTCCCCAGTCTGATTCAGTGTGTGTGTCTGTGTATCTGTGTGTGTGCTCTCTCTGTCTCAATCTGGTTTATAACTGTGATTTGATTGTAGTTGAATATTGCTGATTGTCTGTGTAACTGAGAGAGGAAACTCTGGGCTCTTGCTATTCTATTGTGTTGAAATATGTCCTCGCTTTGTATTTTAATCCATTTTTTTTCACCTTCTTTCCCCTGAGGAATTTTCATTCTGAAAACTGCACCGTGAAGTTGAAAAGAGGGAAAGTTTGGACGAGGAATCCTTGGAATGGAGCATCCTCTGGAGGGGATGGACTGAGGCCTTGTCCACAGGCTGCACCCAAAGGGCCCACGTGGGTTGTGTCTGTTTATTAGCCCGAGGTATAATATCCTCTCTGGGGCCCTGCGTTCTCTCGTTCCTGTCGGATTGGGGCCCTGGAGTTTTAAACATGTTGAAAGTCTGGGGTTAAAGGAGCAGCCCCAGGAAGGAGTCCCATTTGCACTTGCTCCATCCACCCCTGTCTGTGAGGTTTGCTAATGTTTTGGGCAATGCTTCGTGAACTTAGTGAAATAAGATGCACGGTGCCCATTTTAATTCATTTTACTGCAGTTATGAGGTTAGCTTTCCCTCTGTCTCCACATTCTTTCCCTGTGTCTCTATCTCCCCCCATGCTTTCTCTTCTCTGTCTCGGTTACACACTCTCCATCGCCACTTAAACCTTTAATAAATAAAAATAAACATACCACTCACAGCAATGTGATTTGTCGCTATTTGAAATGGTGAGACAGAATCATCAGCTTGTTCCCAGTTTAAAGAGGGAGTTTCACCCTTTCTAGGGACTGCAATCTGGCTATTATCACATTGCTGCTTGTGGGATCTTGCTGTGCATCTAGTGGCCTGCAGCATTTCCCTCCATGACAACAATGGGGACACTTCCCTCCCTGTCACACCATTTTAGAAGTGAATTCATTTTGTGCAAAGCTCCCCTGAAGGCCTGGAATTAAAGTCCTGAGCTTGGAGCCGGTATAATTCCAGAGTGATGCTGGTATTTAGGGCAGTGACGTGAATTTGAGGGTGAAATAAATTGTGGGATCTTGCTGTGCACATATGGCATGCAGTGTTTCCAACATTGCAATAGTGACGAGCACTTAAACAGTTCACTGAGTGTCAAATGTTCCCGATTCAAACAATTCAGTTTACTGAAGTTCTGAGTTTCGAATTCTCTCTGTCTTTCTCCAGAATTATTTCCCTCTGTCTCTCTATTTAAACCTTTAATAGTTAAAAACACACAGCTGTGTGATTTGTTGTTGGTTTAAATGGTGAGACAGAAATATTTCATAGCTATTTTCAGTCAAGATTACATATGAGATAGAGGGACAAAAACAGATATGGATGGAGAGAGAGAGACGGGGAGAGAAATACACAGACGGGGAGAGAAATACAGAGACAGGTAGAGAGATACAGAGACAGAGGAGAGAAATACACAGACAGGGAGAGAGATACAGAGACAGGGGAGAGAAATACAGAGACAGGGGAGAGAGATACAGAGACAGGGGAGAGAGATACAGAGACAGGGAGAGAGATACAGAGACAGGGGAGAGAAATACACAGACAGGGGGAGGGATACAGAGACAGGCAGAGAGATACAGAGACAGGGGAGAGAGATACAGAGACAGAGGAGAGAAATACACAGACAGGGAGAGAGATACACAGACAGGGGAGAGAAATACACAGACAGGGGAGAGAAATACACAGACAGGGAGAGAGATACAGAGACAGGGAGAGAGATACAGAGACAGAGGAGAGAAATACACAGACAGGGAGAGAGATACACAGACAGGGGAGAGAAATACACAGACAGGGGAGAGAAATACACAGACAGGGAGAGAGATACAGAGACAGGGAGAGAGATACAGAGACAGGGGAGAGAGATACAGAGACAGAGGAGAGAAATACACAGACAGGGAGAGAGATACAGAGACAGGGAGAGAGATACAGAGACAGGGGAGAGAGATACAGAGACAGGGAGAGAGATACAGAGACAGGGGAGAGAGATACAGAGACAGGCACAGAGAGGTGGAGGTTGCTGTCTGAACCCTTTTATCCTCTGGTTTATTAACTGTGATTTGTCTGTATTTGGGTGTTGCTGAGAGAGTGTCTGTGTCACTGAGGGCAATTCCTGGGCTCTTGCTATGCTATTTTGCTTAACAATGCCTTTTAATCAATTGTGGGATCCTGCTGTGCATCCATTCCCTGCATCAATTCCTGCATTACAACACTGAGGCAGAAACAGATGGAGAGAAAAAGAGGGAGAGTGAGAAACAGCTGGAGGTGGCAGGTTAAATGCAGAGAGAGAGAGAGACAGATGAGTGAGGGAGGGAAGGCAGAGAAAGATGGACAGAGACAGAAAGAGAGGGAGAGAGAAATCTACACTCAAAACCTTGGTAAACTGAATATTGAAGTGTCACCATTGCTGGGATCTTGCTGTGCACTAAAAGCAGAGTATCTGCATATCAGATTACTGCCTGTGGGATCTTGCTGTGCACACACTGCCTGCAGGTTTCCTGCATTGCAACAGTGGACCACTTTCAAAATTAATTCATTGAGTGTCAACTGCTCCTGAGGGCCAATAATTACAAGAGCTGAACGTGAAGCTGTATAAAGGTTGTTTTCAGTTTAAAGATGGAGTTCAGCATTTTCTGAGGACTGTGATGGGATATTTGGATATGATCACATTGTGGGATCCTGCTGTGCATACATTCCATGCATCAATTTCTACATTACAACACTGAGGCAGAAACAGGTGGAGAGAAAAAGAGGGAGAGTGCGAAACAGCTGGAGGTGGCAGGTTAAACAGAGAGAGAGAGAGAGAGAGAGAGACAGGCGGAGTGTGGGTGAGGGAGGGAAGGCAGAGAAAGATGGAGAAAGACAGGGAGAGAGAGAAATCCACACTCAAACCTTGGTTGAAGTGTCACCATTGCCGGGATCTTGCTGTGCACAGCTTGCAGGCTGTTATCACACTGCTGCTTGTGGGATCTTGCTGTGTATCAATGTCCTGCAGCATTTCCAACATTGCAACAGTGACGACCACTTCAAAAATTAATTCATTGAGTGTCAAATACTTCTGTGAATCAGCAATGAAATGGGTGAAATGTGAAGGTTTGTAAAGGCTTGTTCTCATTCCCGAATATTGCTGGTGATTTAGGCTGTGGGCTGAATTTGACAGTGAAATGGAACACCTGGGGACCATTTGAATTCAGTTTTTCAGGGACGGGAATGTGGATTTTTCTCTCTATCCTTCTGCAGGAGAGGGGATGGGGGTCACCAGTGTTTGTGTGTTTTTACAATTAGGCAGAAACAGATGTAGAGATACACAGAGAGAAATAGAGAGAGAGACAGCAGGAAATGACAGGGGAAACACATCCACACTTCCCAGTCTCTGGCTCTGTGTCGGGGGATGTGTTTGTAAGTCACTGAGAGATTGTTTTATGTCAGTGAGTTTGAGAGAGAGTCCTGGGCTCTTGCTGCGTTTTATTTCTGTTCAAAAATGCTTTGCTTAGTTTGAATCAATTTTATTTCTCTTATTCCCAAGGAGAATCTTTTCGGAAGCTGCAGCTGTGATGATGCAGAGGGAGAATCTTTTGGCCACGTGGAATTCACAGACAAGAGCTTTAACCAGGGAGGGAAAATAATAATAAATATATATTTGTCATTGTTAAATTCATTTCTAAATACAGAAAAGAAAACTGATTGTGTTTTCGGGGCTGATAGAAAAACAAAGTGCTGGAAATGCTCAGTATTTCCAGAACAGTTTTTATTTCAGATTTCCAGCATCCTCAGTATTTTGATTTTGTGTTTTCGGGGGTCTGTGGATTTTTTTTACCACAAGGGAGGGGGCTGGAGGGCGCTCTGAAGGGAATAGTTTGGGAATCGCTGCTCCAGAACAGTCTATGTAATCCCATAGATTTCCCTCTCTCCATCTCTTGCTGCAACTTGTTCCCTGCAGCTTCCTCCTTGTTCCTCGCTGTTTCTTCACATCGTTAAATCCATTTCTCTGTATCTCTCAACATCCTTTCTATCTCTGCCCCTCTCTCAGGTCTCACAGGTTTCCATTGTCACACTCTGACTGCGACTCTCTGCATCTTTATCTGTCTCTCTCTCTTCTCCCACTCACTTCCAAATCCCTGAATCATTCCATCTCTGCTTTTCGTTTCCTGCAAGAAAATCTCTGCATTTCCCCCATCCCAGGACACCCCTCTCTATTCTGTAAACGCATATTACTTTGTATCTCTGCCCTATCCACATTTTCTGTCTCTGCATTTCTCTCTTGGTCTGGGGTCTTTCTCAATATCTACATCTCTCTGTGTATGTCTCCATTTCTCTGTCTCTCTCTGCCCTTCTCGGTATTTCTGACCCTCTATTCTCAGTTTCTCTCACTGGTGTCGGACTCTCTGCATCTCATTCTCCATCTCCTTTTCCATTTATTTCTCTCTCTCTCTCTGTTCTGTCCTAATCCCCGGATCTGTTTTCTGTGCCTCTGTCCCAGTGTCTGGGGGAGGATTTGAACTCGCTGTCTTGGTGTTGTGCAGGGTGATTGTGAACCGGGATCTTGCTTTCCATCTCTGCCCAGTTTTGCTCCCATTGATGTAAAAACAGGGGAGAGATGGTGAACGGACAGCCGATACACAACCACCCTCCTCCCCTCCACCCTGGTTTGCACCATTGGCACCAAGTCCGAGTCCAGCCCAGTGTTTCTTTGCCTCTCTGTGTATCTGCTCCCCACCTGTCTCTGCCTGTCTCCTTGTGGCCCTATGGGGGAAGGGACAGATCAGCCATGATCTAACATGGGTGGCAAAGGATCAAAGGGCTGAATGGCCTCCTCCCGTCCCTCTGCCAGTCAACGTGTGAGTGTTTGTGTGTGTCTCACTCTGTTTGATTCCCTGAAGCCGATGGGAAGAACAGGTGAAAGACCTTTCTGCAGAGAGGGATGTGTCTGGGGCTGGGATCTTCCTATGCGTTAAAGGCTCAGAATGCCAGTTAGCCTCTGGGGGTGCTTGCTCTATTCCCGGCCCTGTGTTTGGCCTGACATGAGTTAAAGGTGTCGGGGGTCTGGGAGCCAGTTGATGGAATTCCAGTGGCTTATCCAGACCAGGAATTAAAGATTGCCGGGAGACGGAGCCAAACCCAGGAAAGTGATGGAGGTGGGAACTACAGAGGGGGGTGGCTGGTGACTGGGACGCGAGTTAGACAGGGGGCGTGTATGGGTGGCTGTTTAGGAGGGAGATGTTACAGGGTGGGAATTAGTAGAGGGGGGGCTTTTACAGGACAGAGAGTGTATTTAGAAAGGCGGGAGAATTAGATTGGGGTCAGTTAATGGGGGTATTTAGATGGGAGTCTGTTCCTGGGGGTATTTCGATTGGGGTCTGTTCACAGAAGGGGGGGTATTTAGATGGGGGTCTGTTCCCAGGGGGTATTTACATGGGAGTCTGCTCCCGGGTGGATGGGGTATTTACATGGGAGCCTGTCCTGGGGGGTATTTAGATGGGAGTCTGTTCCTGGGGGATGGGGTATTTACATGGGCGCCTGTCCTGGGGGGGAGGTATTTAGATGGGAGTTTGTTCCCGGGGAGGGGTGGAGGGGTGGAGGAGTGGAGCCTATACATGGGAGTCTGTTCCCAGGGGGTATTTAGATGGGAGTCTGCTCCCGGGGGGATGGGGTATTTACATGGGAGCCTGTCCTGGGGGGTATTTAGATGAGCGTTTGATCCCGGGGAGGGGTGGAGGGGTGGAGCCTATACATGGGAGTCTGTTCCCAGGGGGTATTTAGATGGGAGTCTGCTCCCGGGGGGATGGGGTATTTACATCGGAGCCTGTCCTGGGGGGTTATTTAGATGGGAGTCTGTTCCCGGGGGGTATTTAGATGGGAGTCTGTCCTGGGGGGTTATTCAGATGTGAGTCTGTCCTGGGGGGTTATTTCGATGGGTTGTCTTGTAACATAGGGAAGGGGATAATTAGATGGGGGTCTGTTCATCGTGAGGGTATTAGATGGGGGTCAGTTAACAGGAGATATCAGATAGGGGTCTGCAGACGAGGATTATTTAGTTTGGGGTGGTCTGTACAAGGTTGGGGGGAATATTGCAGGGGAAAAACTTTGCGTGGAGGATAAAATTGCGTTGGGGGGGTATAAATTGAGAGGGGGATTCAGACTGGACTCTCTCTCACACACACACTGTAATCAGCCTGTAATTCACCTGGGCACAGAGACACAGAAACTGAGACACAGAAACTCACCTTCACAATCCAGCCGCATGGAAAGAAAGAATGGAGGCTGATGTTGTCCGAATATATTCCAGAAACTGTCACTCAAAACAGACAGTCCACCCAAAATGCAGCTCATCCAACCAGCTCTCAGCTTCCTCCTTCTGGACACCCCCTTCCAGGTATGGGGCAGTCCAAGGTGAGTCTCTGTGCAAACAAGGAATGGGGGAGAGAGGGATATTCCAGCCATATCCCAAATGGACCATTCCAGACAGAAACCTGTCGGTCTGTCGGTTTGTGTGTCTCTCTCTCTCCCTCCCCCAAAAACCTCATTAACAGCGCAGAAAAGCTGCTGTAATTTAAAACCTGAAGGGACCGGGTGGATAATGACCACTTATCACTAATTGCATTAAACGTCTTTCACTATTCACCTCCACTTAACAGAAAGTTTAGAAAATGACTCATTGCAATTGCCTTGAAATTCTGACAAAGTGTTTTTGCTGGAGAGGCCTGTTTGACTGCAGTACAAACATGCGGTTTTTATTCGGTTTTTCAATTCCACTGTGTGGCAAAGACTGAAACCAGAGCCAGGTTAATGAGGCAGCCAAGAGAACTTTTATAACCAGTGACATTTCACACAACAATTCTTACCCATATTTACAGTTATATTTGTCAATGATTCTTTGCCCT
Source organism: Heterodontus francisci (assembly GCF_036365525.1). NCBI lineage: Eukaryota > Metazoa > Chordata > Chondrichthyes > Heterodontiformes > Heterodontidae > Heterodontus > Heterodontus francisci. The sequence goes on from NW_027141098.1 coordinate 1,321,028, forward strand.
GTATTTGATGCTGCTGCATTAATGTATTAACCGTAATCAATCAATAAAACCTTCTTAACATTCACCAGTTTAATGTTACAAGGGTTCACAAAGCTGGGAAATGGCCATTTCACACAAATGGTATTAAAGATCTTCCACTTTTCACCTCCAGTTTATATAAAGTTCAGCAATGAAGACCTCTACATTCTGACAAAGACTTTTCACTGCTGTAATAAAGTGTCACTTGTTTCCATTTGCTTCCTGACTGTTTCTATCCTCTGTTCTCCCGGGGGATTCAGAGGGATTTTTGATCATTGTTTGACCACATTCAGGAGGTTCCAGATCCTCTGCAGCTGCTGTCCTGGAGAAATTAATTGCATATAAGATCTTTCCCTCATTTTGGAGACATGAGGAGAGACTGTTTACACTAGTAGAGGGGTGAAACAAATAGGCAGGGAGTTATTATGGTCTGGAATTCACTGCCTGACAATTTTCTGAAAGCAGATTCAATGTTAACTTGCCAAAGACAATTGGATCAAAATTTCAATTATTCTGAGTTATCGTAGAGAATATACCAGCATAGAAGGAGAAGTGTGAGAGAGAAAGATGTCATAACGTAGGTGATCAAGAACTAAACACAACTTATATTGAGAGTTTTTATTTCTAAATAACTGTTTCAGATTTAATTGATCCTGTTGTTTTATTTATACATTACCTTTAATCACTCAATATAACTTTCCAAACAGGAACGAGTTTCATGTTACAGGTGTTCACACAGTAGAAAAATAGCCATTTTACAAAAGTTGCATTGAAATTATTTTATTCAGCATCTCAGCTTTACAATAAAGGAAATTCTTCAGACTTGCGCAAACTTCCAAACTCAGCAAGGGACTCTCCCATCAGTAATGGCTCAGCATCTCCATCTGCTGGTGTCCCTGTCACACTGCAGTTAATGTCCCTCTCTAGCCATCTCCATCTGCTGGTGTCCCTGTCTCATGCAGTTACTGTCCCCCTCTCACCATCTCCATCTTTTGGTGTCTCTCTCTCACTGCAGTTACTGTCTCCCCTCTCACCATCTCCATTTGCTGGTGTCCCTGTCTCATTGCAGTTACTGTCCCACTCTCACCATCTCCATCTTTTGGTGTCTCTCTCTCACTGCAGTTACTGTCCCCCCTCTCACCATCTCCATCTGCTGGTGTCCCTGTCTCACTGCAGTTACTGTCCCTTCCTCACCATCGCCATCTGTTGGTGTCCCTGTCTCACTGCAGTTACTGCCCCCTCTCACCATTTCCATCTGCTGGTGTCCCTGTGTCACTTCAGTTACTGTCCCTTCCTCACCATCTCCATCTCCTGGTGTCCCTGTCTCATTGCAGTTAATGTCCCTCTCTCACCATCGACATCTGCTGGTACTCCTGCCTCACTGCAGTCACTGGCCCACTCACCATCTCCATCTGCTGGTGTCACTGCCTCACTGCAGTTACTGACCTCCTCTCACCATCTCCATCTGCTGGTGCCTCTGCATCAATGCAGTTGCTGCCCCCGCTCACCATCTCCATCTGCTGGTGTCCCTGCTTCACTGCAGTTGCTGCCCGCGCTCACCATCTCCATCTGCTGGTGTCCCTGCCTCACTGCAGTAACTGTCCCACTCACCAGCTCACAATCACTGCGATTTGCAGCTTTGTCCACTGGCTGCGGTTGTTGACAAAGCAACCAGTAGGTGGCGCTGTACTGGCACATGCGCAAACGTTCACTATTCCAGTTAAACGTCAGGGTTTGCCCACGCTCAGGCAGCTGCCAGGACTAAAGATGGCGCCGGTCAAATAATCACAGAGGTGGGTGGAGGGTGGGAGGTGGAGCGGGGGGTCTGGGGGTTGGGGGAGGAGGGGGAATGGGATTTAGTTCCAGTGTTTGAAACCCTTCAGCTCTTTCTATGATTTCACTAATTTAACAATGAGATTGAGAGGGTATTTCACCCCCTTCTTCAGCTCCTGTCTGAATTTAGTCTGGGTCACAATGTAAATACATGTGTTGGTGCAGGAACTGAGAAGCTGCAGCATCTTTGATGTTTCATCTGTGATGAAGAGAGGGTCAGTGTTGGAGGAATAATAATAATTATCTGTAATTCGAGTATAAATGATAAACACAACCCGGGTCATCCATAACATTATAAAACTGCCAGATATACTGAAGAGTAAAATAATTGATTTTCTGCGATTCTCCATCTCTGGGTCCTTGTGATTCTCTGCATTGCTGTGGCGCCGGAATCCCCTGCGGACTTTACTGGAGAATAAAATCCGTCTGACAGTCAGAACATTGAGCAGCAAAATCAGAAAGACCGGGACACAAGGGGTTAAAATGAGGTCAAACAATTCATATGCCTTCCATATGGGGGAAGTAAAGAAGCTCAGTTTATAAACACAACCCATGGGAACATTATCAATAATGTATTTCTGTTCCAGTGAAAAGTACCAGGGGAGAGACTCCAAACAGCCCAGCACACTCACTGTTCCCACAACCACAGCCACCCTTTTCTCGCTGCAATATTTTGTTTTCAGCTTCTCACAACAAATGGCCACAAATCGATCAAAGGTGAAAGTGACTGTGAGCCAAACAGAAACAACTGTGGATGCAGAAAGCAGAACGGTAATGAGAGAACACACAGGAGTAATTCTCAGGAATGAATATGGGAAATAAATTAAAACAATCCAGTACAATATGGGTTCAGTGATAACGACCAGGAGATCAGACACTGCCATTCCCACCAGGTAGACACTGATACATTTGGAAAGACCGCACTTTCCTCGGGACAGGATCACAATCGCCACCAAGTTAACTGGAAGAGAGAGAGAAAAGGAAGCAGAGAAATTACTGATCAGACCTGAAGACAAAGCAGCAGTTTGACAGGATCTGGGCTGAAATTTCCAGCTTTGTTGCTGCATCGAGCAGTGAAAACTGATTCATTGACCCGGGCAGTGCTTTGTCACAGTGAAATGTTTGTAAACACAGTTATTAATAATGAATTGGGAAATTGATGCAGAAAGTGAATAAAGTCAGCACTGGATTTACGGGAAGTACTGAGTGAGGATGCAGTGTCAGTGGGGAAATGAGAAGGGGTTTTACAGAGATGTAATGCAATGGGTTAATTGGGAATTTGTCTCCAGACTGTTGGTTGGGAATGTTTGGGGAGAGCGGGATGTGTAGCTGGTTTGTTGCTCTGGGTTCAGGGAACCGACAGGGACTGTTACCAAGTGGGAAAACTGCAGCGCTGTGTTAGAGTATCAGCAAAGATCTAGAATGGGAGAGCAGGCTCGAAGGGCTGAATGCCCTCGTGCTGCCCCTGTGTCACTGTATTCCTATCAGGTTGGACGAGGCACCTGGAGGTGGATCCAGTGAGAGAGATTGGGTGGGCGAGAAGGGAAAGGACATGTTGGAGCAGGAGGGGAGACTGGAGCAGATGGTTTGGGAAAGTGGATAAAATGAAGCAATGGATGAGGAGACTGAGGATTCAATACAGTGAGAGGAGAGGCTGAGATTCACAGGGAGAGGCTGCAGCAGAGTGTTAGAGGAAATCTAATCTATAGATCCCAGTTATACAACTCAATTCATACATTCAAACAATAATCCCTGTGGTTATTGGTGTTGGAGAACAGTTCATTGTTTATACAATATAGTCAATATATTTAGTTTGCACAGGCTATTAAATATAAATTTAAATATATTTCTGATATCAGCCTCGCTCTTTATTGAATTCAGCAGTCACAGAGATTTTAAAGTGCAGTATTTAAATAATGAATTACCAACAGTGATGAACTGATTCTATTCTGTTTATTTAGTCACTAAGTAAGGAATAGGAACTTACTGCAAAAGAAAATGAGGACCTGACAGAAATCTACACAGAGGAACAAGTCCAACAGCAAAATGAACACAATCTGACAACAGACAATTTCAAATCACAGTTCCTCTCACTAATTGTTCTGGACATTCCAGCACTTTATGATAGTGAATTATTTACACTGCTGCTTCTTTCTCTTTCTCTTTACTTCTGCCTATCTCTTTCCCACTGTTTCGTTCTCCCTGCTCCTTTTCTCCTTCCCTATCTCTCCGGAGTAATCACACCCTGCAAACTGTTAGCTAATGCTGCTTTTCACATCTGATTTATTGCTCACATTCTGCGTCTGTGTTCTGTTCACCAGCCCCAGGTTCAATGATTCTATTCTCTGAGTCACTTTGTTCAATAGTGAAACCTCTGGGAATAATTTAATGTATCTACAGAACACTCAAGTCTCCACCTGTTCACCTACACTCTTCACTTCATCTACAATACATGGAATAAACAGGATCGAAAGCTACTTCCAGAAAAAAACCTCACAATCATTGAAATTCCTTCTCCTGGAATTATAAAGTAATCTGTTAGAATGTGGGATTGTTTAATTAATAAAACACCAACATCAGCACTGCAGCTGATAATCTACAGATAAATGGAAAGACTCTTGATTCCTACTGACAGAGTGAAAACCAGTAAAACATCACATCAATACTCTCTATTTTACAATGTAGTCCAGTGACAGTGAAGGTCCACAGTGAAACAGAGAAGGAGAAGTGAAAGTGTCAGCAACAAACTCAGTTCAGTAGCCAGACTTCTGAAGCAGCGTCAGACACACACAGAATGAAATAGTATTTGCTAACATTGATAATCAATAAATACATTGAAATCCCAGTTAAACTGAGCCATGTTATTGGGGAGGGAGGACATTGTTCTGTCCCCTTGTAACACTGAAACCGTGAGATGTCTCATTATCAATCACTGAAAAAAAATCATAAAAATATTCCAGGACCGGTTTGATCCACATCATGAAAATACATTCAATACACAGAATAATCCAGTAATAATGCCACAGTTACTTAAAACAATACCATTAAATACATAATACAGTTCCTGCAAGAATGAAAGAGTAGATAATGAGGAGATTCCATCAGTAAATTGCTGGAAAAGAACAGGTGGCTGTGGAACACACACAGAGGGAAATAATACCCAGTACAGCAGCACAGTTAACATTGATTTACACCATTAACAGCTGAGATGCTGCTTACCAGGAACTCCAATTGCTGCAAGTACAGGATAATAAATGAATATGAACTGAATGAATACTGAATGTCCCATTTCTGTGAGAAGCAGAGACTTCTATTAGCCTGGAATCCACAGCTCCACCAGGCACTCTGAGCTGATCCATTCCAATGGGTCCTGATTTATAGAGGGGATAAGTTTCCACTGACACGGTTATACCCCTGATCATTGTTAATAGTTACACTCACCTGAACAAATACATTACGTTAGCAGCTTTGAATCTGATGTAAGTAATATGGTGGATAAAACACCATAATTTCAATGTCAATGACATTTTCTGAGTCAGACCTCTCTCGGGAATAAACCTGAAATCTGTACTCATACTGGATGGATGGCAATTATGAGAGGCATCATTTACATTTTCCATATTATTGTGTTGACCATGTTCACTCCTGGCATTTCTATTGTAAATGTAACTGATCTGTCTGCAGTGGACACTGAATCCCTCTCTACAGCCATCTCTCTGCCTTCATATCTAACCCTCTCTCCCTCTGTCTCTGTCCTAGTGTCAGAGATAGCAGGAGGGAGAGACAGAGAGAGAATGTTGAAGGAACTGTACTCTGTTCCTAAGCTGTGCTGAACCTGTTCTGGGAGTGAGACAGAGAGAGAGAGGCAGAGATGGAAGGAGTGAGAGGGAGTGACAGGGAGGGAAAGAAAGATGGAGGGACAGAGAGAGAGAGATAGAGACAGAGAGAAACCGAGAGAGGCAGCGGCAGTGAGAAAGAGAGGGAGACAGTGACAGTGATAGCGAAAGACAACGAGAGGGAGAGATGGGGGAGAGAAAGTTGTCCGGGGAAGAGAGAGCGGGAGAGCGAGAGGGAGAGAGAGATAAAGGGGGGAGTGAGAGATAGAGGGGCGAGTGAGAGATCGAGGGGCGAGTGAGAGATCGAGGGGCGAGTGAGAGATAGAGGGGCGAGTGAGAGAAAGAGGGGCAGAGAGAGATAGAGGGGGAGGAGAGGGAAATAGAGGGGGAGGAGAGGGAGATCGAGGGGGAGTGAGAGATAGAGGGGGAGAGGGAGAGACAGAGAGGGAAAGACAGATGGAGGGACAGATCGAGAGACAGAGAGAGGAGAGATAAGAAGTGACAGAGAAGGAAAGACAGATGGAGGGACAGAGAGAGAGAGACAGAGATGGAAGGAGAGAGAGGGATGGACAGGGAGGGAAAGACTGATGGAGGGACAGAGAGAGACAGAGATAGAAGGAGAGAGAGAGGGAGTGAGAAAGAGGGAAATACAGGTGGAGGGACGCAGAGAGATGGAAGGAGATAATGGAACAGATAGGAAAGGATACAGAAAGAGGGCGAGAAAGAGACAGACTGAGGGAGAGACAGAGGTACAGAGAGCGAGAGAGGGAGACACAAAGCAGATGAGATAGGGAATGGGAGAGACAGGGATTGGGAGAGAGGGTGAGACAGAGAGAGAGAAAGAGAGAGAGAGAGAGAGAGAGGCAAAAGTAGAGCAAGAGCCAGTGAAAGATGGAGAGAAGGAGATAATGACAGAGACAGAGATAGAAGGAGAGAGAGAGGGAGTGAGAAAGAGGGAAATACAGATGGAGGGACAGAGAGAGAGAGGGAGAGACATAGATAGAAGGAGAGGGAGGGAGTGACAGGGGAAGGAAGACAGATGGAGAGGCAGAGAGAGAGAGACAGAGAGAGAAGGAGGGCGAGGGAGAGACAGAGAGGGAAAGACAGATGGGGAGACAGAGAGAGAGAGGCAGAGATGGAAGGAGAGAGAGGGAGTGACAGGGAGGGAAAGACAGATGGAGGGACAGAGAGAGAGAGACAGAGAGAGCATCAGAGAGAGAGATAGAAGGAGAGAGAAGGAGTGACGGGGGGGTGGAAGACAGATGAAGAGACAGAGAGAGAGAGACACAGAGAGGAGAGAGAGGGAGTGACAGGGAGGGAAGGACAGATGGAGGGATAGAGAGAGAGAGACAGAGAGAGATGAAGTGACAGGGAGGGAAGGACAGATGGAGGGATAGAGAGAGAGAGGCAGAGATAGAAGGAGAGAGATGGAGTGACAAAGAGGGAAAGACAGATGGAGGGACAGATAGAGACAGAGAGAGAGGCAGAGACAGAGAGATGGGAGTGAGACGGACAGAGAGGGAGGGTTAAAGAAGGAAGGAAAAATGGTTTAAACCATTGCTGTCCTGGGAGCGAGGGAGGAAGGGAGATATGAAAAGACAGAGGGGGAAGAGAAAGTGAGAAATGGTGGCAGAGACACAGAGAGAGTTATGGACAGAGGCAGAGAGAGAGAGGGAGATAAAGAGACAGAGAGACAGGAGAGGGAGACAGAAGGAGAGAGAGGGAGTGGCATGGAGGGAAAGACAGATGGAAGGACAGAGAGAGAGAAGGAGAGAGAGGGAGAGACAGAGAGAAGAACAGAGGGAGTGACAGAGAGGGAAAGACAGATGGAGGGACAGAGAGAGAATGAGAGAGGAGGAGTGTTAGGGAGGGAAAGACAGATGGAGGGACAGATAGAGAGACAGATAGGAAGAGGTAGAAATAGAGAGGGAGACAGAGATATAGAGAGGAAGATACAGAGACAGTGAGAGAGAGAGAGTAACAGAGAGAGAGAGAGATAGAGACACAGACAGAGAGAGAGAGAGATAGAGAAACAGAGAAAAACAGAGAGAGAGGCAGCGGCAGTGGGAAGAGAGAGAGACAGAGTCAGTGACAGCGAAAGACAACGAGAGGGAGAGATGGGGGAGAGAAGTTGTACGGGGAAGAGAGAGCGGGAGAGAGAGGGGGGAGAGAGATAGAGAGGGGAGGGAGGGAGATCGAGGGGGAGGAGAAGGAGATATAGGGGGAGAGGGAGATAGAAGGGGAGAGGGAGATAGAGGGGGGAGGGGGAGATAGAGGGTGGAGGGGGAGATAGAGGGGGTGATGGGGAGAGAGGGTGATAGTGTGGGAGAGGGAGATAGAGGGGGAGAGGGAGATAGAGGGGGTGGGGGAGATAGAGGGGGTGGGGGAGATAGAGGGGGTGGGGGAGATAGAGTGGGAGAGGGAGATAGAGCGTGAGATGGAGATAGAGAGGGTGATGGAGATAGAGAGGGTGATGGGAGGGTGATGGAGATAGAGCGGGTGATGGTGATAGAGAAGGTGATGGAGATAGAGGGTGATGGAGATAGAGAGATAGAGGGGAGAGGGAGATCGAGGGTGAGAGGGAGATAGAGCGGGAGATGGAGATAGAGCAGGAGATGGAGATCGAGGGGGAGATGCAGATCGAGGGAGAGTCCGAGATCGAGGGAGAGTCGGAGATCGAGGGGGTGTGGGAGATCGAGGGGGAGTTGGAGATCGAGGGGGAGTTGGAGATCGAGGGGGAGAGGGAGATCGAGGGCGAGAGGGAGATCAAGGGCGAGAGGGAGACAGAGAGAGAGAGGGAGACATGAGGGAGAGGTATACAGGAGGGGAGAGGGATACAAGGGGGAGAGGGATACAGGGGGAGAGAGGGATACAGTGGGGGAGAGGGAGACGTGGGGGAGAGGGAGACGGGGGGAGAGAGGGAGACGGGGGGAGAGAGGGAGACGAGGGGAGAGAGGGAGACGGGGGCAGAGAGGGAGATAGAGGGGGGAGGGAGATATAGTGGGGAGAGGGAGATTGAGGGGGGAGACAGAGATAGAATGGGAGAGAGAGAGAAGGGGAAGAGGGTGGTGAACCTGTGGAATTCTCTACCGCAGAAGGCAGTGGAGGCCAAGTCATTAAATATATTCATGGAGGAGAGAGATATATTTCTAAATGTCAAAGGGATCAAGGGGTATGGGGAGAAAGTGGGAACAGGGTACTGAATTAGACCATCGGTCATGATCTTTATTGAATGACGGAGCAGGCCCAAAGGGCCGAATGGCCTGCTCCTGCTCCTATTTTCGATGTTTCTATGAGAGAGGTGGATTGAGAGAGGGAGAGAGAAGGAGAAACAGAGAGAGAAGGAGAGATAGAGATGGAGCGAGGTGACCCTGAAATTCTCTCTCTCACACACACACACATGCCGACACACACAGACACATTCACAAAGGGTCACACACGCACACACAGACACACACACAGATTTTACAATCCACACTGATGACAGTAAAAATGACCAACAGAACTTCAGTAACAATCTCCAGTGTCTGCCCAGTCCTGAGAGAGACAGAGAGAGAGATCGGGCAGTGACAGAGAAAGACAGTGAAAGAGGGAGGACAAAACAGCTTGTGGGAGAAACTTTACATTTATTTGTGTTCCACAGATTTTATTAAAAGTTGAAAGGGACTGGACACTGGAATAGCTGTCAACACACAACAACAACACTGAGAGACTTTAGAAGTGAGGGAAGGGGAGACACACTTTAAAATCCACACTGATGTCAGTAAAAATCCCCAATCACAAGCTCAGTAACAATGTTTGATATTTTCAAACTGCAGGGAAAGAATTTCAAGGTTTGAAGTTAACTACGAGATGGCTGAAAGCATTGCTGTCCTGGGATTAACATATCAATGGACTGGAAAAGTCAGGAAGGTCCTGTCCTGGGATTAACATATCAATGGACAGGCCCCCTCCCCCGCCCCCGGGGCAGGAGATTGAGAGACAGCCCAACATGTCAGAGGCTCAAGGTGGAGTTTGCAAACAGCTCACTCAGGATATAAACTCGGTTTGAAGACCTCAGTTCCAATCACAAAACCCACCTTTCACTCTCTCTCCACAGAGAGTGGACACATTCCCCAGTCTGATTCAGTGTGTGCGTCTGTGTATCTGTGTGTGTGCTCTCTCTGTCTCAATCTGGTTTATAACTGTGATTTGATTGTAGTTGAAAATTGCTGATTGTCTGTGTAACTGAGAGAGGAAACTCTGGGCTCTTGCCATGCTATTTTGTTGAAATATGTCCTCGCTTTGTATTTTAATCCATTTTTTTTCTCCTTCTTTCCCCTGAGGAATTTTCATTCTGAAAACTGCACCGTGAAGTTGAAAAGAGGGAAAGTTTGGGACGAGGAATCCTTGGACAGATTGAGGCCTTGTCCACAGGCTGCACCCAAAGGGCCCACGTGAGTTGTGTCGATTTATTAGACCGAGGTTCAATTTCCTCTCTGGGGCCCTGGGTTAACAAGTTCCTGTCGGATTGTGACAGTTTCTAAAGGCTTGTTATAATTCTCGAGTAATCCGTGTGCTTTGGGCAATATTCGGAATCTTTACTGTTAAATAAGATGTAAGGAGTTATTTTCTTCAAAAAATGCCTTTTAATCAATTTTCTCTCTTTCCCTCTTGCCTTCAGGAATTTTCATTCTGAAAATTGCATCGTGAAGATGAAAAGAGGGAAAGATTGGACGAGGAATCCTTGGAGTGGAGCATCCTCCCGAGGGGACGGACTGAGGCCTTGTCCACAGGCTGCACCCAAAGGGCCCACGTGAGTTATGTCTGTTTATTAGCCCGAGGTTTAATTTCCTCTCTGGGGCCCTGGGTTAACAAGTTCCTGTCGGATTGGGGCCCTGGAGTTTTAAACATGTTGAAAGTCTGGGGTTAAAGGAGCAGCCGCAGGAGGGAGTCCCATTTGCACTTGCTCCATCCAGCCCTGTCTGTGAGGTTTGCTGATGTTTTGGGCAATGCTTCGTGAACTTAGTGAAATAAGATGCACGGTGCCCATTTTAATTCATTTTACTGTAGTTATGAGGTTAGCATTCCCTCTGTCTCCACATTCTTTCCCTGTGTCTCTATCTCCCCCCATGCTTTCTCTTCTTTGTCTCGGTTACACACTCTCCATCGCCACTTAAACCTTTAATAAATAAAAATAAACATACCACACACAGCAATGTGATTGTCGTTATTTGAAATGGTGAGAGGGAATCAGCAGCTAGTTCCCAGTTTAAAGAGGGAATTTCACCCTTTCTAGGGACTGAAATCTGGCTAACATCACATTGCTGCTTGTGGGATCTTGCTGTGCATCTAGTGGCCTGCAGCATTTCCTACATGACAACAATGAGGAGACTTCCCTCCCTGTCACACCATTTGAGAAGTGAATTCATTTTGTGTAAAGCTTCCCTGAAGGCCTGGAATTAAAGTCCTGAGCTTGGAGCCGGTATAATTCCAGAGCAATGCTGGTATTTAGGGCAGTGACGTGAATTTGAGGGTGAAATTAATTGTGGGATCTTGCTGTGCACATATGGCATGCAGTGTTTCCAACAATGCAATAGTGACGAGCACTTAAACAGTTCACTGAGTGTCAAATGTTCCCGATTCAAACAATTCAGTTTACTGAAGTTCTGAGTTTCGAATTCTCTCTGTCTTTCTCCAGAATTCTTTCCCTCTGTCTCTCTATTTAAACCTTTAATAGTTAAAAACACACACAGCTGTGTGATTTGTTGTTGGTTTCAATGGTGAGACAGAAATATTTCACAGCTATTTTCAGTCAAGATTACATATGAGATAGAGGGACAAAAACAGAGTGGACGGAGAGAGAGAGACAGGGGAGAGAAATACACAGACAGGGGAGAGAAATAAATAGACAGGGGAGAGAGATACAGAGACAGGGAGAGAGATACACAGACAGAGGAGAGAAATACATAGACAGGGAGAGAGATACAGAGACAGGGGAGAGAAATACAGAGACAGGGGAGAGAAATACAGAGACAGGGGAGAGAGATACAGAGACAGGGGAGAGAGATACAGAGACAGTGGAGAGAGATACAGTGACAGGGAGAGAGATACAGAGACAGGGGAGAGAAATACACAGACAGGGGAGAGAGATACAGAGACAGGGGAGAGAGATACAGAGACAGGGAGAGAGATACAGAGACAGGGGAGAGAAATACACAGACAGGGGAGAGAAATACACAGACAGGGGGGAGAGATACAGAGACAGGGAAGAGAGATACAGAGACAGGCGAGAGAGATACAGAGACAGACACAGAGAGGTGGAGGTTGCTGTCTGAACCCTTTTATCCTGTGGTTTATTAACTGTGATTTGTCTGTATTTGGGTGTTGCTGAGAGAGTGTCTGTGTCACTGAGGGCAATTCCTGAGCTCTTGCTGTGCTATTTTGCTTAACAATGCCTTTTAATCAATTGTGGGATCCTGTTGTGCATCCATTCCCTGCATCAATTGCTACATTGCAACACTGAGGCAGAAACAGATGGAGAGAAAAAGAGGGAGAGTGAGAAACAGCTGGAGGTGGCAGGTAAAATGCAGAGAGAGAGACAGGTGAGTGAGGGAGGGAAGGCAGAGAAAGATGGGGAAAGACAGAGAGAGAGATAGAAATCCACACTCAAACATTGGTTGAAGTGACACCATTGCTGGGATCTTGCTGTGCACAGCTTGCAGGCTGTTATCAGACTGCTGCTTGTGGGATCTTGCTGTGTACCAATGACCTGCAGCATTTCCAACATTGCAACAGTGATGAGCACTTTAAAAATTAATTCATTGAGTGTCAAATACTTCTGTGAATCAGCAATGAAATGGGTGAAATGTGAAGGTTTGTAAAGGCTTGTTCTCATTCCCGAATATTGCTGGTGTTTTAGGCTGTGGGCTGAATTTGACAGTGAAATGAAACACCGGGGGACCATTTGAATTCAGTTTTTCAGGGATGGGAATATGGATTTCTCTCTCTATCCTTCTACAGGAGAGGGGATGGGGGTCTCCAGTGTTTGTGTGCTTTTACAATGAGGCAGAAACAGATGTAGAGAGACACACAGAGAAATAGAGAGAGAGAGAGAGCAGGAAATGACAGGGGAAACACATCCACACTTCCCAGTCTCTGGCTCTGTGTCAGGGGATGTGTTTGTAAGTCACTGAGAGATTGTTTTATGTCAGTGAGTTTGAGAGAAAGAGCCCTGGGCTCTTGCTGCGTTTTACTTCTGTGCAAAAATGCTTTGCTTTGTTTGAATCAATTTTATTTCTCTTATTCCCAAGGACAATCTTTTCGGAAGCTGCAGCTGTGATGATGCAGAGGGAGAATCTTTTGGCCACGTGGAATTCTCAGACAAGAGCTTTAACCAGGGAGGGAAAATAATAATAAAAATATATTTGTCATTGTCAAATTCATTTCTAAATACTGAAAAGAAAACTGTTTGTGATTTCGGGGCTGATAGAGAAACAAATGGCTGGAAATGCTCAGTATTTCCAGAACAGTTTTTATTTCAGATTTCCAGCATCCTCAGTATTTTGATTTTGTGTTTTCGGGGGTCTGTGGATTTTTTTCCCACAAGTGAGGGGGCTGGAGGGTGCTCCGAAAGGAATAGTTTGGGAATCGCTGCTCCAGAAGTCAATGTAATCCCATAGATTTCCCTCTCTCCATCTCTTGCTGCTACTTGTTCCCTGCACCTTCCTCCTTGTTCCTAACTCTGTTTCTTCACATCTTTAAATCCCTATCTCTGTATCTCTCAACATCCTTTCTATCTCTGCCTCTCTCTAGAGTCTCACAGGTTTCCATTGTCATTCTCTTTCTGCGACTCTCTGCATCTTTATCTGTCTCTCTCTCACTCCATTTCTTCTCTCACTCACTTCCAAATCCCTGAATCTTTCCATCTCTGCTCCTCCTTTCCTGCAAGATTATCTCTGCATTTCCCCCATCCCGCAGCATCCCTCTCTATTCTGTAAGCGCATCTTACTTTGTATCTCTGCCCCTCCATATCTTTCTGTCTCTGCGTCTCTCTCTTGGTCTGGGATCTTTCTCAATATCTCAATTTCTCTCTCTCTCTCTGCCCTTCTCAGTATTTCCGACCCTCTGTTCTCAGTTTCTCTCACTGGTGTCGGACTCCCTGCATCTCATTCTCCATCTCCCTTTCCATTTATTTTTCTCTCTCTCTGTTCTGTCCTCATCCCGGGATCTGTTTTCTGTGTTTCTGTCCCTCTGTCAGGTGGTGGATTAGAACTCACAGCCTTGGTGTTGTACAGGGTGATTGTGAAGTGGGATCCTGCTTTCCATCTCTGCCCAGTTTTGCTCCAATTGAGGTAAAAACAGGGGAGAAATGCTGAACGGACAGCCGATACACAACCACTCTCCTCCCCTCCACCCTGGTTTGCACCATTGGCACCAAGTCCGAGTCCAGCCCAGTGTTTCTTTGACTCTCTGTATCTGCTCCCCGAGTGTCTCTGCCTGTCTCCTTGTGGTTCAATGGGGGAAGGGGTAAGTCAGCCATTATCTAACATGGGTGGGACAGGATCAAAGGGCTGAATGGCCTCTTCCCATCCCTGTGCCAGTCAATATGTGAGTGTTTGTGTGTGTCTCCCTCTCTTTGATTCCCTGAAGCCGATGGGGAGAGCAGGTGAAACACCTTTCTGCAGATAGGGCTGTGTCCTGGACGTTAAAGGCTCAGAATGCCAGTTAGCCTCTGAAGGTCCTTGCTCCATTGCAGGCCCTGCTTTTGGCCGGACAGGAGTTAAAGGTGCCGGGGATCTGGGAGCAAGTTGTTGGAATTCCAGTGGCTTATCCAGATCTTGAATTAGAATGAACGAAAGATTGTCGGGAGACGGAGCCAAACCCAGGAAAGTGATGGAGGTGGGAATAACACGGTGGTGGGTGAGGGGGGTAGGGGGCTGTTCACGGGGGTGATGATACAGGGTGGGAATTAGTAGAGGGGGGGCTTTTACAGGACAGGGAGGGTATTTAGAAACCGGGAGAGTTAACAGTGGAGAGCGGGGGGAAGAATTAGATTGGGTTCAGTTAATGGGGGGGGGGTATTTCGATGGGAGTCTGTTCACAGAACGGTGGGTATTTAGATGGGGGTCTGTTGCGGGCGGGTATAGAGATGGGAGTCTGTTCCCGGGGGGTATTTAGATGGGAGTTTGTTCCTGGGGGGTTATTCAGAGGGGAGTTTGTTCCAGGAGGGTATTGAGATGGGAGTTTGTTCCTGGGGGGTTATTCAGAGGGGAGTTTGTTCCCGGGAGGTTATTTAGATGGTCGTTGGTTCATGGGGAGTTATTTAGATGGGAGTTTGTTCCTGGGGGGTTATTCAGAGGGGGGTTTATCCCCGGGGGGTATTTAGATGGTAGTTTGTTCATGGGGAGGTATTCAGAGGGGAGTTTGATCATGGGGAGGTATTTAGATGGGAGTTTGTTCTGGGGATGTATTCAGTTGGGAGTCTGTTCCCGGGGGGTATTTGGATGGGAGTTTGTTCTTGGGGGTGTATTTAGATGGAAGTCTGTTCTGGGGTGGGGGTATTAAGATGGGAGTTTGTTCCCGGGGGGTATTTAGATGGGGGTCTGTTCCTGGGGGGTGTTATTCAGATGGGAGTCAGTTACTGGGGGTGTATTTAGATGGAGGTTTGTTCTGGGGTGGGGGTATTAAGATGGGAGTTTGTTCCCGGGGGATATTTAGATGGGGGTCTGTTCCTGGGGGGTGTTATTCAGATGGGAGTTTGTTCCCGGGGGGGAATTTAAATGGGAGTTTGTTCCCGGGGTCTATTTAGATGGGAATCTGTCCTGGGCGGATGGTAGTTTGATGGGTTGTCTTGTAACAGAGGGAAGGGGATAATTAGATGGGGGTCTGTTGATAATTAGGGTATTAGATGGGGGTCATTTAACAGGGGATATCAGACAGTTGTCTGCAGATGAGGATTATTTAGATCGGGGGTGTCTGTACAAGGGGGTGATGTTTTCTGGCGGGGGGAATTGCAGGAAAAAGATTTGCATGGTGGATAAAAATTGTGGGCGGTGGATAGGGTCAGGAAAAGACAGAAAAATTTTGAAAGAGAGAGAGAAATGATAGAAAGAGAAATAGGGAAGACAGAAAGATACAAAGAAAGAGAGAAGGGAAAAAAGTGGAGAGAAAAAAGTGGAGGGAAATAACAGAGACACAAAGAAGTTGAAGGCACCAAAGAGACAGACAGAAAGCCAGTGAGAAAGACACAGAGAATCACAAAGAGATTGAGAGAGAGGACAGAGAATCACAGAGAGATTGAGAGAGAGGACAGAGAATCACAGAGAGATTGAGAGAGAGGACAGAGAAACACAGAGAGATTGAGAGAGAGGACAGAGAATCACAAAGAGATTGATAGAGAGGACAGAGAATCACAGAGATTGAGAGAGAGGACAGAGAATTACAGAGAGATTGAGAGAGAGGACAGAGAAACACAGAGAGATTGAGAGAGAGGACAGAGAATCACAGAGAGATTGAGAGAGAGGACAGAGAATCACAGAGAGATTGAGAGAGAGGACAGAGAAACACAGAGAGATTGAGAGAGAGGACAGAGAATCACAGAGAGATTGAGAGAGAGGACAGAGAAACACAGAGAGATTGAGAGAGAGGACAGAGAATAACAGAAGAGATTGAGAGAGAGGACAGAGAAACACAGAGAGATTGAGAGAGAGGACAAAGAAACACAGAGAGATTGAGAGAGAGGACAGAGAATCACAGAGAGATTGAGATGGAGGACAGAGAAAGCCATTGAGACAGAAAGATGCACAATCACTCAGAGAGAGAGGGAGAAACACAAAGTGAGGGAGAGAGAGAGAGAGATGGAGGAACAGAGAGAGAGAGAGAGAAAAACAGAGACAGCAATACAAGGTGAGGGAGAGATTGAGAAATAGAGAGAGTGAGAGAGATATTGAGTGCGAAAGAGAGAGAGATTGAGTGCGAGAGAGATTCAGTGAGAGAGAGATTGAGTGCGAGAGAGATTGAGTGCGAGTAAGATTGAGTGCGAGAGAGATTGAGTGCGAGAGAGAGAGATTGAGTGAGAGAGAGATTCAGTGAGAGAGAGATTCAGTGAGTGAGAGATTCAGTGAGTGAGAGATTCAGTGGGAGAGAGATTCAGCGAGAGAGAGATTGAGTGAGAGAGAGATTCAGTGTGAGAGAGAGATTCAGTGTGAGAGAGATTCAGAGTGAGAGAGAGATTCAGTGCAAGAGAGAGAGCGATTCAGTGCAAGAGAGAGATTCAGTGCGAGAGAGATTCAGTGAGAGAGAGATTGAGTGAGAGAGTTTCAGTGAGAGAGAGATTCAGTGGGAGAGAGATTCAGTGGGAGAGAGATTCAGTGAGAGAGAGATTCAGTGAGAGAGAGATTGAGTGAGAGAGAGATTCAGTGGGAGACAGATTCAGTGGGAGAGAGATTCAGTGAGAGAGAGATTGATTCAGAGAGAGAGATTCAGTGAGAGAGAGATTGAGTGAGAGAGAGATTCAGTGAGAGAGAGATTCAGTGAGAGAGAGATTCAGTGAGAGAGAGATTGAGTGAGAGAGAGATTCAATGACAGAGAGATTGAGTGAGAGAGAGATTTAGTGAGAGAGACTTAGTGAAAGAGACTGAGTCAGAAGAAGGGAGAAAAGCAGAAACAGACAATAACGATGTGATACTCACCATCCCACACCGTCTGCTTTCCATCGTTGGACTCGAACACTTTCCCTCCATCAGCTCATCCATGGGGAAAAGATCCTGGAGACGGGCATTGTGGTGGGATTTGGAGAAAAGCGTCAGGACTGGGACAGAGAGAGCGGGTGATTCAGACTGGACTCTCTCACACACACACACTGTAATCAGTTCCAATTCACCTGGGCACAGATATTGAGACACAGAAACCCACCTTCAGAAACCAGCTGCATGGAAGGAAAGAATGTGGTCTGATGTTGTCCTAATATATCCCAGAACCTGTCACTCAAAACAGATAGTCTACCCAAAATGCAGCTTAACCAACCAGCTCTCAGCTTCCTCCATCTGGACACTCCATCCCAGGTATGGGACAGTCCAAGGTGAGTCTCTGTGTAAACAGCGAATGGGGGAGAGAGGGATATTCCAGACATATCCCAAATGGACCATTCCAGATAGAAACCTGTCTGTCTCTCTCTCTCTCTCTCTCTCCCTCCCCCAAAAACCTCATTAACAGAACAGAAAAGCTGCTGTAATTTAAAACCTGGAGGGGCCGGTTTGGATAATAACCATTTAACACAGATTGTATTAAATGTCTTTCACTATTCACCTCCAGTTAACAGAAAGTTCAGAAAATGACTCATTGCAATTACCTTGAAATTCAGACAAAGTGTTATTGCTGGAGAGGCCTGTTTGAATGCAGTATAAACATGCGGTTTTTATTCGGTTTTTCATTTCCACTGTGTGACAAAGACTGAAACTAGAGCCAGGTTAATGAGGCAGCCAAGGGAACTTTTATAATCAGTGACATTTCACACAACAATTCTTACCCATATTTACAGTTGTATTCATCAATGATTCTTTGCCCTGTATTTGATGCTGCTGTATTTATGTATTAACTGTAATCAATCAATAAAACCTTCTTAACATTCACCAGTTTAATGTTACAAGGGTTCACAAAGCTGGGAAATGGCCATTTAACACAAATGGTATTAAAGATCTTCCACTTTTCACCTCCAGTTTATATAAAGTTCAGCAATAAAGGCCTCTACTTTCTGACAAAGAGTTTTTACTGCTGCAATAAAGTGTCACTTGTTTCCATTTGCTTCCTGACTGTTTCTATCCTCTGCTCTCCTGGGGGATTCAGAGGGATTTTTGATCATTGTTTGACCAAATTCAGGAGGTTCCAGATCCTCTGTAGCTGCTGTCCTGCAGAAATTAATTGCATATAAAATCTTTCCCTCATTTTGGACATATGAGGAGAGAATATTTACACTAGTAGAGGTGTGAAACAAATAGGCAGGGAGTTATTATGGTCTGGAATTCACTGTCTGGCAGGTTTCTGAAAGCAGATTCAATATTAAATTTCAAAGGACAATTGGATCAAAATTTCAACTACTCTTAGTTATAGTAGAGAAGATACCAACATAGAAAGAGAAGTGTGAGAGAGAGAGATGTCATAACGTAGGTGATCAAGAACTCAACACAACTTATATTGAGAGTTTTTATTTATAAATGACTATTTGAGTTTTATTTGATCCAGTTGTTTTATTTATACATTGCCTTTAATCACTCAATATAACTTTCCAAACAGGAACGAGTTTCATGTTACAAGTGTTCACACAGTAGAAAAATAGCCATTTTACAAAAGTTGCATTGAAATTATTTTATTCAGCATCTCAAGTTTAAATTGAAGTAAATTCTTCAGACTTGTGGAAACTTTCAATCTCAGCAATGGAATCTCCCATCAGTAATGGCTCAGCATCTCCATCTGCTGGTGTCCCTGCCTCACTGCAGTTAATGTTCCTCTCTCACCATCTCCATCTGCTGGTACCCCTGCCTCACTGCAGTTACTGTCCCACACTCACCATCTCCATCTGCTGGTGTCCCTGTCTTACTGCAGCTGCTGTCCTCCTCTCACCATCTCCATCTGCTGGTATCCCTGTCTTACTGCAGCCACTGTCCTCCTCTCACCATCGCCATCTGCTGGTGTCCCTGTGTCACTGCAGTTAATGTCCCTCTCTCGCTATCTCCATCTGCTGGTGTCCCTGTCTCACTGCAGTTACTGCCCCCTCTCTCCATCTCCATCTGCTGGCGTCCCTGTGTCACTTCAGTTACTGTCCCTTCCTCACTATCTCCATCTCCTGGTGTCCCTGTCTCATTGCAGTTAATGTCCCTCTCTCACCATCGGCATCTTCTGGCACTCCTGCCTCACTGCAGTTACTGGCCCACTCACCATCTCCATCTGCTGGTGTCACTGCCTCACTGCAGTTGCTGCCCCCGCTCACCATCTCCATCTGCTGGTGTCCCTGCCTCACTGCAGTTACTGCCTCTCTCACCAGCTCACAACCCCTGCGATTTGCAGCTTTGTCCACTGGCGGCGGTTGCTGACAAAGAAACCACGAGGTGGCGCTGCACTGGCACATGCGCAAACGTATCCTATTCCCGTGAACCATCAGGGTCTGCACGTTCATTCGCTGCCAGGACTAAAGATGGCGCTGGTCAAATAATCACAGAGGCGGGTGGAGGGTGGGAGGTGGAGCTGGGGGTCAGGGTGGGGGGGGAGGAAGGGGAATGGGATTTAGTTCCAGTGTTTGAAACCCTTCAGCTCTTTCTATGATTTCACTAATTTAACAATGAGATTGAGAGGGTATTTCACCCCCTTCTTCAGCTCCTGTCTGAATTTAGTCTGGGTCACAATGTAAATACATGTGTTGGTGCAGGAACTGAGAATGTGCAGCATCTTTGATGTGTGATCTGTGATAAAGAGAGGGTCAGTGTAGGAGGAATAATTATAATTATCTGTAATTCGAATATAAATGTTAAACACAACCCCGGTCACCCAGAACAGGATAAAACTGCCGGATATACTGAAGAGTAAAATAATTGATTTCCTGCGATTGTCCATCTCTGGGTCCTTGTGATTCTCTGCATTGCTATGGCGCCGGAATCCCCTGCGGACTTTACTGGAGAATAAAATCCGTCTGACAGTCAGAACATTGAGCAGCAAAATCAGAAAGACCGGGACACAAGGGGTTAAAATGCGGTTAAACAATTCAAATGCCTCCCATATGGGGGAAGTGAAGAAGCTCAGTTTAGTAACACAACCCATGGGAACATTATCAATAATGTATTGTTGTTCCTTTGTAAAGTACCAGGGGAGAGACTCTAAACAGCCCAGCACACTCCCTGTTCCCACAACCACAGCCGCCCTTTTCTCGCTGCAATATTTTGCTTTCAGCTTCTCACAACAAATGGCCACAAATCGATCAAAGGTGAAAGTGACTGTGAGCCAGACAGAAACAACTGTGGATGCATAAAGCAGAACGATAATGAGAGAAGAGACAGGAGTAATTCTCAGGAATGAATCTGGGAAATAAATTAAAACTATCCAGAACAATATGGGATCAGCGATAACGACCAGGAGATCAGACACTGCCATTCCCACCAGGTAGACACTGATACATTTGGAGAGACCGCACTTTCCTCGGGACAGGATCACAATCGCCACCAAGTTAACTGGAAGAGAGAGAGAAAAGGAAGCAGAGAAATTACTGATCAGACCTGGAGACAAAGCAGCAGTTTGACAGGATTGGGGCTGAAATTTCCAGCTTTGTTGCTGCATCAAGCAGTGAAAACTGATTCATTGACCCGGGCAGTGCTTTGTCACAGTGAAATGTTTGTAAACACAGTTACTAATAATGAATTGGCAGATTGATACAGAAAGTGAATCAAGTCAGCACCGGGTCTACTGGAAGTACTGAGTGAGGATGCAGTGTCAGTGGGGAATGAGAAGCTGTTTTACAGAGATGGAATCCAATGTGTTAATTGGGAATGTGTCTCCAGACTGTTGGTTGGGAAGGTTTGGGGAGAGCGGGATGTGTAGCTCGTTTGTTGCTCTGGGTTCAGGGAACCGACAGAGACTGTTATCAAATGGGAAAACAGCAGCGCTGTGTTAGAGTATCAGCAAAGATCTGGAATGGCAGAGCAGGCTCGAAGGGCTGAATGGCCTCCTCCTGCTCCCATGTTACTGCATTCCTATCAGGTTGGACGTGGCAGCTGGAGGTGGAGACAGTGAGTGAGATTGGGAGGGAGAGAAGGAAAAGCACATGTTGGAGCAGGAGGGGAGACTGGAGCAGATGGTTTGGGAAAGTGGATAAACTGAAGCAATGGATGAGGAGACTGAGGATTCAATACAGTGAGAGGAGAGGCTGAGATTCACAGGGAGAGACTGCAGCAGAGTGTTAGAGGAAATCTAATCTATAGATCTCAATAATACAACTCAATTAATACATTCAAACAATAATCCCTGTGGTTATTGGTGTTGGAGAACAGTTCATTGTTTCTACAATATAGTCAATATATTTAGTTTGTACAGGCTATTAAATATAAATTTAAATATATTTCTGATATCAGCCTCGCTCTTTATTGAATTGAGCAGTCACAGAGATTTTAAAGTGTGGTATTTAAATAATGAATTACCATCAGTGAAGAACTGATTCAATTCTGTTTATTCAGTCACTAAGTAAGGAATAGGAACTTTCCACAAAACAAAATGAGGACCTGACAGAAATCAACACAGACGATCAAGTCCAACAGGAAAATGAACACAATCTGACAACAGACAACTTCAACTCACAGTTTCTCTCACTAATTGTTCTGGACATTCCAGCACTTCATGATAGTGAACTATTTACACTGCTGCTTCTTTCTCTTTCTCTTTACTTCTGCTCATCTCTTCCCCTCGGTTTCGTTCTCCCAGCTCCTTTTCTCATTCCCTATCTCTCTGGAGTACTCACAGCCTGCAAACTGTTAATTAATGCTGCTTTTCACATATGATTTATTCCTCACATCCCGCGTCTGTGTTCTGTTCACCAGCCCCAGGTTCAATGATTTTATTCTCAGAGTCAGTTTGTTCAATGGTGAAACCTCTGTGAATAATTTAATGTCTCTACAGAACACTCAAGTCTCCACCTGTTCACCTACACTCTTCACTTCATCTGCAATACATGGAATAAACAGGATCGAAAGCTACTTCCAGACAAACCTCACAATCATTGAAATTCCTTCTCCTGGAATTATAAGGTAATCTGTTAGAATATGGGATTGTTTAATTAATAAAACAGCAACATCAGCGCTGCAGCTGATAATACAGATAAATGGAAAGACTCTTGATTCCAACTGACAGAGTGAAAACCAGTAAAACATCACATCAATACTTTCTATTTTACAATGTAGTCCAGTGACAGTGAAGGTCCACAGTGAAGCAGAGAAGGAGAAGTAAAAGTGTCAGCAGCAAACTCAGTTCAGTAGCCAGACCTCTGAAGCAGCGTCAGACACACACAGAATGAAATAATATTTGATAACAGTGATAATCAATAAATACATTGAAATCCCAGTTGAACTGAGCCATGTTATTGGGGAAGTAGGACATTGTTCTGTCCCCTTGTAACACTTAAACTGTGAGATGTCTCATTATCAATCACTGAAAAGATATCATAAAAATATTCCAGGACTGGTTAGATCCACATCATGAAAATGTTAAAAACTCCGAATGGTCTGATTATCGATCCTCACTGAAACATCTCATTCCAATACATTCAATACACAGAATAATCCAGTAATAATGCCACAGTTACTTAAAACAATACCATTAAATACGTAATACAATTCCTGCAAGAATGAAAGAGTAGACAATGAGGAGAAACCGTTAGTAAATTGCTGGAAAAGAACAGGCGGCTGTGTAACACACACAGTGAGAAATAATACCCAAAACAGCAGCACAGTTAACATCGATTTAGACCATTAACAGCTGAGATACTGGCTTACCAGCAACTCCAATTGCTGCAAGTACAGGATAATAAATGCGTTCTATCTGATAGATTACTGGATATCCCATTCCTGTGAGAAGCAGAGACTTCTATTAGCCTGGAATCCACAGCTCCACCAGGCACTCTGAGCTGATCCATTCCAATGGGTCCTGATTGATACAGGGGATAAGTCTCCACTGACACGGTTATACCCCTGATCATTGCTATTAGTTACACTCACCTGAACAAACACATTACATCAGCAGCTTTGACTCTGATGTCAATAATGTGATGGATAAAACACAATCATTTCAATGTCAGTGACATTTTCAGAGCAAGACCTCTCTCTGGAATAAACCAGAAATCTGTCCTCATACTGGACGGAT
The DNA here is from genome assembly GCF_036365525.1 of Heterodontus francisci. Classification (NCBI taxonomy): domain Eukaryota; kingdom Metazoa; phylum Chordata; class Chondrichthyes; order Heterodontiformes; family Heterodontidae; genus Heterodontus; species Heterodontus francisci. Next base: position 1,344,589 of record NW_027141098.1, read on the forward strand.
GCTACAATTATGAGAGGCGTCATTTACATTTTCCATATTATTGTATTGACCTTGTTCACTCCTGGCATTTCTATTGCAGATGTAACTGATCTGTCTGCTGTTGACACTGAATCCAGGGACAAAATCAATCCCATTTCACTCTGTTCCTGCCTTTTCCCAGTTAAAATGTGAACTTTGAGTCTCTGATTCGGGACCATGTTCAGGGTTCCAGCCCAGAAACTATTGTGAGTGATATTACGGGACAGACACTGTACGCATCCATTTTGGAGGCAGTTGGGTAGTGATAATATCACTGGTCACGTAATCCAGTGGCCCAACCTGATGGCCTGGGGACAGGGGTTCAAATCCCACCACGGCAGCTATATAAACCAGAGGGAGCTCCCTTTCTGTATATAAAGTAGAGGGAGCTCGCTCTCCAGCTATAAAGTGGAGGGAATTCCCTCTCTATGTATAAAGTGGAGGGTGCTTTCTCTCCGTTTATAAAGTTGGGTGCGATGAAGGAAAGAGGAGAGAGGGAAACGACAGCAAATGGGGAAATGGAGAGAGAGGGACAAAGTGGAAGATAGTGAGAGACAGAAGAGATAGCGAAATGAGACCTTGACGAAACCCCAGTAACAATCCCCATTGTCTGCCCAGCCCGGTATTTGGGTTTTCATGTGACTGGTTTAGGAATGAGTGTTTCGATGAGTGTTTGATATTTTTAAACTGCATTGACATTCCCAACAAAAGCAAGAGTTGAAGATTCAAAATTAACCAAAGAAATGGCTCAAAGCATTGCTGTCCATGTACAGAGGGACGGAGAGATGGAGCGAGTGAGAGACAAATGGAGAGAGACACAGACAGAGTGGGACAGAGACAGAGGGAGAGGGAGAGAGACAGAAAGGGAGGCAGGCAAATGCAGAGTGAGACAGACAGAAAGGGAGGCAGGCAGCTGCAGAGGGAGAGAGACAGGGAGAAAGCGAGTGAGACAGATACAGAGGGAGAGACAGATGCAGAGGGAGAAAGGGAGAGAGAGACAGAGAGGGAGGGAGACAAACAGAGGGAGAAACAGCGACAGAGGGAGAGACAGACAGAAAGAGAGGGAGGGCGAGATTAAAGGAAAAACTTTATATCTAATACTGTTGAAAAAGGATCAAAAAAGGATAAAAAGTATAACTGGCTGTGTGCAAGAACGAAATTTGAAAGGAGAGATCAGGGCTTTTGTGTAAGTGTTTTGGGGGCAATTGGTGGATCAGTGATTGATATTTTCAAACTGAAGTGACATTTAATATTATTGAAAAAATATTATTAAACACTGACAAACTTTAGAAGCAGGGGAAATGGGATACAGTGTGTGAGGGGATCTTGACAGAACCTCACTAACAATCCCCATTATCTGCATAGTCCTGTATTGGGGATTCAGTGAGAGAGTTTAAGGGGCGAGTGCTAAAGTGTTTGGTATTTTCAAACTGCAGTGACGTTCCCAGCAAGGGCAAGATTTTCAGGTTCAAAATTAACCAAGAAATGGATAAAAACATTTCTGCCCAAGGAGGGAGAGATGGTGTAAGAGACAGAGTCATGGAAAGAGGCAGAGAAAGAGGGAGAGGGTGAGGGAGAGAGAAATATAGAGATAAAGATGGGAAGAAACAGACATGAGAGGGAGAGAGAGAGAGAGGATGAGACAAGTTGTAACAATCATTAACAATCCTCATTATCTGCCCAGTCCTGTTTTTGGAGGATAGTGTGAGTGTTTTAGGGGTGAATGTTGGATCAGTGTTTCATATTTTCAAACTGCAGTGACATTTCCAACAAGGCTGTTAAAGTATATAAGAGCAGGGAGGTTATGCTAGAAGTGCATAACTCATTGCTTAAGCACCATAATGAGACCTTCCAGGGCAGGAACAGTGTGAGTTTAGATACAGAGTAAAGCAGTGGCTTCAGAGAAGGAGGGAGAGACGGGCAGAAAGAGTGAGGAGCTACGGGGAGGCAGGCAGATTGCAGGAGAAACTTTACATCTCACGACGTGAAAAAAGTAAATCATTAAAAATATAAATGGACTGCGCACTGAAAATACTGTCCGCACACAACAACTAAATTCTCACACCGTCTTAACTTGAAACTATATCGCCATTCATTCACTGTTACTGGGTCAAAATCCTGGAACTCCCTTCCTGACAGCACTATGGGTGTACCTACCCCACATGGACTGCAGCGGTTCAAGAAGGAGGCTCAACACCACCTTCTCAAGGGCCATTAGGAATGGGTAATAAATGCTGGGCTGGCCAGTAACACACACATCCAAAAAATAAATAAGGCAAATAAAAAGTTGACACCGAGTCAGTTAAGGAGCTATTAGACGAGACGAACAAAAAATTGGTGAAGGAGGTTGGTTGGAGCGAGCGTCTTCAAAGAGGAAAGAGAGTTAGTGAGATGGAGAGGTTTAGGAAAGGAATTCCAGAGTTAGGGTCTTGGCAGCTTGAATTCACAGACACCAATGGTGGGACGATTCAAATTGAGGATAGTCAAGAGGCCAGAATTAGAGGATTGCAGATATTGGTGGATTGCGGAGCTGGAGGAGATTGCAGAGATAGGGAAGAGTCATTTGTGGAAGACAGTTCCAAACTTATACCACCCTTTGTATGGAGAAGTGTTTCTAAATTTCATCTTTGAAAGGGCTTTCGACTAATTTTTGATTTTTAGACAGTCCCCGCCGTCCGAGACTGTCCCCATCGAATACTCACAGGACAGGTACGCACGGGGTTAGATACAGAGTAAAGATCCATCTCCCGATGCCAGACTCGCTGTTCCTCTGTCTCTTTCTCCTCATCTCTCACTGCCTGCAACACCCTTTCTTGGCCTCTCCTTCTCCCTCTTCCCATCCTGAGAGCAAGAGGGAGAGATTGAGGTAGTGTGCAGAGGGAGATAGAGAGCGAAAACGGGGAGATAGACTAGGACACTCTCAGAGACTCTCTGACACTCTCTGACACTCTCTAACACTCTCTAACACTCTCTGACACTCTCTGACTCTCTGACACTCTCAGACTCTCGGACACTCTCAGACTCTCGGACACTCTCTGACACTCTCTGAGAAGAAATAGGGTTACAGAGTGTCGAAGAGAGGGGAAGAGAGAGATAGACATGGAGAGAGATTACCAGCAAGAGAGTTTACCAGAACTTACCTCTCTGTCTGTGCCTATCACTCCTTTCCAATTTGTCACCATCTCCATCTATTTTTTTCCCTCTACCCCGATGTTTCACACTCCATACCTCTCGCTCGTATGTCTGTGTATACTGCAGTGAAGGATTGCATCAAATCGTTATGTTTTACATTTGCTTTTTCAATCTAACTGAACAATCTCTTCGACTGTGAACAGAGGGGCCTTGGAGTGAATGTCCACTGATTCCTGAGGGTCACAGGACAGGTGGATAAGGTGGTTAAGAAGGCTGACAGAATACTTTAAAATAAAAACAAGAAATGCTGGAACCACTCAGCAGGTCTGGCTGCATCTGTGAAAAGAGAAGCAGAGTTAACGTTTCGGGTCAGTGACCCTTCTTCGGAACTCTTTCCTTTATTGGCTGATGTAGAGAATATCAGAGCAGGGAGGTTATGCTAGAACTTTATAAAACACTAGCTAGACCACAGCTAGAGTACTGTGTACAGTTCTGGTCACCACATTACAGGAAGGATGTGATCACACTAGAGAGGGTACAGAGGAGATTTACAGAGGATGTTGTCAGGAATGGAGAATTTTAACTATGAGTAAAGATTGGATCGGCCTCAATTGTTTTCTTTGGAACAAAGAAGGTTGAAGGGAAGATTTAATTGAGGTGTATAAAATAATGACGGGCCAAGATAGAGTGGATAGGAAAAACCCATTACCCTTAATAGAGGGGTCAATAACCAATGGCATGGATTACAAGATTTCCGCACAAATATCATGAGGGTGTGATGGCTCAAATTGTGGAATACCTGGCTGGATGTTTACAATGGAGCGATTTCATTCCTGATCATCAAAACTGTCCGCCTGGGCCCCATCTTCATCCACATATCTCCCACTCTGCCAATATTTTACTCTACATACCTATGTTTCTCTGTTTGCGTACACAACAGTGAACACATTGAATAAATAGATCTTACATTGTGCCTTTCAATCCACCCCAACAATCTCTCTCTCTCCAACCTTGTCCCTCTCAACAGCACTCTCTCTATCTGCATATCTAAGCCTCTCTCCCTCTGTCTCCCTCTTAGTGTCAGAGATAGCAGGAGGGAGAGACAGAGAGAGACACAGAGAACAACCCCAGCTTCTCCAATCGATCCACGTAACTGAAGTACCTCATCGCTGGAACCATTCTTGTGAATCTTTTCTGCACCCTCTCTAATGCCCCCACATTCTTCATAAAGTACGGTGTCCAGAATTGGACAATGCTCCAGTTGAAGGCAAACCAGCGTTTTACAAAGGTCATAATGTCCTTGTTTTTGTATTCAATGTCTCTATTTATAATCTCAGGGCCCCTTCTGCCGTTTAACCACTTTCTGAACCTGCCCTGCCACCTTCAGTGATTGGTGCACAAATACCCCCCAGATGTTTCAGTTCCTGCATCTCCTTTAGATTTCTGTCCTTTACTTTATAGCGTCTCTCTTCCTTTTTCCGAAACGTGCAGGCGGAAGATGCGGGCAGGGTCCTTAATGAATACATTGCGACTGTCTTCACAAAAGAGGGGACACAGACATTGTAGTCAATGTGGAGGGGTTTGAAATATTGAATGGGATAAACAGTGCGAGAGGAAATATTAAGGGGTTTAGCATCTTTGAAAGCTGATAATTCACCAGGCTCAGGCTGTTAAGAGGTGCAAGGGAGGAAAGATCAGTGGCTCTGACCATCATTTTCCAATCTTCTCTGGTTATAGTCGTGCTGCAAGAGTACTGGAGAACTGCATATGTTGTACTATTGATTAACAAGGGAGAAAGTAAAAGACTGAGTAATTACAGGCCACCCAGCCTCATCACTGTGGAGGGAAATTTATTGGGCACAGGGGAATGATTAATTCCTTTCTAGTACTGTGTCTTTCAGTGTCTCCATGTCTGTGTCTCTGTCACAATTTGAGCACCACCGTTACATTGGTGAGGAGTCGGTCTCTGGAATAAATGTCCCAGTGTTGTGGGAACATAAAATGGCCACCGAGAACCAGCCTAAAATGGCTGACTAATGTTTGTGGATTTCCACAGATATTTGAAAGGGGAGAGAGAGAGACAGACAGACAGAAAGAGAGACAAAGAGAGAGACACAGACCAAGACACAAAGAGTGATCGCAAGATATTTGTCTTTGGACAGAGGAAGAGGAGGAGGCCATTTGGTCCCTCAAACCTCTTCTGTCATTCAATGAGCTCATGGCTGATGTGTGATCTAACTCCATGTACCTATCTTTGCTCCTTAATACCTTTGGTTAACAAAAATCTATCAATCTCAGATTTAAAAACTAACACGTGTCTCAGCATCAATTGCTGTTTATGGAAGAGAGTTCCAAACTGATACCACACCTGGTGTTTTGAAGTGTTTCTTCATTTGACCCCTGAAAGGTTTTTCGACTGCGTTTAGATTTTTAAACAATGCCTCCAAGTTCCTGACTCCGCAGCCAGTGGGAATTGTTACTCTCTGTCCTCCCGTTCAGTTTCCCTTATTATCTTGAAAACATTACATCAAATCACCCCACAACCATCCAAATTCCAGGGAAAGGACATGTTGGAGCGGAAGGGGAGACTGAAGCAGATGGTTTGGGAAAATGGATAAACTGAAGCAATGGATGAGGAGACTGAGGATTCAATACAATGAGAGGAGAGGCTGAGATTCACAGAGAGAGAGACTGCAGCAGAGTGTTAGAGGAAATCTAATCTATAGATCCCAGTAATAGAACTCAATTAATACATTCAAACAATAATCCCTGTGGTTATTGGTGTTGGAGAACAGTTCATTGTTTCTACACTATAGTCAATATATTTAGTTTGTACAGGCTATTAAATATAAATTTAAATATATTTCTGATATCAGCCTCGCTCTTTATTGAATTCAGCAGTCACAGAGATTTTAAAGTGCAGTATTTAAATAATGAATTACCATCAGTGCGGAACTGATTCTCTTCTGTTTATTCAGTCACTAAGTAAGGAATAGGAACCTTCTACAAAACAAAATGAGGACCTGACAGAAATCAACACAGAGGATCAAGTCCAACAGGAAAATGAACACAATCGAACAGACAACTTCAACTCACAGTTTCTCTCACTAATTGTTCTGGAAATTCCAGCACTTTATGATCGTGAATTATTCACACTGCTGCTTCTTTCTCTTTCGCTTTACCTATCCGTTTCCTTTCCCGTCGGTTTCATTCTCCCAGCTCCTTTTCTCCTTCCCCATTTCTCTGGAGTACTCACACCCTGTAAATTGTTACTTCATGCAGCTTTTCACATCTGATTTATTCCTGACATTCTGCGTCTGTGTTCTGTTCACCAGCCCCAGGTTCAATGATTCTATTCTGAGAGTCAATTTGTTCAATGGTGAATCCTCTGTGAATACTTTAATGAATCTACAGAACACCCAAGTCTCCACCTGTTCACCTGCACTCTTGACTTCATCCACAATACATGGAATAAACAGGAATGAAAGCTACTTCAAGACAAACCTCACAATCATTGAAATTTCCTCTCCTGGAATTATAAAGTAATCTGTTAGAATGTGGGATTGTTTAATTAATAAAACAGCAACATCAGCGCTGCAGCTGATAATCTACAGAAAAATGGAAATACTCTTGATTCAAACTGATACAGGGTAAACCAATAAAACATCACATCAATACTTTCTATTTTACAATGCAGTCCAGTGACAGTGAAGGTCCACAGTGAAGCAGAGAAGGAGAAGTGAAAGTGTCAGCAGCAAACTCAGTTCAGTACCCAGACTTCTGAAGCAGCGTCAGACACACACAGAGTGAAATAATATTTGATAACATTGATAATCAATAAATACATTGAAATCCCAGTTAAACTGAGCCATGTTATTGGGGAGGGAGGACATTGTTCTGTCCCCTTGTAACACTGAAACCGTGAGATGTCTCATTATCAATCACTGAAAAAAACATAAAACTATTCCAGGCCCGGTTAGATCCACATCATGAAACTGTTAAAAACTCCGAATGGTCTGATTATTGATCCTAACTGAAACATCTCATTCCAATACATTCAATACACAAAATAATCCAGTAATAATGCCACAGTTACTTAAAACAATACCATTAAATACATAATACAATTCCTACAAGAATGAAACAGTAGACAATAATGAGATTCCATCAGTAAATTGCTGGAAAAGAACAGGCGGCTGTGTAACACACAGAGGGAAATAATACCCAGTACAGCAGCACAGTTAACATCGATTTAGACCATTAACAGCTGAGATACTGGCTTCCCAGCAACTCCAATTGCTGCAAGTACAGGATAATAAATGAATATGAACTGAACGAATACTGGATATCCCATTTCTGTGAGAAGCAGAGACTTCTATTAACCTGGAATCCACAGCTCACCCAGGCACTCTGAGCTGATCCATTCCAATGGTTCCTGATTTTTACAGGGGATAAGTCTCCACTGACACGGTTGGACCCCTGATCATTGCTATTAATTACACTCACCTGAACAAACACATTACATCAGCAGCTTTGACTCTGATGTAAATAATGTGGTGGATAAAACACAATCATTTCAATATCAATGACATTTTCTGGGTAAGACCTCTCTCGGAATAAACCTGAAATCTGTACTCATATTGGACGGATGCTTCAATTATGAGAGGCATCATTTACATTTTCATTATTATTGTATTGACCTTGTTCACTCCTGGCATTTCTGTTGTAAATGTAACTGATCTGTCTGCTGTGGACACTGAATCCAGGGACAAAAGCAATCCTGTTTCACTCTGTTCCTGCCTTTTCCCAGTAAAAATGTAAACTTTGAGTCTCTGATTCGGGACCATGTTCAGGTTTAACAGCCCAGAAACTACTGTGAATGATATTACGGGACAGACACTGTATGCATCCATTTGGGAGGCAGTTGCGTAGTGAGGGAGCTCCCTTTCTGTGTATGAAGTAGAGGGAGCTCGCTATCCAGCTATAAAGTGGAAGGAGCTCCCTCTCCATTTATAAAGTTGGGGGCGATGAAGGAAAGAGAAGAGATGGAAACGAAAGCAAATGGGGAAATGGAGAGAGAGGGACAAAGTGGAAGACAGTGAGAGGCAGAAGAGATAGTGAAATGAGATCTTGACGAAACCCCAGTAACAATCCCCATTGTCTGCCCAGTCGGTATTTGGGGTTTAATGTGAGGGTTTTAGGGAGGGTGTTAGATGAGTGTTTGATATTTTCAAACTGCATTGACATTCCCGGCAAAAGCAATAGTTAAAGATTCAAAATTAACTAAAGAAATGGCTCAAAGCATTGCTGTACATGTACAGAGGGACAGAGAGATGGAGGGAGTGAGAGACAGATGGAGAGAGACAGAGACAGAGTGGGACAGAGACAGAGGGAGAGAGAGAGAGACAGAGCTCGAATGATAGAGAAAAAAGGAGAAACAGAGAAAGAGGGAGAGAGACAGAAAGAAAGGCAGGCAGATGCAGAGGGAGAGAGACAAATGCAGAGGGAGAAAGGGACAGACAGAGAGAGAGGGAGAGAGACAAACAGAGGGAGAAACAGAGACAGAGGGACAGACAGAGAGAGAGAGAGGGAGAGAGGGAGGGCGAGATTATAGGAAAAACTTTACATCAAATAATGTTGAAAAATGATAGAATTGAAAAGTAAAACTGGCTGTGTGCAGGAACTAATTTTGAAAGTAAAGATCAGGGGTTTAGTGTGAGTGTTTTGGGGGCAATTGTTGGATCAGTGATTGATAGTTTCAAACTGAAGTGACATTTAAAATAATTCCAAAAAATATTATTAAACACTGACAAACTTTAGAAGCAGGGGAAATGGGATACAGTGTGTGAGGGGATCTTGACAGAATCTCAGTAACAATCCCTATTATCTGCACAGTCCTGTATTGGGGGTTTAGTGTGAGAGTTTAGGGGGCGAGTGTTGAACAGTGTTTGATATTTTCAAACTGCAGTGACGTTCACAGCAAGGGCAAGATTTACAGGTTCAAAATTAACCAAGAAATGAATAAAAACATTTCTGTCCAAGGAGAGAGAGATGGTGTTTGAGACAGAGTCATGGAAAGAGGCAGAGAAAGAGGGTGAGGGTGAGGGGGAGAGAGAGAGAGAGAGAGAAAGATGGGAAGAAACAAGCATGAGAGGGAGAGACAAATAGAGAGGATGAGACAAGTTGTAACAATCATTAACAATCCTCATTATCTGCCCAGTCCTGTTTTTGGAGGTTAATGTGAGTGTTTTTGGGGTGAATGTTGGATCAGTGTTTCATATTTTCAAACTGCAGTGACATTCCCAACAAGGCTGTTAAAATATATAAGAGCAGGGATGTTTTGCTGGAAGTGTATAACTCATTGCTGAAGCACCATAATGAGACCTCCCAGGGCAGGTACAGTGTGAGTTTAGATCCAGAGTAAAGCAGTGGCTTTAGAGAAGGAGGGAGAGACGGGCAGAAAGAGTGAGTAGAAACGGGGAGGCAGGCAGATTGTAGGAGAAACTTTACATCTAACCACATGAAAAAAATAAATAACTAAAAATATAAATGGACTGCGCACTGAAAATACTGTCCACACAACAACGAAAGTCACATACCATCCCAAATTGAAACTCTCTCGCCATTTGTTCACTGTTACTGGGTCAAAATCCTGGAACTCCCTTCCTAACAGCACTGTGGGTGTACCTACCCCACATGGACTACAGTGGTTCAATAAGGAGGCTCAACACCACCTTCTCAAGGGCAATTAGGAATGGCTAATAAATGCTGGCCTGGCCAGTAACACACACATTCAACAAATAAATAAGGCAAATAAAAAGTTGTCATCGAGTCACTTAAGGGGATATTACACTGGACGAACAAAAACCTGGACAAGGAGGTTGATTTGAGGGAGCGTCTACAAAGAGGAAAGAGAGTTAGTGAGACGGAGAGGTTTAGGAAAGGAATTCCATCGTTAGGGTCTTGGCAGCTTGAAGGCACGGACACCAATGGTGGGACCATTCAAATTGGGGTGGCTCAAGAGGCCAGAATTAGAGGATCGCAGATATTGGTGGATTGCGGAGCAGGGGGAGATTGCTGAGATAGGGAGGGGTCATTTGTGGAAGACAGTTCCAAACTTCTACCCCCCCTTTGTATGCAGAAGAGTTTCTGAATTTCATCTTTGAAAGGGCTTTCGACTAATTTTTGATTTTTAGACAGTCTCCTCCGTCCGAGACTTTCCCCATCGAATACTCACAGGACAGGTACACATGGGGTCAGATACAGAGTAAAGATCTATCTACCAATGCCAGACTCAATGTTCCTCTGTCTCTTACTCCTCATCTCTCACTGCCTGCAACACCCTTTCTCTGCCTCTCTTTCTCCCTCTTCCCATCCTGAAAGCAAGAGGGAGAGATTGAGATAGTGTACAGACGGAGACAGAGATAGAGGGAGAATAGTTGAGAGATAGAATTGGAAAGTGAGTAACAAAGAGAAGAAATAGGGTTTCAGAGAGTAGAAGAGAAGGGAAGAGAGAGATAGAGATGGAGAGAGATTACCAGCAAGAGAGTTTACCAGAGATTACCTCTCTCTCAGTCCCTATCACTCCTTTCGGATTTGTTACCATCTCCATCTATTTTTCTCCCTCTTCCCCGATGTTTCAAACTCCATGCATCTCGCTCGTATGTCTGTGTATACTGCAGTGAAGGATTACATTAAATTATTATGGTTTACATTTGCTCTTTCAATCTAACTGAACAATCGCTCTGTCTGGGAACAGAGGGTCATTGGTATGACTGTCCACTGATTGCTGAGTGTAACAGGACAGGTGGATAAGGTGGTTAAGAAGGCTTACAAAATACCTTCCCTTATTGGCCGATGTATAGAATATAAGAGCCGGGAGGTTATGCTAGAACTGTAGAAAACACTAGTTAGACCACAGCTAGAGTACTGTGTACAGTTCTGGTCACCACATTACAGGAAGGATGTGATCATACTAGAGAGGGTACACAGGAGATTTACAGAGGATGTTGTCAGGAATGGAGAATTTTAACTATGAGTAAAGATTGGATGGGCTGGAATTGTTTTCTTTGGAACAGAAAAGGTTGAAGGGAAGATTTAATTGAGGTGTATAAAATAATGACGGGCCCAGATAGAGTGGATAGGAAGGACCCATTTCCCTTAACAGAGGGGTCAATAACCATGGGCATAGATTACAAGAATTCCACACCAATATCATGTGCGTGTGATGGCTTCCATGGTGGAATACCTGGCTGGATGTTTACAATGGAGCGTTTTCCTTCCTGATCATCAAATCTGGCCGACTGGGCCCCAACTTCATCTACATTTATCCCCCTCGACCAATATTTCACTCTGCATCCCAATCTTTCTCTGTTTGCGTACACAACAGTGAATACATTGAATAAATAGATCTTACATTCTGCCTTTCAATCCACCCCAACAATCCCTCTGTCTCCAACCTTGTCCCTCTCAACAGCACTCTCTCTATCTGCATATCTAAGCCTCTCTCCCTCTGTCTCCCTCTTAGTGTCAGAGATAGCAGGAGGGAGAGACAGAGAGGGACACAGAGAACTACCCCAGCTTCTCCAATCTATCCACGGAACTGAAGTCCCTCATCCCTGGAACCATTCTTGTGAATCTTTCTTGCACCCTCTCTAATTCTTCATTCTTCCATTCTTCATTCACATTCTTCCTGAAGTATGGTGTCCAGAATTGGGCAATGCTCCAATTGAAGGCAAATCAGCGTTTTGCAAATGTCATAATTTCCTTGCTTTTGTATTCAATGTCTCCATTTATAATCTCAGGGCCCCTTCTGCCGTTTAACCACTTTCTGAGCCTGCCCTGCCACCTTCAGTGATTGGTTCACAAATACCCCACAGATGTTTCTGTGCCTGCATCTCCTTTAGATTTCTACCCTTAACTTCATAGCGTCTCTCCTCCTTTTTCCTAAACGTGGAGGCAGAAGATGCGTGCATGGTGCTTAATGAATACAAGGCGACTGTCTTCACAAAAGAGGGGACACAGTCATTGTCGTCAATGAGTAATCACTCAGTGACTCTCTCTGTGGAGATACTATAATAACAGCCCCACTCAGTGACTCTCCCTGTGGAGATACTATAATAACAGTCCCACTCAGTGACTCTCTCTGTGGAGATACTAAAAAACAGACCCACTCAGACTCTCTCTGTGGAGATACCAAAAAACAGACCCACTCAGAGACTCTCCCTGTGGAGAAAAAATAATAACAGAACCACTCAGAGACACTCCCTGTGGAGATACAAGAATAACAGACCCACTGAGTGACTCTCGCTGTGGAGATACTAAAATAACAGCCCCACACAGTGACTCTCCCTGTGGAGATACCATAATAACAACCCCACTCAGAGACTCTCCCTGTGGAGATACTATAATAAAAGACCCACTCAGTGACTCTCCCTGTGGAGATTCTATGATAACCAACCACGTTAGCGACTCTCCCTGTGGAGATACTACAACAGCAGTCCCACTTATTGAGTCTCGATGTGGAGATACTACAACAACAGAGCCACTCAGTGACTCTCCCTGTGGAGATACTATAATAACAGACCCACTCAGTGACTCTCCCTGTGGAGATAGTATAATAACAGACCCACTCAGTGACTCTCCCTGTGGAGATTCTATGATAACCAACCACCTTAGTGACTCTCCCTGTGGAGATACTACAACAGCAGTCCCACTTATTGAGTCTCGCTGTGGAGATACTACAACAACAGACCCACACAGTGACTCTCCCTGTGGAGATACAATAATAACAGACCCACTCTGACTCTCCCTGCGGAGATACTATAATAACAGACCCACTCAGTGAATCTCCCTGTGGAGATACTATAATAACAGACCCACTCAGTGACTCTCCCTGGGGAGATACTATAATAACAGACCCACTCAGTGACTCTCCCTTTGGAGATACTATAATAACAGACCCACTCAGTGACTCTCCCTGTGGAGATACTATAATAACAGACCCACTCAGTGACTCTACCTTTGGAGATACTATAATAACAGACCCACTCAGTGACTCTCCCTGTGGAGATACCAGAATAACAGACCCATCAGTGACTCTCCCTTTGGAGATACTATAATAACAGACCCACTCAGTGACTCTCCCTGTGGAGATACTGTAATAACAGACACACTCAGTGACTCTCCCTGTGGAGATACTACAATAACAGACCCACTCAGTGACTCTGCCTGTGGAGATACTACAATAACAGACCCACTCAGTGACACACCCTGTGGAGAAACTACAATAATAGACCCACTCAGTGACTCTCCCTTTGGAGATACTATAATAACAGACCCACTCAGTGACTCTCCCTGGGGAGATACTATTATAACAGACCCACTCAGTGACTCTCCCTGTGGAGGTACGATAATAACAGACCCACTCAGTGACTCTCCCTGTGGAGATACTATAATAACAGACCCACACAGTGACTCTCCCTTTGGAGATACTATAATAACAGACCCACTCAGTGACTCTCCCTGTGGAGATACTATAATAACAGACCCACTCAGTGACTCTCACTTTGGAGATACTATAATAACAGACCCACTCAGTGACTCTCCCTTTGGAGATACTATAATAACAGACCCACTCAGTGACTCTCCCTGTGGAGATACCAGAATAACAGACCCACTCAGTGACTCTCCCTTTGGAGATACTATAATAACAGACCCACTCAGTGACTCTCCCTGTGGAGATACTATAATAACAGACCCACTCAGTGACTCTCCCTTTGGAGATACTATAATAACAGACCCACTCAGTGACTCTCCCTGTGGAGATACTGTAATAACAGACACACTCAGTGACTCTCCCTGTGGAGATACTACAATAATAGACCCACTCAGTGACTCTGCCTGTGGAGATACTATAATAACAGACCCACTCAGTGACTCTCCCTGTGGAGAAACTATAATAATAGACCCACTCAGTGACTGTGCCTTTGCAGATACTATAATAACAGACACACTCAGTGACTCTCCCTGTGGAGATACTATAATAACAGACCCACTCAGTGACTCTCCCTGTTGAGATACTATAATAATAGACCCACTCAGTGACTCTCCCTGTGGAGATACTATAATAACAGACCCACTCAGTGACTCTCCCTGTCCAGATACTATAATAACAGACCCACTCAGTGACTCTCCCTGTGGAGATACTATAATAACAGACCCACTCAGTGACTCTCCCTGTGGAGATACTATAATAACAGACCCACTCAGTGACTCTCCCTGTGGAGATACTATAATAACAAACCCACTCAGTGAATCTCCCTGTGGAGATACCATAATAACTGTCCCACTCAGTGACTCTCCCTGTGGAGATACTATAATAACAGACCGACTCACTCAGTGACTCTCCCTGTGGAGATACTATAATAACAGACCCACTCAATGACTCTCCCTGTGGAGATACCATAATAACAGTCCCACTCAGTGACTCTCCCTGTGGAGATACTATAATAACAGACCGACTCACTCAGTGATTCTCCCTGTGCAGATACTATAATAACAGACCCACTCAGTGACTCTCCCTTTGGAGATACTATAATAACAGACCTACTCAGTGACTCTCCCTGTGGAGATACTATAATAACAGACCCACTCAGTGACTCTCCCTTTGGAGATACGATAATAACAGACCCACTCAGTGACTCTCCCTCTGGAAATACTATAATAACAGACCCACTCAGTGACTCCCCCTGTGGAGATACCATAATAACAGACCCACTCAGTGACTCTCCCTGTGGAGATACTATAATAACAGACCCACTCAGTGACTCTCCCTGTGGAGATACTATAATAACGGACCCACTCAGTGACTCTCCCTGTGGAGATACTATTATAACAGACCTACTCAGTGACTCTCCCTGTGGAGATACTATAATAAAAGACCCACTCAGTGACTCTCCCTGTGGAGATTCTATGATAACCAACCACGTTAGCGACTCTCCCTGTGGAGATACTACAACAGCAGTCCCACTTATTGAGTCTCGATGTGGAGATACTACAACAACAGAGCCACTCAGTGACTCTCCCTGTGGAGATACTATAATAACAGACCCACTCAGTGACTCTCCCTGTGGAGATAGTATAATAACAGACCCACTCAGTGACTCTCCCTGTGGAGATTCTATGATAACCAACCACCTTAGTGACTCTCCCTGTGGAGATACTACAACAGCAGTCCCACTTATTGAGTCTCGCTGTGGAGATACTACAACAACAGACCCACACAGTGACTCTCCCTGTGGAGATACTATAATAACAGACCCACTCAGTGACTCTCCCTGGGGAGATACTATAATAACAGACCCACTCAGTGACTCTCCCTTTGGAGATACTATAATAACAGACCCACTCAGTGACTCTCCCTGTGGAGATACTATAATAACAGACCCACTCAGTGACTCTACCTTTGGAGATACTATAATAACAGACCCACTCAGTGACTCTCCCTGTGGAGATACCAGAATAACAGACCCATCAGTGACTCTCCCTTTGGAGATACTATAATAACAGACCCACTCAGTGACTCTCCCTGTGGAGATACTGTAATAACAGACACACTCAGTGACTCTCCCTGTGGAGATACTACAATAACAGACCCACTCTGACTCTCCCTGCGGAGATACTATAATAACAGACCCACTCAGTGAATCTCCCTGTGGAGATACTATAATAACAGACCCACTCAGTGACTCTCCCTGGGGAGATACTATAATAACAGACCCACTCAGTGACTCTCCCTTTGGAGATACTATAATAACAGACCCACTCAGTGACTCTCCCTGTGGAGATACTATAATAACAGACCCACTCAGTGACTCTCCCTGTGGAGATACTGTAATAACAGACACACTCAGTGACTCTCCCTGTGGAGAAACTATAATAATAGACCCACTCAGTGACTGTGCCTTTGCAGATACTATAATAACAGACACACTCAGTGACTCTCCCTGTGGAGATACTATAATAACAGACCCACTCAGTGACTCTCCCTGTGGAGAAACTATAATAATAGACCCACTCAGTGACTGTGCCTTTGCAGATACTATAATAACAGACACACTCAGTGACTCTCCCTGTGGAGATACTATAATAACAGACCCACTCAGTGACTCTCCCTGTTGAGATACTATAATAATAGACCCACTCAGTGACTCTCCCTGTGGAGATACTATAATAACAGACCCACTCAGTGACTCTCCCTGTCCAGATACTATAATAACAGACCCACTCAGTGACTCTCCCTGTGGAGATACTATAATAACAGACCCACTCAGTGACTCTCCCTGTGGAGATACTATAATAACAGACCCACTCAGTGACTCTCCCTGTGGAGATACTATAATAACAAACCCACTCAGTGAATCTCCCTGTGGAGATACCATAATAACTGTCCCACTCAGTGACTCTCCCTGTGGAGATACTATAATAACAGACCGACTCACTCAGTGACTCTCCCTGTGGAGATACTATAATAACAGACCCACTCAATGACTCTCCCTGTGGAGATACCATAATAACAGTCCCACTCAGTGACTCTCCCTGTGGAGATACTATAATAACAGACCGACTCACTCAGTGATTCTCCCTGTGCAGATACTATAATAACAGACCCACTCAGTGACTCTCCCTTTGGAGATACTATAATAACAGACCTACTCAGTGACTCTCCCTGTGGAGATACTATAATAACAGACCCACTCAGTGACTCTCCCTTTGGAGATACGATAATAACAGACCCACTCAGTGACTCTCCCTCTGGAAATACTATAATAACAGACCCACTCAGTGACTCCCCCTGTGGAGATACCATAATAACAGACCCACTCAGTGACTCTCCCTGTGGAGATACTATAATAACAGACCCACTCAGTGACTCTCCCTGTGGAGATACTATAATAACGGACCCACTCAGTGACTCTCCCTGTGGAGATACTATTATAACAGACCTACTCAGTGACTCTCCCTGTGGAGATACTATAATAAAAGACCCACTCAGTGACTCTCCCTGTGGAGATTCTATGATAACCAACCACGTTAGCGACTCTCCCTGTGGAGATACTACAACAGCAGTCCCACTTATTGAGTCTCGATGTGGAGATACTACAACAACAGAGCCACTCAGTGACTCTCCCTGTGGAGATACTATAATAACAGACCCACTCAGTGACTCTCCCTGTGGAGATAGTATAATAACAGACCCACTCAGTGACTCTCCCTGTGGAGATTCTATGATAACCAACCACCTTAGTGACTCTCCCTGTGGAGATACTACAACAGCAGTCCCACTTATTGAGTCTCGCTGTGGAGATACTACAACAACAGACCCACACAGTGACTCTCCCTGTGGAGATACAATAATAACAGACCCACTCTGACTCTCCCTGCGGAGATACTATAATAACAGACCCACTCAGTGAATCTCCCTGTGGAGATACTATAATAACAGACCCACTCAGTGACTCTCCCTGGGGAGATACTATAATAACAGACCCACTCAGTGACTCTCCCTTTGGAGATACTATAATAACAGACCCACTCAGTGACTCTCCCTGTGGAGATACTATAATAACAGACCCACTCAGTGACTCTACCTTTGGAGATACTATAATAACAGACCCACTCAGTGACTCTCCCTGTGGAGATACCAGAATAACAGACCCATCAGTGACTCTCCCTTTGGAGATACTATAATAACAGACCCACTCAGTGACTCTCCCTGTGGAGATACTGTAATAACAGACACACTCAGTGACTCTCCCTGTGGAGATACTACAATAACAGACCCACTCTGACTCTCCCTGCGGAGATACTATAATAACAGACCCACTCAGTGACTCTGCCTGTGGAGATACTACAATAACAGACCCACTCAGTGACACACCCTGTGGAGAAACTACAATAATAGACCCACTCAGTGACTCTCCCTTTGGAGATACTATAATAACAGACCCACTCAGTGACTCTCCCTGGGGAGATACTATTATAACAGACCCACTCAGTGACTCTCCCTGTGGAGGTACGATAATAACAGACCCACTCAGTGACTCTCCCTGTGGAGATACTATAATAACAGACCCACACAGTGACTCTCCCTTTGGAGATACTATAATAACAGACCCACTCAGTGACTCTCCCTGTGGAGATACTATAATAACAGACCCACTCAGTGACTCTCACTTTGGAGATACTATAATAACAGACCCACTCAGTGACTCTCCCTTTGGAGATACTATAATAACAGACCCACTCAGTGACTCTCCCTGTGGAGATACCAGAATAACAGACCCACTCAGTGACTCTCCCTTTGGAGATACTATAATAACAGACCCACTCAGTGACTCTCCCTGTGGAGATACTATAATAACAGACCCACTCAGTGACTCTCCCTTTGGAGATACTATAATAACAGACCCACTCAGTGACTCTCCCTGTGGAGATACTGTAATAACAGACACACTCAGTGACTCTCCCGGTGGAGATACTACAATAATAGACCCACTCAGTGACTCTGCCTGTGGAGATACTATAATAACAGACCCACTCAGTGACTCTCCCTGTGGAGAAACTATAATAATAGACCCACTCAGTGACTGTGCCTTTGCAGATACTATAATAACAGACACACTCAGTGACTCTCCCTGTGGAGATACTATAATAACAGACCCACTCAGTGACTCTCCCTGTTGAGATACTATAATAATAGACCCACTCAGTGACTCTCCCTGTGGAGATACTATAATAACAGACCCACTCAGTGACTCTCCCTGTCCAGATACTATAATAACAGACCCACTCAGTGACTCTCCCTGTGGAGATACTATAATAACAGACCCACTCAGTGACTCTCCCTGTGGAGATACTATAATAACAGACCCACTCAGTGACTCTCCCTGTGGAGATACTATAATAACAAACCCACTCAGTGAATCTCCCTGTGGAGATATCATAATAACTGTCCCACTCAGTGACTCTCCCTGTGGAGATACTATAATAACAGACCGACTCACTCAGTGACTCTCCCTGTGGAGATACTATAATAACAGACCCACTCAATGACTCTCCCTGTGGAGATACCATAATAACAGTCCCACTCAGTGACTCTCCCTGTGGAGATACTATAATAACAGACCGACTCACTCAGTGATTCTCCCTGTGCAGATACTATAATAACAGACCCACTCAGTGACTCTCCCTTTGGAGATACTATAATAACAGACCTACTCAGTGACTCTCCCTGTGGAGATACTATAATAACAGACCCACTCAGTGACTCTCCCTTTGGAGATACGATAATAACAGACCCACTCAGTGACTCTCCCTCTGGAAATACTATAATAACAGACCCACTCAGTGACTCTCCCTGTGGAGATACCATAATAACAGACCCACTCAGTGACTCTCCCTGTGGAGATACTATAATAACAGACCCACTCAGTGACTCTCCCTGTGGAGATACTATAATAACGGACCCACTCAGTGACTCTCCCTGTGGAGATACTATTATAACAGACCTACTCAGTGACTCTCCCTGTGGAGATACTATAATAACAGACCCACTCAGTGACTCTCCCTGTGGAGATACGATAATAACAGACCCTCTCCGTGACCCTCCCTATCGAAATACTATAATAACTGACCCACTCAGTGACTCTCCCTGTGGAGATACTATAATAACAGACCCACTCAGTGACTCTCCCTGTGGGGATACTATAATAACAGACCCACTCAGTGACTCTCCCTGTGGAGATACTATAATAAAGGACCCACTCAGTGACTCTCCCTGTTGAGATATTAGATTAACAGACCCTCTCAGTCACTCTGCCTTTGGAGATACTATAATATCAGACCCACTCAGAGAGTCTCCCTGTGGAGATACTATAATAACAGACCCACTCAGTGACTCTCCCTGTGGAGATACTATAATAACAGACCCACTCAGTGACTCTCCCTGTGGAGATACTATAATAACAGACACACTCAGTGACTCACCCTGTGGAGATACTATAATAACAGACCCACTCAGTGACTCTCCCTGTGGAGATACTATAATAACAGACCCACTCAGTGACTCTCCCTGTGGAGATACTATAATAACAGACCCACTCAGTGACTCTCCCTGTGGAGATACTATAATAACAGACCCACTCAGTGACTCACCCTGTGGAGATACTATAATAACAGACCCACTCAGTGACTCTCCCTGTGGATGTACGATAATACCAGACCCACTCAGTGACTCTCCCTGTGGAAATACTATAATAACAGACCCACTCAGTGACTCTCCCTGTGGAGATACTATAATAACAGACCCACTCAGTGACTCTCCCTGTGGAGATACTATAATAACAGACCCACTCAGTGACTCTCCCTGTGGAGATACTATAATAACAGACCCACTCAGTGACACTCCCTGTGGAGATACTACAATAACAGACCAACTCAGTGACTCTCCCTGTGGAGATACTATAATAACAGACCCACTCAGTGACTCTCCCTGTGGAGATACTATAATAACAGACCCGCTCAGTGACTCTCCCTGTCGAGATACGATAATAACAGACCCACTCAGTGCCTCTCCCTTTGTAGATACTATAAAAACAGACCCGCGCAGTGACTCTCCCTGTGGAGATACTATAATAACCGACCCACTCAGAGACTCTCCCTGTGGAGATACTATAATAATAGACCCACTCAGTGACTCTCCCTGTGGAGATACTATAATAACAGACCCACTCAGTGACTCTCCCTGTGGAGATACTATAATAACAGCTCCATTCGTTGAGTGTCGCAGTGAGGGGAACTACTGACTGAATCAGTTAGGGAGACGGGAAGACGGAGATGGAGACAGATTACCAGTAAGAGTAGCTCTCCACTTCTCTCTCCATGCCTATCTCTCCCTTTCTCATTGTTACACTCTCTCCATCTAAATTTCTCCCTCTCTCCAGATGTTTCACACTCTATGCCTATGTCTTGTACCTCTGTGTACTCAGGTTTACATCAAACTCTGATTATATTTGACATTTGCCCTTTCGATCTAACCTAATAAGGTGACTGTCTCCAACATTCTCTCTGTGTCTAGGAACAGCGGGACCTTGGAGTGAATGTTCACTGATTGCTGAGGCTCACAGGACAGGTGGATAAGCTGGTTCGGAAGGGGGAAGGGAGACTTTCATTTCCCGACCAAATGAAATAATCTCTCAGTGTCGACCCTATCCAGTCCCTTTAGAATATGTTTCAATGAGATCACCTCTCATTCTTCTAAACTCCAGAGAATACCGGTCTAATGTACTCAGCCTCTCATCATGGGACAATGGCAGAGAAGCTAAACAAATACTCTGTGTCTGTCTACGTGTTCTCTGTCATGCTCTGTAATCTTCCATGAATCATTGAACACTGCAGTTTATGGATCATTTCACTGTTTGTTGTTGAGCTGATGAAATTGTTTGATTGGCAGTGATAATATTTTTGGACCATTGTATTGAGTCCAATGGGTTGCAACCAGGATTATTGGGTGATTTCTCTCTGCAACTTTTAATCTCTAATGAAGCATTTCTGGGCATTAACCTACAATCTATTTTTCTATGTCTGACTCCACTCATTATGCGGGGGGAATAAAGTTAATTTTGCCTGGTTGTGCACCCAATTAAATGACTGTTTGACACCACAAGACTTTCTTTACTGTGAACGTGTGCTGATCTCTCCCTTATAGTGACACACACTCATACAATACACACATACATACACACATTTAACATCTGCCTTTCTCTCTGCCCACATCTATCCTGGACTTTCCCTCTCTCTCTGACGGACACTCTATCTCTCATTCATTTTTCACACTTTCTGCACACCTTGTGTCTGCTCTTTTCCTCTAATTTCTCATTTTCCTTCCCACTCTCTCTCCATCTCTCTCTCTCTCTCTCTCTTTCGTTCACTCTGTTACTCTCTCCTCACCTTTATCTCTCCATTGATCTGTTTCCTCGCTCTCAAACTCTACCTCTCCCTCACTCTCCACCTTCCTTTCGCTTTGATCTCTCTTCACATCTCTCTATCACTCTCTCTCCATCTCTGTCCAATTGAGGAAATTCTCCCTCCATTTCTCACCATCTCTTGCTCTCTCACTCTCTTCCTATCACCTATTTTCTCTGAGTCTCTCCATCTCTCTATTATTCTTTCAATCTCATGTATCTCTCTCTCTCTCTCCCCATCACACTCTCTTTACCATTTCCCTCTCTATTACTTGCTTTGTCTGTCCATGTTGGGTCCCTTTAAGAGTTTGGGACAGTTCTGGCGGTGTTGGGTCCCTTTCGGAGTCGAGTGCTGTCCCCTCCCCCACCCCGGGTGGTCACATGCCGCCCAAACGGCGACTGCGCGGAGGCTGGACGCAGCTTTTAACCCCTGCGACCTCCAAACACGTGGAGTGACGCAGCCAATCAGGGCTCAGTGAGGCGCGTGGAGGGACAGCGGCGTCATCAGCCGCCATGTTTGCGTGACCTCTCGCCGGCTGTTTATTTCCGTCAGAAAGCAGCTGCAAGGAAAAGGAGAAGCGGCTTCAGTTGTCGATTTCAATGGAGGAAACTTGAAAGTCTGAGCCGCGGGAGAATGTAAAAAGCGGCAGTAAACGGGCTTGTCGAAATGCGCATGTGCAGAGCTTCCTCCCAGGGTGCAGTGCGGCCCGTACCACAGGTAGGGGCTTTTTCCAGCCGCGCGGCATTGTGGGGGCCGCTGGACGCCATTGCCCCCTCATTAACTCAGTCAAAATCAACTCATTCCGTCTCAGCTCCCGCGCTCTCCTTTTCATATTGCAGGCTGAAATAGGCTTTGTTGGCAACAACACCATCCAGGGTGCGATCAGATACTCTGTCCCTTCGCAAACGATTTCCTGTCCCTCCAACAGCTTGTGCCATTGCCCTATTTATCGGTGTTTTTCCCCCCCTTCTGATGTTATTGAATTTGATAGTGGCTTTAATGCTGCTGAAATGGCTGCTGAATTTGTTGGTCTTTTTCTCCTGGCTTCATATCGAACCCTCTCTCCGTCTGTCTCAGTCCGAGTGTCAGAGATAGCAGGATGGAGAGACAGAGAGAGGAAGACAGAGATAGAGAGATAGATAACAACCCCAGCTTCTCCAATCTATCCACGTAAATAAGTCTCAAAGAACAAAGAACAGTACAGCACAGGAACAAGCCATTCAGCCCTCCAAGTCTGCGCCGATCTTGATGCCTGCCGAAACTAACACCTTCTATACTTCCGGGGCCCATATCCCTCTATTCCCATCCTATTCATGTATTTGTCAAGATGTCTCTTCAACGTCGCTATCGTATCTGCTTCCACCACCTCCTCTGGCAGGATGTTCCAGGCCCTCACCACCCTCTGTGTAAAAAACTTTCCTCGCACATCCTCTCTAAACTTTGCCCCTCGCACCTTAAACCTATGTTCCCTAGTAACTGACTCTTCCACCCTGGGAAAAAGCTTCTGACTACCCACTCTGTCCATGCCGCTCATAACTTTGTAAACCTCTATCATGTCGCCCCTCCACCTCCGTCGTTCCAGTGAAAACAATCCGAGTTTTTCCAACCTCTCCTCATAGCTAATGCCCTCCAGACCAGGCAACATCGTGGTAAACCTCCTCTGTACCCTCTCCAAAGCCTCCACGTCCTTCTGGTAGTGTGGCGACCAGAATTTCACGCAATATTCTAAGTGTGGCCTAACTGAAGTTCTGTACAGCTGCAACATGACTTGCCAATGTTTATACTCGATGCCCCGACCGATGAAGGCAAGCATGCCGTATGCCTTCTTGACTACCTTATCCACCTGCGTTGCCACTTTGTGACCTGTGGCCCTGTACGCCCTTATCTCTCTGCCCGTCAAAACTCCTAAGGGTTCTGCCATTTACTGTATACTACCCACCTGCATTAGACCTTCCAAAATGCATTACCTCACATTTTTCCGAATTCAAGTCCATCTGCCATTTCTCCACCCAAGTCTCCAATCGATTTATATCCTGCTTTATCCACTGACAGTCCTCATCATTATCCGCAACTCCACCAACCTTTGTGTCGTCCACAAACTTACTAATCAGACCAGCTACATTTTCCTCCAAATCATTTATAAATACGACAAACAGCAACGGTACCAGCACTGATCCCTGCGGAACACCACTAGTCACATCCCTCCATTCAGAAAAAGCACCCATCCACTGATACCCTCTGTCTTCTGTGACTGAGCCAGTTCTGTATCCATCTTGCCAGCTCACCTCTGATCCCGTGTGACTTCACCTTTTGCACCAGTCTGCCATGCGGGACCTTGTCAAAGGCTTTACTAAAGTCCATATAGACAACGTCTACCGCCGTTCCCTCATCAATCATCTTCGTCACTTCCTCAAAAAACTCAATCAAATTAGTAAGACACGACGTCCCCTTTACAAAACCATGCTGTCTCTCGCTAATAAGTTTGTTTTCAAATGGGAGTAAATCCTGTCCCGAAGAATTCTCTCTAATATTTTCCCTACCACTGACGTAAGGCTCACCGACCTATAATTTCCTGGATTATCCTTACCACCCTTCTTAAACAAAGGAACAACATTGTCTATTCTCCAGTCCTCTGGGACCTCACCTGTCGCCAAAGACGATGCAAAGATTTCTCTCAAGGCCCCAGCAATTTCTTCCCATTCCTCCCTCAGTATTCTCGGGTAGATCCCATCAGGCCCTGAGGACTTATCTACCTTAATGCTTTGCAAGACACCCAACACCTCCTCCTTTTTGATAATGAGATGACTGAGACGATCTGCACTCCCTTCCCTCGGCTCATCATCCACCAAGTCCTTCTCTTTGGTTAATACGGATGCAATGTACTCATTTAGCACCTCGCCCATTTCCTCTGGCTCCACACATAGATTCCCATCTCTGTCCTTGAGTGGGCCAACCCTTTCCCTGGTTACCCTCTTGCTCTTTGTATATGTATAAAAAGCCTTGGGATTTTCCTTAATCCTGTTTGCCAATGACTTTTCATGACCCCTTTTAGCCCTCCTAACTCCTTGCTTAAGTTCCTTCCTACTGTCTTTAAATTCCTCAAGTGCTTAATCTGTTCCTAGCCTTCCAGCCCTCACAAATGCTTTCTTTTTCTTTTTGACTAGGCTCACAATATCCCGTGTTATCCAAGCTTCCCGAAACTTGCCAAACTTCTCTTTCTTTCTCACAGGAACATGCTGGTCCTGGATTCTAATCAGCTGACGATTGAAAGGCTCCCACATGTCAGATGTTGATTTACCCTCAAACAGCCGCCCCCAATCTAAATTCTTCAGTTCCTGCCTAATATTGTTATAATTAGCCTTCTCCCAATTTAGCACCTTCACCCGAGGACTACTCTTATCCTCATCCACAAGTACCTTAAAATTTATGGAATTATGGTCACTGCTCCCGAAATGCTGCCCTACTGAAACTTCGACCACCTGGCCGGGCTCATTCCCTAATACCAGGTCCAGAATGGCCCCATCCTTAGTTGGACTATCTACATACTGTTTCAAGAAGCACTCCTGGATGCTCCTCACAAATTCTGCCCCATCCAAGCCCCAGTCAATATCGGGGAAGTTAAAATCACCCACCACGACAACACTGTTACCTTTACATCTTTCCAAAATCTGTCTACATATCTGCTCCTCTATCTCCCGCTGGCTGTTGGGAGGCCTGTAGTAAACCCCAACATCGTGACTGCACCCTTCCTATTCCTGAGCTCCACACATATTGCCTCGCTGCATAACCCCTCTGAGGTGTCCTCCCGCATTACAGCTGTGATATTCTCCTTAACCAGTTATGCAACTCCCCCACCCCTTTTACATCCTCCTCTATCCCGCCTGAAGCTTCTAAATCCTGGAACATTTAGCTGCCAATCCTGCCCTTCCCTGAACCAAGTCTCTGTAATAGCAACAACATCATATTTCCAAGTACTAATCCAAGCTCTAAGTTCAACTGCCTTACCTGTTATACTTCTCGCATTGAAACAAATGCACTTCAGACCACCAGTCCCGCTGTGCTCAGCAACATCCCCCTGCCTGCTCTTCCTCTTAGTCCTACTGGCCTTATTTACTATGTCCTCCTCATTTATTTCACTAGCTGTCCTACTGCTCTGGTTCCCACGGACCTGCCACACTAGTTTAAACCCTCCCGAGTGACGCTAGCAAACCTTGCAGCCAGGATATTAGTGCCCTTCCAGTTTAGATGGGAGTCTGTTAGCAGGATGGGTATTAGATGGGAGTCTGTTCACAGGAGAGTGTATTAGATGGCAGTCTATTCACAGGAGGGTTTTTAGATGGGGGTCTGTTCTCAGGAGGCGTATTAAAAGGGTATTCAGTTCACAGGAGGGGTATTAGAGGTAAGTCTGTTTACAGGAGGGGTAATAGATGGGGGTCTGTTCACAGGAGGGATATTAGAGGGGAGTCTGATCACAGGAGGGATATTAGAGGGAAGTCTGTTCACAGGAGGGATATTAGAGGGGAGTCTGTTCACAGAAAGGTTAATAGATGGAGATGTGTTCGCAGGAGGGGTATTAGATGGGGGTCTGTTCACAGGAGGGGTATTATATGGGAGTCAGTTCACAGGAGGGGTATTAGATGGGAGTCAGTTCACAGGAGGGGTATTAGAGGGGTGTCTGTTCACAGGAGGGTTATTAGAGGGGAGTCGGTTCACAGGAGGGGTATTAGATGGCAGTCTGTTCACAGGAGGGTTATTAGAGGGGAGTCTGTTCACAGGAGGGTTATTAGAGGGGTGTCTGTTCACAGGAGGGGTATTAGATAGGAGTCTGTTCACAGGAGGGATATTAGATGGGGGTCTGTTCATAGGAGGGGTATTAGATGGCAGTCTGTTCACAGCAGGGGTATTAGATGGGGTTCTGTTCACAGGAGGGGTATTAGAGGGAAGTCTGTTCACAGGAGGGTATTAGAGGGATGTCCATTCACAGGAGGGGTATTAGAGGGAGGTCTGTTCACAGGAGGGGTATTAGAGGGAGGTCTGTTCACAGGAGGGGTATTAGAGGGAGGTCTGTTCACAGGAGGGGTATTAGAGGGGAGTTTGTTCACAGCAGGGGTATTAGAGGGGAGTTTGTTCACAGCAGGGGTATTAGAGGGGAGTCTGTTCACAGCAGGGGTATTAGAGGGGAGTCTGTTCACAGGAGGGTTATTAGAGGGGCGTTTGTTCACAGCAGGGGTATTAGAGGGGAGTCTGTTTGCAGCAGGGGTATTCGAGGGGAGTATGTTCACAGGAGGGTATTAGAGGGAGGTCTGTGCACAGGAGGGGTATTAGATGGCAGTCTGTTCACAGCAGGGGTATTAGATGGGGTTCTGTTCACAGGAGGGGTATTAGAGGGAAGTCTGTTCACAGGAGGATATTAGAGAGAAGTCCATTCACAGGAGGATATTAGAGGGAAGTCCATTCACAGGAGGGGTATTAGAGGGAGGTCGGTTCACAGGAGGGGTATTGGAGGGAGGTCTGTTCATAGGAGGGGTATTAGATGATATTCTGTTCACAGGAGGGTTATTAGAGGGGAGTTTGTTCACAGCAGGGGTATTAGAGGGGAGTCTGTTCACAGCAGGGGTATTAGAGGGGAGTCTGTTCACAGCAGGGGTATTAGATGATATTCTGTTCACAGGAGGGTATTAGAGGGAAGTCTGTTCACAGGAGGGGTATTAGAGAGGAGTCTGTTCACAGGAGGGGTATTAGATGATATTCTGTTCACAGGAGGGTATTAGAGGGAAGTCTCTTCACAGGAGGGGTATTAGAGGGGAGTCTGTTCACAGGAGGGCTATTAGATGATATTCTGTTCACAGGAGGTATATTAGATGATATTCTGTTCACAGGAGGTATATTAGATGATATTCTGTTCACAGGAGGTATATTAGATAATATTCTGTTCACAGGAGGGTATTAGAGGGACGTCTGTTCACAGGAGGGGTATTAGAGGGGAGTCTGTTCGCAGGAGGGCTATTAGATGATATTCTGTTCACAGGAGCGCTATTAGAGGGGAGTCTGTTCACAGGAGGGCTATTCGATGATATTCTGTTCACAGGAGGGCTATTGGAGGGGAGTCTGTTCACAGGAGGTCTATTAGAGGGGAATCTGTTCACAGGAGGGCTATTGGAGGGGAGTCTGTTCACAGGAGGGCTATTGGAGGGGAGTCTGTTCACAGGAGGGGTATTAGAGGTTGTCAGTTCGCTGGAGGGCTATTAGCTGGGAGTCTGTTCACAGGAGGTGTATTAGAGGGGACTCTGTTCACAGTCGGGGTATAAGATGGGAGTCTGTTCACAGGATGGGTATTAGATGGGGGTCTGTTTGCAGGATGGGTGTTCGATGGGGGTCCGTTCACAGGAAGGGTGTTAGATGGGGATCTTTTCACATGAGGGGTATGAAATGGGAGTCCGTTCACAGGAGGGGTGTTAGATGGGGATCTTTTCACATGAGGGGTATTAAATGGGAGTCAGTTCACAGGATGGGTATTAGATGGGGGTCTGTTCGCAGGAAGGTTATTAGATGGGTGTCCGTTCACAGGAGGGGAATTAGATGTGTGTCCGTTCACAGGAGGGGTATTAGATGTGTGTCCGTTCACAGGAGTGGTATTAGATGGGGGTCTGTTCACAGGAGGGGTATTAAATGGGAGTCAGTTCACAGGATGGGTATTAGATGGGAGTCTGTTCTCAGGAGGGGTATTAGGTGGGTGTCTGTTCTCAGGAGGGGTATTAGATGGGGGTCTGTTCGCAGGAGGGGTATTAGATGGGAGTCTGTTCTCAGGAGGGGTAATAGATGGGAGTCTGTTCTCAGGAGGGGTATTAGATGGGGGTCTGTTCGCAGGAGGGGTATTAGATGGGGGTCTGTTCGCAGTAGGGGTATTAGATGGGGGTCTGTTCACAGGAGGGGTATTAGATGGGGGTCTGTTCACAGGAGGGGTATTAGATGGGTGTCCGTTCACAGGAGGGGTGTTAGATGGGGATCTTTTCACATGACGGGTATTAAATGGGAGTCAGTTCACAGGATGGGAATTAGATGGGGGTCTGTTCGCAGGAGGGTTATTAGATGTGTGTCCGTTCACAGGAGGGGTATTAGATGTGTGTCCGTTCACAGGAGGGGTATTAGATGTGTGTCCTTTCACAGGAGTGGCATTAGATGGGGGTCCGTTCACAGGAGGGGTATTAGATGGGTGTCCGTTCACAGGAGGGGTATTAGATGGGGGTCTGTTCACAGGAGGGGTATTAGATGGGAGTCTGTTCTCAGGAGGGGTATTAGATGGGAGTCTGTTCTCAGGAGGGGTATTAGATGGGGTCTGTTCTCAGGAGGGGTATTAGAATTGAGTCTGTTCTCATGAGGGGTATTAGATGGGGGTCTCTTCGCAGGAGGGGTATTAGATGGGGGTCTGTTCGCAGGAGGGGTATTAGATGGGGGTCTGTTCGCAGGAGGGGTATTAGATGGGAGTCTGTTCTCAGGAGGGGTATTAGATGGGGTCTGTTCTCAGGAGGGGTATTAGATGGGGGTCTGTTCGCAGGAGGGGTATTAGATGGGGGTCTGTTCGCAGGAGGGGTATTAGATGGGGGTCTGTTCACAGGAGGGTTATTAGATGTGGGTCTGTTCACAGGAGGGGTATTAGATGGGGGTCTGTTCACAGGAGGGGTATTAGATGGGGGTCTTTTCGCAGGAGGGGTATTAGATGGGGGTCTGTTCACAGGAGGGGTATTAGATGGGGGTCTGTTCACAGGAGGGTTATTAGATGGGGGTCTGTTCACAGGAGGGTTATTAGATGGGGTCTGTTCACAGGAGGGGTATTAGATGGGAGTCTGTTCGCAGGAGGGGTATTAGATGGGAGTCTGTTCGCAGGAGGGGTATCAGATGGGGGTCTGTTCACAGGAGGGGTATTATATGGTGGTCTGTTCACAGGAGGGTTTTTAGATGGGGGTCTGTTCACAGGATGGTTTTTAGATGGGTGTCTGTTCACAGGAGGGGTATTAGATGGGGGTCTGTTCGCAGGAGGGTTATTAGATGGGGGTCTGTTCGCAGGAGGGGTATTAGATGGGGGTCTGTTCGCAGGAGAGGTATTAGATGGGGGTCTGTTCGCAGGAGAGGTATTAGATGAGGGTTTGTTCGCAGGAGGTTTTTTGGATGTGCGTCTGTTCACAGGAGGTTTTTTAGATGGGGTCCATTCGCAGAAGGGGTATTAGATGGGAATCAGTACACATGAGGGGTATTAGATGGGAAGGGGTCTGTTTGCAGGGAGGAATTTACACGGTGGGGGAAATGTTGCAGTGGAAAAATATTGTGGGGTATCTTTTCAGGGGGGTGGGAGTGGAATTTGCAAAGGGAAATGATTGGTGGGGGAGGTTTAGCGGGAGCAGGGGATATTTTGCGGAGGGAAGAGAAATATTTGCCATTTGGTGGGGGGGGGGAGACAAAGAAAGACGGAAAGTGAAAGAGAGAGAGGGACCACGAAAGCAGAGAAAGTGAAGGAGAGAGACAGAGAAAGTCGGAAAGGGGCAGAAAAGAGAGAGGTAAGAGGGAAAGAGAAAGAGAGGGACAAAGTTGCAAAGCGGCAAAAAAGAGAGAGAAAGCAGACAAAGAGAGAGAGAGAAAGAAAGAAAGCAGAGAAAGAGAGAGAGAGGGAGAGAGAGAAAGTCGGAAAGGGGCAGAAGTGATAGGGAAAGAAGGGAGAGAGAGAGAGGGAGAAAGTTGGAAAGCGACAAAGAGAGAGAGAGGGAGAAAGAGAGAGAAAGCAGAGAAAGTGAAAGAGAGGGAGAAAGACGGAAAGTGGCAAAAGAGAGAGAGAAAGTCGGGAAAGGGAGAGAGTGGGAGAAACTTGGAAAGCGGCAAAGAAAGAGTGAGAAAGCAGAGAGAGAGAGAGAAAGAGAGAGAAAATGGAGAAAGTGAAAGAAAGAGAGAGAGAAAGTCGGAAAGGGGCAAAGCAAGAGAGAGAAAGCAGAGAAAGGGAGAGAGAAATTCAGAGAAAGCAGAGAAAGAGGGAGAGAAAGCAGGGAAAGCGAGAGGGAGAGAAAGTCAGAAAGAGGCAAAGGAAGAGAGGGAGAGCAAGAGAGAGAAAAACACTCAGAAAGACAGAGACTGAGGGGAAGAGACTGCGATTGAGGGAGAGAAATAATAAAGATGTGGTACTCATCATCCCACAATGTCTGTGCTCCATCGTTGGACTCTAACACCTTCCCTCCATCAGCTCCTCCATGGGGAAAAGATCCTGGACAGAAGCATTGGGGTGGGAATTGGAGTAAAGGGTCAGGACTGGGACAGAGAGAGGAATTCAGACTGGACTCTCTCACTCACACACACACTGTAATCAGTTCCAATTCACCTGGGCACAGAGACTGAGACACAGAAACTCACCTTCACAAACCAGCTGCATGGAAAGAAAGAATGGAGGCTGATGTTGTCCTAATATATCCCAGAACCTGTCACTCAAAACATCCAGTCCACCCAAAATACAGCTCATCCAATCAGCTCTCAGCTTCCTCCATCTGGACACTCCCTCCCAGGTATGGGACAGTCCAAGGTGAGTCTCTGTGTAAACAGGGAATGGGGGAGAGAGGGATATTCCAGACATATCCCAAATGGACCATTCCAGATAGAAGCCTGTCTGTCTGACTCTCTCTCTCTCTCCTTCCCCCAAACCCTCATTAACTGAGCAGAAAAACTGCTGTAATTTAAAACATGGAGAGGCCGGTTTGGATAATGACCATTTAACACTAATTGTATTAAATGTCTTTCACTATTCACCTCCAGTTTACAGAAAGCTCAGAAAATTACTGAAAATGTCTCACTGCAGTTACCTTGAAATTCTGGCAATGAGTTTTTACTGGAGAGGCCTGTTTGACTGCAGTATAAACAGGCAGTTTTTATTCGGATTGTCAATTCCACTGTGTGACAAAGCCATAAACTGCAGCCAAGTTAATGATGCAGCCAAAGGAAATTTTACAACTGGTGACATTTCACACAACAGTTGTGATCCATATTTACAGCTATATTTGCCAATGATTCTTTGTACTTTATTTAATGCTGCTGTATTTATGTATTACCCTTTACTCATTGGAAAACAAATCCTTCTTGACATTTACCACTTTAATGTTACAAGGGTTTACAAACTGGGAATTGGCCATTTAACACAAATTGTATGAAAGATCTTCCACTTTTCAACTCCAGTTTATATAAAGTTCAGCAATAAAGACCTCCACATTCTGACAAAGAGTTTTTAACTGCTGCAATAAAGTGTCACTTGTTTCCCTTTGCTTCCTGACTGTTTCTGTCCGATGCGTTCCTGGGGGATTCAGAGGGATATTTGGTCATCACTTGTCCAAATTAAGAAGGTTCCAGATCCTCTGCAGCAGCCGTCCTGGAGAAATTGATTGCATTCAAACTTCAATTACTCTGAGTTATCGGAGAGAAGATACCAGCATAAAAAGAGAATTGTGTGTGAGAGAGAGAGAGAGAGAGTTATGTCATAAAGTTAGTGATGAAGAACTCAACACAGCTTAGAGAGACTTTCTTTGCAAATGATTGCCTGAGTTCAATTTGCTGCTGATGCTTTATTTATGCATTACCTTTAATCACTCAAAATAATTTTCCATTTTAATGTTACAAATGCTTACATAGTAGGAAAATAACCATTTAACACAAATTGTATTCAAATTATTTTATTCAGCATTTCAAGTTTTCATAAAGTAAATTAATCAAACTTGTGGAAACTTTCAAAGTCACAGGAACTGAGAATCTCCCATCAGCAATGACTCAGCATCTCTATCTGCTGGTGTCCCTGTCTCAGTGCAGACAATGCGCCCCTCTCACCATCTCCATCTGCTGTTGTCCTTATCTCATTGCAGTTACTGTCCCACCTCTCACCATCTCCATCTGCTGGTGTCCCTGTCTCACTGCAGTTACTGCCCCCTCTCACCATCGCCATCTGCTGTTGTCCTTATCTCATTGCAGTTACTGTCTCCCCTCACCATCCCCATCTGCTGGTGTCCCTGCCTCACTGCTGTTACTTTCACCTCTCACCATCTCCATCTGCTCGTGTCCCTGTCTCACTGCAGTTACTGTCCCTCTCTCAACATCTCGATCTGCTGGTGTCCTTGCCTCACTGCAGTAACTGTCCCCCTCTCAACATCTCCATCTGCTGGTATACCTGCCTCACTGCAGTTACTGGCCCCCTCTCACCATCTCCATCTGCAGGTGTCCCTGTCTCACTGCAGTTAATGTCCCTCTCTCACCACCTCACAATCACCGCGTTTTGCAGCTTTGTCCACTGGCGGCGTTTGTTGAAACAGCAAACACATGGTGGCGCTGTACTGGCACATGCGCAAACGTACACTATTCCAGTTAAACGTCAGGGTCTGCCCACGCTCAGGCAGCTGCCAGGACTAAAGATGGCGCCGGTCAAATAATCACAGAGGCGGATGGAGGGTGGGAGGTGGAGTTGGGGGTCTGGGGGGTGGGGGGGAGGAGGGGGAATGGGATTTAGTTCCAGTGTTTGAAACCCTTCAGCTCTTTCTATGATTTCACTAATTTAACAATGAGATTGAGAGGGTATTTCACCCCCTTCTTCAACTCCTGTCTGAATTTAGTCTGGGTCACAATGTAAATACATGTGTTGGTACAGGAACTGAGAATCTGCAGCATCTTTGATGTTTGATCTGTGATAAAGAGAGGGTCAGTGTAGGAGGAATAATAATAATTATCTGTAATTCGAGTATAAATCATAAACACAACCCGTGTCACCCATAACAGGATAAAACTGCCGGATATACTGAAGAGTAAAATAATTGATTTCCTGCGATTCTCCATCTCTGGGTCCTTGTGATTCTCTGCATTGCTGTGGCGCCGGAATCCCCTGCGGACTTTACTGTAGAATAAAATCCGTCTGACAGTCAGAACATTGAACAGCAAAATCAGAAAGACCGGGACACCAGGGGTTAAAATGAGGTCAAACAATTCAAATGCCTCCTATATGGGGGAATTAAAGAAGCTCAGTTTATAAACACAACCCATGGGAACATTATCAGTAATGTATTGTTGTTCCAGTGTAAAGTACCAGGGGAGAGACACGAAACAGCCCAGCACACTCACTGTTCCCACAACCACAGCCGCCCTTTTCTCGCTGCAATATTTTGTTTTCAGCTTCTCACAACAAATGGCCACAAATCGATCAAAGGTGAAAGTGACTGTGAGCCAGACAGAAACAACTGTGGATGCAGAAAGAAGAACGATAGTGAGAGAACACACAGGAGTAATGTTCAGGAATGAATATGGGAAATAAATTGGAACAATTACACCCAATATTGGATTGGTGATAACGACCAGGAGATCAGACACTGCCATTCCCACCAGGTAGACACTGATACATTTGGAGAGACCGCACTTTCCTCGGGACAGGATCACAGTCGCCACCAAGTTAACTGGAAGAGAGAGAGAAAAGGAAGCAGAGAAATTACTGATCAGACCTGGAGACAAAGCAGCAGTTTGACAGGATCTGGGCTGAAATTTCCAGCTTTGTTGCTGCATCGAGCAATGAAAACTGATTCATTGACCCGGGCAGTGCTTTGTCACAGTGAAATGTTTGTAAACACAATTATTAACAATGAATTGGGAAATTGATGCAGAAAGTGAATAAAGTCAACACCGGATCTAATGGAAGTACTGAGTGAGGATGCAGTGCCAGTGGGGGAATGAGAAGGGGTTTTACAGAGATGGAATCCGATGGGTTAATTGGGAATTTGTCTCCAGAATGTTGTTTGGGAAGGCTTTTGGAGAGCGGTTTGTTGCTCTCGGTTTCGGGAACCGACAGGGACTGCTACCAAATGGGAAAATGCTGAAGACTGCAGCGCTGAGTTTGAGTATCAGCCATGATCTAGAATGATGGAGCAGAGTCGAAGGGCTGAATGGCCTCGTATGATCCTGTATTCCTATCAGGTTG
Source organism: Heterodontus francisci (assembly GCF_036365525.1). Taxonomy (NCBI): domain Eukaryota; kingdom Metazoa; phylum Chordata; class Chondrichthyes; order Heterodontiformes; family Heterodontidae; genus Heterodontus; species Heterodontus francisci. Next base: position 1,379,738 of record NW_027141098.1, read on the forward strand.
GACGAGGCAGCTGGAGATGGAGCCAGTGAGTGAGACTGGGAGGGAGAGATGGAAAAGGACATGTTGGAGCAGGAGGGGAGACTGGAGCAGATGGTTTGGGAAAGTGGATAATCTGAAGCAATGGATGAGGAGACTGAGGATTCAATACAGTGAGAGGAGAGGCTGAGATTCACAGGGAGAGACTGCAGCAGAGTGTTAGAGGAAATCTAATCTATCGATCCCAGTAATACAACTCAATTCATACATTCAAACAATAATCCCTGTGGTAAAAGGTGTTGGAGAACAGTTCATTGTTTATACAATATAGTCAATATATTTAGTTTGTACAGGCTATTAAATATAAATTGAAATATATTTCTGATATCAGCCTCGCTCTTTATTGAATTCAGCAGTCACAGAGATTTTAAAGTACAGTATTTAAATAATGAATTACCATCAGTGATGGACTGATTCTGTTCTGTTCATTCGGTCACTAAGTAAGGAAGAGGAACGTTCTGCAAAACAAAATGAGGACCTGACAGAAATCAACACAGAGGATCAAGTCCAACAGGAAAATGAACACAATCTGACAACAGACAACTTCACCTCACAGTTTCTCTCACTAATTGTTCTGGACATGCCAGCACCTTATGATAGTGAATTATTTACACTGCTGCTTCGTTCTCTTTCTTTTTACTTCTGCCTATCTGTTTCCCTCTGTTTCGTTCTCCCTGCTCCTTTTCTCCTTCCCTATTTCTCTGGAGTACTCACACCCTGTAAATTGCTGCTTAATCCTACTTTTCTCCTATGATTTATTGCTAACATTCTGCGTCTGTGTTCTGTTCACCAGCCCCAGGTTCAATGATTCTATTCTCAGAGTCTGTTTGCTCAATGGTGAAACATTTGTGAATAATTTAATGTATCTACAGAACACTCAAGTCTCCACCTGTTCACCTACACTCTTCACTTGATCTACAATACATGTAATAAACAGGATCGAAAGCTACTTCCAGACAAACCTCACAATCATTGAAATTCCTTCTCCTGGAATGAAAAAGTAATCTGTTAGAATGTGGGATTGTTTAATTAATAAAACACCAACATCAGCGCTGCAGCTGATAATCTACAGATAAATGGAAAGACTCTTGATTCCAACTGACAGAGTGAAAACCAGTAAAACATCACATCAATACTTTCTATTTTACAATGTAATCCAGTGACAGTGAAGGGTCCACAGTGAAGCAGAGAAGGAGAAGTGAAAGTGTCAGCAGCAAACTCAGTTCAGTAGCCAGACTTCTGAAGCAGCGTCAGACACACACAGAATGAAGTAATATTTGATAACAGTGATAATCAATAAATGCATTGAAATCCCAGTGATACTGAGTCTTGTTATTGGCGAGGGAGGACATTGTTCTGTTCCCTTGCAACACAAAAACCGTGAGATGTCTCATTATCAATCACTGAAAAAAATCATAAAAATATTCCAGGACCGGTTAAATCCACATTATGAAACTGTTAAAATCTCCTGATAGTCTGTTTATTTTTCCTCAATGAAACATCTCATTCCAATACATTCAATACACAGAATAATCCAGTAACAATGCCATAGTTACTTAAAACAATACCATTAAATACATAATACAGTTCCTGCAAGAATGAAAGAGTAGATAATGAGGAGATTCCATCAGTAAATTGCTGGAAAAGAACATTCGGCAGTGTAACACACACAGAGGGAAATAATACCCAGTACAGCAGCACAGTTAACACCGATTTACACCATTAACAGCTGAGATACAGCTGACCAGGAACTCCAATTGCTGCAAGTACAGGTAATAAATGAATATGAACAGAACGAATACTGGATATCCCATTTCTGTGAGAAGCAGAGACTTCTATTAGCCTGGAATCCACAGCTCCACTCGGCACTCTGAGCTGATCCATTCCAATGGGTCCTGATTTATCCAGGGGAAAAGTCCCCACTGACACGGTTGTACCCCTGATCATTGCTATTAGTGGCACTCACCTGAACAACACATTACATCAGCAGCTTTGACTCTGATGGAAATAATGTGGTGGATAAAACACCATCATTTCAATGTCAATGACATTTTCTGAGCAAGACGTCTCTCGGGAATAAACCTGAATTCTGTACTCATACTGGACGGATACTACAATTATGAGAGGCGTCATTTACATTTTCCATATTATTGTATTGACCTTGTTCACTCCTGGCATTTCGATTGTAAATGTAACTGATCTGTCTGCAGTGGACACTGAATCCAGGGACAAAAGCAATCCTGTTTCACTCTGTTCCTGTCTTTTCTCAGTTAAAATGTGAGCTTTGAATCTCTGATTCGGGACCATGTTCAGGATTACAGCCCAGAAACTACTGTGAGTGATATTACGGGACAGACACTGTACGCATCCATTTAGGAGGCAGTTGGGTCGTGATAATATCACTGGTCACGTAATCCAGAGGCCCAACCTGATGGCCTGGGGACAGGGGTTCAAATCCCACCACGGCAGCTATATAAAACAGAGGGAGCTCCCTTTCTATGTATAAAGTGGAGGGAGCTCCGCCTCCACCTCTAAAGTGGAGGGAGATCCCTTTCTATGTATAAAGTGGAGGGAGCACCTACGCTATGAATAAAGTGGAGGGAGCTCACACTCTATTTATAAAGTTGGGGGCGATGAAGGAAAGAGGAGAGAGGGAAACGAAAACAAATGGGGAAATGGAGAGAGAGGAACAAAGTGGAAGACAGTGAGAGACAGAAGAGATAGTGAAATGAGACCGAGACGGAACCCCAGTAACAATCCCCATTGTCTGCCCATTCTCGTATTTGGGTTTTAATGTGAGTGTTTCAGGGATGAGTGTCAGATGAGTGTTTGATATTTGCAAACATCATTGACATTCCCAAAAAAGCAAGAGTTATAGATTCAAAATTAACCAAACAAATGGCTCAAAGCATTGCTGTCCATGTGCAGAGGGACGGAGAGATGGAGGGAGTGAGACACAGATGGAGAGAGACACAGACAGAGTGGGACAGAGACAGAGGGAGAGGGAGAGAGACAGAAAGGGAGGCAGCCAAATGCAGAGTGAGACAGACAGAAAGGGAGGCAGGCAGATGCAGAGGGAGAGAGACAGGGAGAAAGCAAGTGAGTCAGATACAGAGGGAGAGACACAGATGCAGAGAGAGAAAGGGAGAGAGAGACAGAGGGAGGGAGACAAACAGAGGGAAAAACAGAGACAGAGGGAGAGACAGACAGAGAGAGAGGGAGGGCGAGATTATAGGAAAAACTTTACATCTAATAAAGTTGAAAAAGGATCGAAAAAGGATAAAAAGTATAACTGACTGTGTATCAGAACTAATTTTGAAAGGAGAGATCAGGGGTTTTGTGTCAGTTTTTTGGGGGCAATTGGTGGATCAGTGATTGATATTTTCAAACTGAAGTGACATTTAATATTATTGAAAAAATATTATTAAACACTGACAAACTTTAGAAGCAGGGGAAATGGGATATCGTGTGTGAGGGCACTTGGACAGAACCTCAGTAACAATCCCCATTATCTGCACAGTCCTGTATTGGGGGTTTAGTGTGAGAGTTTAGGGGGCGAGTGTTGAACAGTGTTTGATATTTTCAAACTGCAGTGACGTTCCCAGCAAGGGCAAGATTGACAGGTTCAAAATTAACCAAAAAATGGATAAAAACATTTCCGTCCAAGGAGAGAGAGATGGTGTTAGAGACAGAGTCATGGAAATAGGCAGAGAAAGAGGGAGAGGGCGAGGGAGAGAGAGAGAGAGAGAGAGAAAGATGGGAAGAAACAGACATGAGAGGGAGAGACAGAGAGAGGATGAGACAAGTTGGAACAATCATTAACAATCCTCATTATCTGCCCAGTCCTGTTTTTGGAGTTTAGTGTGAGTGTTTTAGGGGTGAATGTTGGATCAGTGTTTCATATTTTCAAACTGCAGTGACATTCCCAACAAGGCTGTTAAAGTATATAAGAGCAGGGAGGTTATGCTGGAACTGTATAACTCATTGCTTAAGCACCACAATGAGACCTCCCAGGGCAGGTACAGTGTGAGTTTAGATACAGAGAAAAGCAGTGGATTTAGAGAAGGAGGGAGAGACGGGCAGAAAGAGTGAGGAGATACGGGGAGGCAGGCAGATTGTAGGAGAAACTTTACATCTAACCACATGAAAAAATAAATAATTAAAAATATAAATGGACTGCGCACTGAAAATACTGTCCACACACAACAACTAAAGTCACACACCGCCCTAACCTAAAACTATATCGCCATTCCGTCATTGTTCCTGGGTCAAAATCCTGGAACTCCCTTCCTAACAGCACTGTGGGTGTACCTACCCCACATGGACTGCAGCGGTTCAAGAAGGAGGCTCAACACCACCTTCTCAAGGGCTATGAGTGATGTCTAATAAATGCTGGCCTGGCCAGTAACGCACACATCCAACAAATAAATGAGGCAAATAAAAAGTTGACACCGAGTCACTTAAGGAGATATTAGATGAGACGAACAAAAAATTGGTGAAAGAGGTTGGTTTGAGGGAGCGTCTTCAAAGAGGAAAGACAGTTAGTGAGACGGAGAGGTTTAGGAAAGGAATTCCAGAGTTCGGGTCTTGGCAGCTTGAAGGCACGGCCACCAATATTGGAACAATTCTAATTGGGGATGGTCAAGAGGCCAGAATTAGAGGATCACAGATATTGGTGGATTGTGGAGCTGGAGGAGATTGCAGAGATAGGAAAGGGTCATTTGTGGAAGACAGTTCCAAACTTCTACCACACTTTGTCTGTAGAAGTGTTTATAAATTTCATCTTTGAAAGGGCTTTCGACTAATTTTAGATTTTTAGACAGTTCTCCCTGTCCGAGACTGTCCCCATCGAATACTCACAGGGCAGGTACGCACCGGGTTAGATACAAAGTAAAGATCCATCTCCCAATGCCAGACTCAGTGTTTCTCTATCTCTTTCTCCTCACCTCTCACTGCCTGCAACACCTTTTCTCAGCCTCTCCTTCTCCCTCTTCCCATCCTGAGATCAAGAGGGAGAGATTGAGATCGTGTGCAGAGGGAGATAGAGAGAGAAAATGGAGAGATAGACTTGGAAAGTGAGTAACCGGAGAAGAAATACTGTTTCAGAGAGTAGAAGAGAGGGGAAGAGAGAGATAGAGATGGAGAGAGATTACCAGCAAGAGAGTTTACCAGAGATTACCTCTCTCTCAGTCCCTATCACTCCTTTCCAATTTGTTACCATCTCCATCTATCTTTCTCCCTCGACCCCGATGTTTCACACTCCATGCCTCTCGCTCGTATGTCTGTGTGTACTGCAGTGAAGGATTCCATCAAATTATTATGTTTTACATTTGCTCTTTCAATCTAACTGAACAATCTCTCAGACTGTGAACAGAGGGACCTTGGAGTGACTGTCCACTGATTCCGGAGGGTCACAGGACAGGTGGATAAGGTGTTTAAGAAGGCTGACGGAATACTTTCCTTTGTTGGCCGATGTAGAGAAAATAAGAGCAGGGAGGTTATGCTAGAACTGTAAAAAACACTAGTTAGACCACAGCTAGGGTACTGTGTACAGTTCTGGTCACCACATTTCAGGAAGGATGTGATCATACTAGAGAGGGGACAGAGGAGATTTGCAGAGGATGTTGTCAGGAATGGAGAATTTTAACTATGAGTAAATATTGGATAGGCTGGAATTGTTCTCTTTGGAACAGAGAAGGTTGAGGGGAAGATTTTATTGAGGTGCATAAAATAATGACGGGCCTTGATTGAGTGGCTTGGAAGGACCCATTTCCCTTAACAGAGGGGTCAATAACGATGGGCAGAGATTACAAGATTTCCACACCAATAGCATGAGGGTGTGATGGCTTCCATGGTGGAATACCTGGCTGGATGTTTACAATGGAGCGTTTTCCTTCCTGATCATCAAAACTGGCCGCCTGGGCCCCAACTTCATTCACATTTCTCCCACTCTATCAATATTTCACTCTGCATCCCTATCTTTCTCTGTTTGCGTACACAACAGTGAAGAATCACATCAAATGAATATATCTTACATTCTCCCTTTCAATCCACCCCCACAATCTCTCTGTCTCCAACCTTGTCCCTCTCAACATCACTCTCTCTATCTGCATATCTAAGCCTCTCTCCCTCTGTCTCTCTCATAGTTTCAGAGATAGCAGGAGGGAGAGACAGAGAGAGGAAGACAGAGAGAGATACAGAGAACAACCCCAGCTTCTCCAATCTATCCACGTAACTGAAGTCCCTCATCCCTGGAACCATTCCTGTGAACCTTTTCTGCAACCTCTCCAATGCCCCCAAATTCTACCTAAAGTATGGTGTCTAGAATTGGACAATGCTCCAGCTGAAGGCAAACCAGCGTTTTACAAAGGTCATATTTCCTTGCTTTTGTATTCAATGTCTCTATTTAGAATCTCACGATCCCTTCTGCCGTTTCACCACATTCTGAACCTGCCCTGCCACCTTCAGTGATTGATGCACAAATACCCCCCAGATGTATCTGTTCCTTCACCTCCTTTAGAATTGTATCCTTTACTTTATATCGTCTCTCCTCCTTTTTCCTAACTGTGGAGGCGGATGATGCGGGCATGGTTCTTAATGAATATAAGGCGACTGTCTTCACAATAGAGGGGACGACACGGACATTGTAGTCAATGTGGAGGGGTTTGAAATATTGAATAGGATAAACAGTGAGAGAGGAAATATTCATGGGTTTAGCATCTTTGAAAGCTGATAATTCACCAGGCTCAGACTGTTTAGAGGTGCAAGGGTGGAAATAGCAGAGGCTCTGACCATCATTTTCCAATCCTCTCTGGTTATAGTCGTGCTGCCAGAGGACTGGAGGACTGCGTATGTTGTCCTGTTGATTAACAAGGGAGAAAGTAATAGACTGAGTAATTACAGGCCACCCAGCCTAATCACAGTGGAGTGCACTTTATTGGGCACAAGGGAATGAATAATTATTTTCCAGTACTGTGTGTCTCAGTGTCTCCATGTGTGTGTCTCTGTCACAATTTGAGCACTATCCTTACATTGGTGAGGAGTCCATCTCTGGAATAAATGTCCCAGTGTTGTGGTAAGAAAAAATGGCCACCGAGAACCAGCCTAAAATGGCTGACTAATGTTTGTGGATTTCCACAGATATTTGAGAGAGGTGAGAGAGAGACAGACAGACAGACAGAAAGAGAGACAAGGAGAGAGACACAGACCAAGACACAGAGAGTGATAGCAAGATATTTATCATTGGACAGAGGAAGAGGAGGAGGCCATTTGGCCCCTCAACCCTCTTCTGTCATTCAATGAGCTCTGGCTGATGTGTGATCTAACTCCATGTACCTATCTTTGCCCCTTAATACCTTTGGTTAACAAAAATCTGTCAAACTCGGATTTTAAAACTAACAAGTGTCTCAGCATCAATTGCCGTTTGTGGGAGAGAGTTCCAAACTGATACCACACCTGGTGTGTTGAAGTGTTTCTTCATTTCACTCCTGAAAGGTTTTTAGACTGCGTTTAGATTTGTAGACTATGCCCCCAAGTTCCTGACTCCGCAGCCAGTGGGAATTGTTACTCTCTGTCAACCCGTTCAGTTTCCCTTATTATCTTGAATACATTCATCAAATCACCCCATAACCTTCTAAATTCCAGGGAAAGGACATGTTGGAGCTGGAGGGGGGACTGGAGCAGATGGTTTGGGAAAGTGGATAAACTGAAGCAATGGATGAGGAGACTGAGAATTCAATTCTGTGAGAGGAGAGGCTGAGATTGACAGGGAGAGACTGCAGCAGAGTGTGAGAGGAAATCTAATCTATAGATCCCAGCAATACAACTCAATTCATACATTCAAACAATAATCACTGTGGTTATTGGTGTTGGAGAACACTTCATTGTTTCCTCAATATAGTCAATATATTTAGTTTGTACAGGCAATTGAATATAAATTTAAATATATTTCTGATATCAGCCTCCCTCTTTATTGAATTCAGCAGTCACAGAGAATTTTAAAGTGCAGTATTTAAATAATGAATTACCATCAGTGATGAACTGATTCTATTCTGTTTATTCAGTCACTAAGTAAGGAAGAGGAACTTACGGCAAAACCAAATGAGGTCCTGACAGAAATCAACACAGAGGATCAAGTCCAACAGGAAAATGAACACAATCTGACAACAGACAACTTCAACTCACAGTTTCTCTCACTAATTGTTCTGGACATTCCAGCACTTTATGTTAGTGAATTATTAACACAGCTGCTTCTTTCTCTTTCTCTTTACGTCTGCCTATCTCTTTCCCTCAGTTTCGTTCTCCCTGCTCCTTTTCTCCTTCCCTATCTCTCTGGAGTACTCACACCCTGTAAATTTTTACTTCATGCTGCTTTTCACATATGATTTATTGCTAACATTCTGCGTCTGTGTTCTGTTCACCAGCCCCAGGTTCAATGATTCTATTCTCAGAGTCTGTTTGTTCAATGGTGAAACCTCTGTGAATAATTTAATGTATCTACAGAACACTCAAGTCTCCACCTGTTCATCTGCACTCTTCACTTCATCTACAATACATGGAATAAACAGGATCGAAAGCTACTTCCAGACAAACCTCACAATCATTGAAATTCCTTCTCCTGGAATTATAAAGTAATCTGTTAGAATGTGGGATTGTTTAATTAATAAAACACCAACATCAGCGCTGCAGCTGATAATCTACAGATAAATGGAAAGACTCTTGATTCCAACTGACAGAGTGAAAACCAGTAAAACATCACATCAATACTTTCTATTTTACAATGTCGTCCAGTGACAGTGAAGGTCCACAGTGAAGCAGAGAAGGAAAAGTGAAAGTGTCAGCAGCAAACGCAGTTCAGCAGCTAGACTTCTGAAGCAGCGTCAGACACACACAGAATGAAATAATATTTGATAACAGTGATAATCAATAAATGCATTGAAATCCCAGTTAAAATGATCCATGTTATTGGGGAAAGAGGACATTGTTCTGTCCCCTTGTAACACTGAGCCTATGAGATATCTCATTATCAATCAATGAAAAAAAAATCCTAAAAATATTCCAGGACTGGATAGATCCGCATGATGAAACTGTTTAAAACTCCTGATGGTCTGATCATTGATCCTGACTGAAACATCTCATTCCAATACATTCAATACACAGAATAATCCAGTAATAATGCCACGGTTACTTAAAACAATACCATTAAACACATAATGCAGTTCCTACAAGACTGAAAGAGTAGACAATGAGGAGATTCCATCAGTAAATTGCTGGAGAAGAACAGGCAGCTGTCTAACACACACAGAGGGAAATAATACCCAGTACAGCAGCACAGTTAACATCGATTTACACCATTAACAGCTGAGATACTGCTTACCAGGAACTCCAATTGCTGCAAGTAGCGGATAGTAAATGTCCACGATCTGATACATTACTGGAAATCCCATTTCTATGAGAAGCAGAGACTTCTATTAGCCTGGAATCCAATGCTCCACCAGGCACTCTGAGCTGATCCATTCCAATGGGTCCTGATTTATACAGGGGATAAGTCTCCACTGACACGGTTATACCCCTGATCATTGCTATTAGTTACAGTCACCTGAACAAACACATTACATCAGCAGCTTTGACTCTGATGGAAATAATGTGGTGGATAATGCACAATCATTTCAATGTCAATGACATTTTCTGAGTCAGACCTCTCTCGGCAATAAACCTGAAATATGTACTCATACTGGACGGATTTTACAATTATGAGAGGCGTCATTTACATTTTCCATATTATTGTATTGACCTTGTTAACTCCTGGCATTTCTATTGTAAATGTAACTGATCTATCTGCAGTGTACACTGAATCCAGGGACAAAAGCGAACCCGTTTCACTCTGTTCCTGCCTTTTCCCAGTTAAAATGTGAAATTTGAGTCTCTGATTCGGGACTATGTTCAGGGTTACAGCCCAGAGACTACTGTGGGTGATAATGGGGGACAGACTCAGTTCACATCCATTGGGGAGGCTGTGGCATAAGAATAATATCATTGGTCAAGTAATCCAGAGGCAAGAGGGAGCTCCCTCTCTATGTATAAAGTGGAGGGAGCTCCCTCTCTATGTATCAAGTGGAGGGAGCATCCTCTTTATTTATAAAGTGGAAGGAGCACCCTCTCCATTTATAAAGTTGGGGGCAATGAAGGAAAGAGGAGAAGAGGGAAACAGAAACAATTGGGGAAATGGAGAGAGAGGGACAAAGTGGAAGACAGTGAGAGACAGAAGAGATGGCGAAATGAGACCTTGACGGAACCCCAGTAGCAATTCCCATTGTCTGCCCAGTCCGGTATTTGTGGTTTAATGTGAGGGTTTTAGGGATGAGTGTTAGATGAGTGTTTGATATTTTCAAACTGCATTGACATTCCCAACAAAAGCAAGAGTAAAATATTCAAAATTATCCAAACAAATGGCTCAAAGCATTGCTGTCCGTGTGCAGAGGGACGGAGAGATGGAGGGATTGAGACACAGACGGACAGAGACACAGACAGAGTGGGACAGAGACAGAGGGAGAGAGAGAGAGACAGAGCTAGAATGATAGAGAAAAAATGAGAAACAGAGATAGAGGGAGAGAGACAGAAAGGGAGGCAGGCAAATGCAGAGTGAGACAGACAGAAAGGGAGGCAAGCAGATGCAGAGGGAGACAAACAGGGAGAAAGCGAGTGAGACAGATACAGTGGGATAGAGACAGATGCAGAGGGAGAAAGGGAGAGAGAGACAGAGAGGGAGGGAGACAAACAGAGGGAGAAACAGAGACAGAGGGAGAGACAGACAGAGAGAGAGGGAGGGCGAGATTATAGGAAAAAGTTTACATCTAATAATGTTGAAAAAGGATCGAAAAAGGATAAAAAGTATAACTGGCTGTGTGCAAGAGACAGAGATTGAAGGAGAGAGAGGGAGTGACTGGGAGAGAAAGAGAGATGGAGAGACAGAGATAGAAGGAGAGACAGAGAGAGAAGGAGTGATTGGGAGAGACAGAGAGGGAAAGGCAGTTGGAGAGACAGAGAGAGAGAGGCAGAGATGGAAGGAGAGAGAGGGAGTGACAGGAAGGGAAAGACATATGGAAAGACAGAGAGAGAGAGACAGAGGTAAATGGAGAGAGAGGGAGAGACAGAGATGTAACGACAGACGGAGAGACAGAGAGAGAGGCAGAGCTGGAAGGAGTGAGCGGGAGAGAGAGAGGGAAAGACAGATGGAGGGACAGAGAGAGAGACAGAGAGGGAAGGAGAGAGTGGGAGTGTCAGGGACGGAAAGACATATGAAGGGACAGAGAGAGAGAGACAGGGAGAGAAATGGAGTGACAGGGGGGAAGGGCAGATGGAGGGATAGAGAGAGAGAGAAGGAGGGAGAGGGAGAGACAGAGAGAATGACAGTGGGAGTGACAGAGAGGGAAAGACAAATGGTGGAACAGAGAGAGAGACAGAGATAGAAGGAGAGAAAGGGAGCAACAGAGAGGGAAAGACAGATGGAGGGACAGGGAGAGAGACAGTGAGAGAAGGAGAGAGAAGGAGTGACTGGGAGGGAATGGCAGATGGAGGGACAGAGAGGGAGAGAGACAGAGAGAGAGGCAGAGACAGAGAGAGAAGGAGAGTATGGGTGAGACAGAGAGGGAAACGCAGTTGGAGAGACAGAGAGAGAGAGAGAGGCAGAGATGGAAGGAGAGAGAGGGAGTGACAGGAAGGGAAAGACATATGGAAAGACAGAGAGAGAGAGACAGAGGTTGATGGAGAGAGAGGGAGAGACAGAGAGGTAAAAACAGATGGAGAGACAGAGAGAGAGAGAGTCAGAGATGGAAGGAGAGAGAGGGAGTGTCAGGGAAGGAAAGGCAAATGGAGTGACAGGGAGATAGAGACAGAGATAGAAGGAGAGAGATGGAGTGATGGTGGGGGTGGGAAGACAGATGGAGGGACAGGGAGAGAGGCAGAGATGGAACGAGTGAGAGGGAGTGATAGGGAGGGAAAGGCAGATGGAGGGACAGAGAGAGAGAGACAGAGAGAGAGGCAGAGACAGAGAGAGAAGGAGAGAGTGGGTGCGGCAGAGAGGGAAAGGCAGTTGGAGAGACAGAGAGAGAGAGAGAGACAGAGATGGAAGGAGAGAGAGGGAGTGACAGGAAGGGAAAGACATATGGAAAGACAGAGAGAGAGAGAGACAGAGGTAGATGGAGAGAGAGGGAGAGACAGAGAGGTAAAGACAGATGGTGAGACATAGAGAGAGAGAGTCAGAGATGGAAGGAGGGAGAGGGAGTGTCAGGGAGGGAAAGACAGATGGATGGACAGAGAGATAGAGACAGAGATAGAAGTAGAGCCATGGAGTGATGGGTGGTGGTGGGAAGACAGATGGAGGGACAGGGAGAGAGGCAGAGATGGAACGAGTGAGAGGGCGTGATAGGGAGGGAAATACAGATGGAAAGACAGAGAGAAAGACAGAGATAGGGGAGAGAGGGAGTGACAGGGCGGGAAAGACGGATAGAGGGACCTAGTGAGAGAGAAGGAGAGAGAGGGTGAGGCAGAGAAAGAGAGAGGGGGTGACAGAGGGAAAAACAGATGGAGAGACAGAGAGAGATGCATAGAAGGAGAGAGAGGAAGTGTCAGGGAGGCAAAGACAGACAGAGGGACAGACTGAGAGACAGAGAGAGAAGGAGAAAGATCAAGTGACAGGGAGGCAAGGACAGAGGAAGGGATAGAGACAGAGAGAGAGATAGAAGGACATAGCGGGAGTGACAGAGAAATGGAGAGAGAGAGAGAGGCAGAGGCAGAAGGAGAGAGAGGGAGTGACAGAGAGGGAAAGACAGATGGAGGGACAGATGGAGGGACAGAGTGTGAGAAAGAGAGAGAAGGAGACAGAGGGAGTGTCAGGAAGGGAAAGACAGATGGTGGTACAAAGTGAGACACAGAGAAAGAAGGAGAGAGATGGAGTGACATGGAGGGAAGGACAAATGGAGGGATAAAGAGAGAGACAGAGATAGAAGGAGAGCGAGGGAGAGACAGAGAGGGAAAGACAGAAGGAGGGACAGAGAGAGAGACAGTGTAAGTGGCAGAAACAGGGATCAAAGGAGCGAGAGGGAATGTCAGGAATGGGAAGACATATGGAGGGACAAATTGAGATACAGAGAGAGAAGGAGTGACAGAGAGGGAAAGACAGATGGAGGGACAGAGAGAGAGACAGAGAGAGAGGCAGAGAGAGAAGGAGAGGGAGAGACAGAGAGGGAAAGACAGATGGAGAGACAGAGAGAGAGAGGCACATTTGGAAGGAAAGAGAGGGAGTGACAGGGAGAGAAAGACAGATGGAGGGACAGAGAGAGAGACAGAGATAGAAGGAGAGAGAGGGAGTGTCAGGGAGGGAAAGATAGATGGAGGGACAGAGAGTGAGGCAGAGTTAGAAGCAGAGAGGGGGAGTGTCAGGGAGGGAAAGACAGATGGAGGGACAGAGAGAGAGACAGAGAGGAGAGAGGGACTGGCAGAGAGGGAAAGACAGATGGAGAGACAGAGATAGAAGGAGAGAGAGGGAGAGACAGAAAGGGAAAGACAGATGGAGGGACAGAGAGAGCGACAGAGAAAGTGGCAGGGACAGAGAGAAGTAGAGAGGGAGTGACGGAGAGGGAAAGACAGATGGAGAGATTGAGAAAGAGAGACAGAGATAGAAGGATAAAGACGGAGAGACAGAGAGGGAAAGACCGATGGAGGGAGAGAGAGAGACAGAGAGAGTGGCAGAGATGGAGAGAGAGAGGGAGTGTCAGGAAGGGAAAGACAAATGGAGGGACAGAGTGAGAGACACAGAGAGAAGGAGAGAGATGGAGTGACAGGGAGGGATGGATAGATGGAGTGATAGAGGGAGAAAAACAGAGGCAGAAGGAGAGAGAGGGAGTGACAGAGAGGGAAAGACAGATGGAGGGACAGATGGAGGGACAGAGTGTGAGAAAGAGAGAGAAGGAGACAGAGGGAGTGTCAGGAAGGGAAAGACAGATGGTGGGACAAAGTAGGACACAGAGAGAGAAGGAGAGAGATGGAGTGACATGGAGGGAAGGACAAATGGAGGGGTAAAGAGAGACAGAGATAGAAGGAGAGCGAGGGAGAGACAGAGAGGGAAAGACAGAAGGAGGGACAGAGAGAGAGACAGAGTAAGTGGCAGAAACAGGGATAGAAGGAGCGAGAGGGAATGTCAGGAATGGGAAGACATATGGAGGGACAAATTGAGAGACAGAGTGAGAAGGAGTGACAGAGAGGGAAAGACAGATGGAGGGACAGAAAGAGAGACAGAGAGAGAAGCAGAGAGAGAAGGAGAGGGAGAGACAGAGAGGGAAAGACAGATGGAGAGACAGAGAGAGAGAGGCACATTTGGAAGGAAAGAGAGGGAGTGACAGGGAGAGAAAGACAGATGGAGGGACAGAGAGAGAGACAGAGATAGAAGGAGAGAGAGGGAGTATCAGGGAGGGAAAGATAGATGGAGGGACAGAGAGAGAGGCAGAGTTAGAAGCAGAGAGGGGGAGTGTCAGGGAGGGAAAGACAGGTGGAGGGACAGAGAGAGAGTCAGAGATAGAAAGAGAAAGAGGGTGTGTCAGGGAGGGAAAGACAGATGGAGGGACAGAGTGAGAGACAGAGAGAGAAGGAGAGAGATGGAGTGACAGGGAGGGAAGAACAGATGGAGGGAGAGCAAGAGTGAGACAGAGATGGAAGGAGAGAGAGGGAGTGATGAAGTGGGGGGGTGGGAGACTGATGGAGCGACAGAGAGAGAAAGACAGAGAGAGAAGGATAGTGTGGGAAAGACAGAGAGAGAATGACAGATGGAGGGACAGAGAGAGAGAGAGAGGCAGAAATGGAAGGAGAGAGAGGGAGTGACAGTGAGGGAAATACAGATGGAGAGACAGAGACAGAGACAGAGATAGAAGGAGAGACTTGGCGAGACAGAGAGGGAAAGACAGATGGAGGGACAGAGAGAGAGACAGAGAGAGAAGGAGAGAGTGGGAGAGACAGAGAGGGAAAGACAAATGGAGGGACAGAGAGAGAGACAGAGAGAGAAGGAGACAGTGGGAGAGACAGAGAGGGAAAGACAGATGGAGGGACAGAGAGACAGACAGAGAGGGAAGGAGAGAGTGGGAGAGAAAGAGAGGGAAAGACAGATGGAGAGACAGAGAGAGAGAGACAGAGATCTCTCCCGATGTTTCTGTCTCCATACCTATCTCCTAAATGTTTGTGCACACAGCAGTGAAGGATTACATCAAAATAAATTCTCTTACATTCTCCCTTTCAATCGACCCCGCAATCTCTCTCTCTCCAACCTTGTCCCTCTCCACAACACTCTCTCTGTCTGCATATCTAACCCTCTCTCCCTCTGTCTCTCTCCTCGGGTCAGAGATAGCAGGAGGGAGAGACAGAGAGAGGAAGACAGAGAGAGAATGTTGAAGGAACTATACTCTATTCCTAAGCTGTGCTGAACCTGCTCTGGGAGTGTTTGATGGGCTACATTAATCGGCCGTGTACAGTCCTGTATCAGGCTGTGAAGAAGCACAGCTTGTTCAGTGTACAACGGGTCAAAGGGAACGATTCACTCCTGTCTGCTACTGGGAAGAGTGACTGACCTTAACATCAAAGCAGCGTTTGACCGAGTGTGACATCGAGGAGCCCGAGTAAAACTGAAGTCAGTAGGAATCCGCTGGTTGGGCTCATATCGAGCACAAAGGAAGATGGTTGTGGTTGTTGGAGGTCAATCATCTCAGTCCCAGGGCATCACTGCAGGAGTACCTGAGGGTAGTGTCCGAGGCTCAACCATCTTCAGCTGAGATCCCAGGAGAGAATGCTGGAAATATGGAGCAGGTCAAGCAGCATCTGTGGAGAGAGAAACAGAGTTAGTGATTCAGCTCAATGCTTTCCAGATTTCCTGCATCCACAGTAATTTGCCTCAGATAATGAAGCAATCCACAGCCACATGCACCAAGACCCGGACAACATTCAGATTTGGGCCGACCAGTGGCAAGTAACATTCACGTCACACAAGTGCCAGGCAATGACCATCTGCAACAAGAGAGAATCCAACCACCTCCCCTTGGCATTCAAAGCATTATCCCATCGCTGAATCCCCCAGCGTCAACATCCTGGGGAAACATTGACATCAAACGTAACTGAACGAAACACATCAATAGTTTCTTCACCCAGTGGCTGGTGGGTGTCTGGAACTCACTGTCTGAAAGGATTAGTATAAAATGGGTGGTTGATGGCCGGCACAGACTGGGCGGGCCGAATGGCCTGTATAAGCGCTGTATCTGTCAAAGACTCTAAAGGATGGTCGAGGCAGAAACTCTCATCACATTTAAAACAATCTCTTGGATATTCGCTTCTCTATATTTAAAATGGGTAAGGAATAACTCCCCTCATCTGCACTGCCCCATCAAACACTCTCAGAGATGGTACAACACGGATTAGATACAGAGTAAATCTCCGTTTAAACTGTCCCTGGAGTGTCGGATTAACCCGGGTCACTCACTGTCCCCGGCTTAGCCTCAAGACTCACCTGCCTCAGTCACTGAGACGCTCCTCTATCACTTGCCTTCATGTAAGCAGATGCCGGGTTTGGGAGCAGGACAGGCACACGGGATTAGGACGACTGCTCATGTGGAGGATAAGCATCAGTAATCCCTCAGAGAATCAGAACAGACCAGCGAGAATCAGAAAAGGAAACTTGTGTTGAATTTGTGATTCTTGCATTGTGGAATGTGGTATTTGGTGAGAATGTTGAGCCAGTGACATTTTGCCCCAGTGGGATGAATAGATATTATATGACTTGATTACAACAGTAAGGTACCATGCGTACTGTAAATATGGACGGAAATAACAATGTAACTGATCAATTTTCAGCTGAATACTATGACTACAGTTATACCTGCTATCCTGTTATATATGTGCTGCTATCCCTGCTATATGTGAGAATGTACATACGACACGATGGGATGAAGTCAAAGTGGCCACTGTTTATATTTTTAGACGATGCCCCAAGTTACTGACTCCGCAGCCAGTGGGAATATTTACTCTCAGTCCACCCTATCAGTTTCCCTTATTATTTTGTAAACCTTCATCAAATCACCCAATAACCTTCCGGGTGAAAAATCTTTTCGTCAAATCCCCTCTAAACCTCCTGCCCCTTTCATTCAATCTATGCCCCCTGGTTATTGACCCCTCCGATAAGGGAAAACGTTTCTTCCTATCTAACCTATCAATGCCCCTCATAATTTTGTACACCTCAATCAGGTCCCTCCTCAGCCTTCTCTGCTCTGAGGAAAACAACTACAGCCTTTTCAGTCTCTCTTCATAGCGCAAATGCTCCAGCCCAGGCAACATCCTGGTCAATCTGCTCTGCATCCTCTCCAGTGCAATCACATCCTTCCTATAGTGTGGTGCCCAGAACTGTACACAGTGCTCCAGCTGTGGCCGAACCAGTGTTTTATAGAGCTCCATCATAACCTCCCTGTTCTTATATTCTATGCCTCAACTAATAAAGGCAAGTATCCCATATACCTTCCTAACCACTTTGTCTACCTGCGCTGCAGCCTTCAGTGATCTATGGACAAGTACACCAAGATCCCTCTGACACTCGGTACTTCCTATGATCCTACCATTCATTGGATATTCCCTAGCCTTGTTAGTCCTTCCAAAATTCTATGTAACCTCACCTATGTATAATCTTTAATCTTGCAGTGCATGTGTAATGTTTAATTTCTGAAAGCCAGACAGAGTAAAGCTTAACGTACTCCAAAAAACTCCAGACTTTTGGCATTTATTACCTTTTCGGGTCATATCTGTCGTGAAGTTGGACTAGACTTGTGAATAATTCTTTTTAAGTTGTATTTCCAACAGTACTAGTGTCAATCGATTTGCAGCACCCCATCATATAATATACACTCCTGTCTATATTGTCTGAATACAGACATAAAATATCCTCAAATTTTGAGATATATGGAGAGATAGAAATGGAGAGAGAACAGAGAGATAGTGAGGGATAGCGACAGAAGCAGAGAGATAGAAAGTGCCAGGAGACCCTGAGACACTTTAGAAGCAGGGGGACGGGGAGACAGGCTGTGTGGGGACCCTGGGGTAACGTTACAGATAGACAGGGTAGATGTTGGTAAGATGTTTCTCCTGGTTGAGGAGTCTAGAACCAGGGGACACAATTTCAAAATAAGGGGGAAGCCACTTGGGACAGAGATGAGGAGAAATGTCATTACTCAGAGGGTTGTGAATCTTAGGAATTCTCTGTCCCAGAGGGCTGTGGAAGCTCAGTCATTGAGTATGTTTAAAGCAGAGATTGACAGATTGCTGAATACCAATGACATAAAGGGATATGAGGATAGTCTGGGAAGAACACATTGAAGTGGATGATCAGCCATGATCGTCTTGAATGGCAGAGCTGGCTCGATGGGCTGAATGGCCTACTCCTGTTCCTATATTCCAAAGCTGCCGAAATAGTTTCTTTCAAACTACCCCATCAGTTCCCCTTAATATCTCAACAACTTTGATCAAATCACCTTGATCCTCCTTAATTCCGGGGAATTATTCCCTAGTTTGTGTAATATCACCTTGTAATTTAACCCTTGGAGTGCAGTTATCATTCTGGTAAATCTGCACTGCACTCAAATGGACACGGTCCCCTCAAGTCTCTTTGGACCTCCAGTGTTTCTATCTTTTCACCATTTATAAAATACTCTGTTCTAGTCTTTTTTACTGACATTGAAACCGATCTACCACAGTGTTGCCCATTCACTTCAGATATCTCTTTGCAATGTTCTACTTCCAGCTACACTGCTGACAAGGCCGCCTATTTTTGTGTCATTGGTAAACTGGGGTATGTTGCATTCTACCACATCATCTTAAATCGTTAATAAATACAGCAAAACTGAGACACACACGGGCTTTGCACTAGTAGACAGGAGTGAATCATTCCATCCTGGAGGTTTTTTAATTCCAGATTTATGTTTTTTTTAGAAAAAACACAATTCAAATTCACAACAGCCCAGCGTGGGATTTGAACTCCTACTTTTTCAATCATCAGCTCAGGACTTCAAATTAAAACCCATAAAAAGAGATTCATTTTCCGACTGCTGTTGTCTGACTGTCTCAGGTTTTGTATATTGTTCCCTTCTCCTCTTCTTCCATGTGTTTGAAGTCTTTGAAGTTTGTCAGACATTGGTAAACTACTTCATGTGGTGTTGTGTAAATACCTTCAATTCTGTGTATCTGCAAGGGACACAATTCAAATTCTCACCTTATTGCATCAACCAAAACCTGCAGGTCCATTCAAACAAATCTATTTCCTGTCTCTGCAAAGATAGCTCACACTTCCACAATGCAGGAAAATCTGAATGGAAACAGCTTTTGACACATTTCCCAACACGTTTGCTAACACTTTTCAGGATGAAGCTAAATTCAACTCACAGATTCCAAGCCCCAAATTGAGCTTTTGGGTAGAACAGGTAACATTGATGAAATCCCAGATCTCTCTGTCCTGTCACCCATTCTAACATTGTACCATTTAGTTTATATCACTCAGTCTTCCTTCCAAAATGCATCACTTCACATTTCTCAGCACTGAAGTTAACCTGACCTGTGCCTGTCCAATGATAGGTTGGATAGTAAGCTGTCAAGAGGAAATAAAGTGTCTGCAAAGAGATTTCCATTGGTTAAGTGAATGAGCAAAAAATTGTCAGATGGAGTATAATGTGGGAAAATGTGAGCTTGTCCACTTTAGTCCTTTGTCCTTTCAGTGCAGCAGCTTTTTCGGGAGCAGCGTCTGAACGAGTGAGCAGCTGGGAAAGTCCGTTTGAAAGTAAATTTAATTTCCTTTTGTTTTTCGGCGGAGGCCAGGGGGCTGCTGGGTAAGTAAAACACTATATATTTGGGCGGTTTAAAATAACTTTCCTTTCAGTGCAGCAGCTTTTTCGGGAGCAGCGTCTGAACGAGTGAGCAGCTGGGAAAGTCCGTTTGAAAGTAAATTTAATTTCCTTTTGTTTTTCGGCGGAGGCCAGGGGGCTGCTGGGTAAGTAAAACACTATATATTTGGGCGGTTTCTGAACCCGAGACACCACACTTGTAGTGTCTCCCACCCGCTCTCCTCCTCTAACCAAAAAAAAGGACTCGGTGGGGTGTTTATAAGGTAAGGCTTTTTCGATTTCTCTGGTTTTATTGTGATTGGTAAAAACTTTTCGTTCCTTTTTCATTTAACTAAGTTTAAACTTAAGATTAAAAATGGCAGGAGATCTCAGACCCGTATCATGCTCCTCTTGCTCAATGTGGGAGCTCAGGGACATGGCTGATGACCCTGACTCCTTCACGTGCAGGAAGTGTGTCCAGCTGCAGCTCTTGTTAGACCGCATGACGGCTCTCGAGCTGCGGATGGACTCACTTTGGAGCATGCGCGATGCTGAGGAGGTCGTGGATAGCACGTTTAGTGAATTGGTCACACCACAGATTAGGATTGCTGAGGGAGAAAGGGAATGGGTGACCAAAAGGCAGAGAAAGAGCAGGAAGGCAGCGCAGGAGTCCCCTGCGGTCATCTCCCTCCAAAACAAGTATACCGTTTTGGATACTGTTGAGGGAGATGGCTCACCAGGGGAAGGCAGCAGTAGCCAGGTCCATGGCACCGTGGCTGGCTCTGCTGTTCCGAAGGGCGGGAAAAAGAGTGGAAGGGCTATAGTCGTAGGGGATTCGATTGTAAGGGGAGTAGATAGGCGGTTCTGTGGTCGAAAACGAGGCTCCCGAATGGTATGTTGCCTCCCAGGTGCACGGGTCAGGGACGTCTCAGATCGGCTGCAGAACATTCTAAAGGGGGAGGGTGAACAGCCAGTTGTCATTGTGCACATAGGCACTAATGATATAGGTAAAAAACGGGATGAGGTCCTACAAGCAGAGTTTAGGGAGTTAGGAGCCAAGTTAAAAAGTAGGACCTCAAAGGTAGTAATCTCAGGATTACTACCAGTGCCACGTGATAGTCAGAGTAAAAATGAAAGAATAGTCAGGATGAATGCGTGGCTTGAGAGATGGTGCAGGAAGGAGGGGTTCAGATTTTTGGGACATTGGGACCGGTTCTGGGGGAGGTGGGACTATTACAAATTGGACGGTCTACACCTGGGCCGGACTGGAACCAATGTCCTTGGAGGTGCTTTTGCTAACGCTGTTGGGGAGGGTTTAAACTAATGTGGCAGGGGGATGGGAACCAACTGAGGTCAGTTGACAGTAAGGAGGTAGTAACAAAAGCGTGTAAGGAACTAGATAATGAAGTCAGTGTGACTAAGGGGAAGAGCAGGCAGGGAGCAGATGATGAATATAAAGGGACTGGTGGTCTGAGGTGCATTTGTTTTAATGCAAGAAGTGTAGTAGGTAAGGCAGATGAACTTAGGGCTTGGATTAGTACCTGGGAGTATGATGTTATTGCTATTACTGAGACTTGGTTGAGGGAAGGGCATGATTGGCAACTAAATATCCCAGGATATCGATGCTTCAGGCGGGATAGAGAGGGAGGTAAAAGGGGTGGAGGGGTTGCATTACTGGTCAAAGAGGATATCACAGCTGTGCTGAAGGAGGGCACTATGGAGGACTCGAGCAGTGTGGCAATATGGACAGAACTCAGAAATAGGAAGGGTGCGGTAACAATGTTGGGGCTGTACTACAGGCCTCCCAACAGCGAGCGTGAGATAGAGGTACAAATATGTAAACAGATTATGGAAAGATGTAGGAGCAACAGGGTGGTGGTGATAGGAGATTTTAATTTTCCCAACATTGACTGGGATTCGTTTAATGTTAGAGGTCCAGATGGAGCAGAATTTGTAAGGAGCATCCAGGAGGGTTTTCTAGAGCAGTATGTAAATAGTCCAACTCGGGAAGGGGCCATACTGGACCTGGTGTTGGGGAATGAGCCCGGCCAGGTTGTTGAAGTTTCAGTAGGGGACTACTTTGGGAATAGTGATCACAATTCCGTAAGCTTTAAAATTCTTCTTTCTTTTGGGCCTCCTTATCTCGAGAGACAATGGATACGCGCCTGGAGGTGGTCAGTGGTTTGTGAAGCAGCGCCTGGAGTGGCTATAAAGGCCAATTCTGGAGTGACAGTCTCTTCCACAGGTGCTGCAGAGAAATTTGTTTGTTGGGGCTGTTGCACAGTTGGCTCTCCCCTTGCGCCTCTAGCTTTAAAATACTCATGGACAAAGACGAGAGTGGTCCAAAAGGAAGAGTGCTAAATTGGGGGAAGGCCAACTATACCAAAATTCGGCAGGAGCTGGGAAATGTAGATTGGGAGCAGCTGTTTGAAGGTAAATCCACATGTGATATGTGGGAGGCTTTTAAAGAGAGGTTGATTAGCGTGCAGGAGAGACATGTTCCTGTGAAAATGAGGGATAGAAATGGCAAGATTAGGGAACCATGGATGACGGGTGAAATTGTGAGACTAGCTAAGAGGAAAAAGGAAGCATACATAAGGTCTAGGCGGCTGATGAAAGACGAAGCTTTGAATGAATATCGGGAATGTAGGACCAATCTGAAACGAGGAATTAAGAGGGCTAAAAGGGGTCATGAAATATCTTTAGCAAACAGGGTTAAGGAAAATCCCAAAGCCTTTGATTCATATATAAGGAGAAAGAGGGTATCTAGAGAAAGGATTGGCCCACTAAAGGACAAAGGAGGAATGTTATGCTTGGACTCAGAGAAAATAGGTGAGATTCTAAACGAGTACTTTGCATCGGTATTCACCGAGGAGAGGGACATGACGGATGTTGAGGTTAGGAACAGATGTTTGATTACTCTAGGTCAAGTCGGCATAAGGAGGGAGGAAGTGTTGGGTATTCTAAAGGGAATTAAGGTGGACAAGTCCCCAGGTCCGGATGGGATCTATCCCAGGTTACTGAAGGAAGCGAGAGAGGAAATAGCTGGGGCCTTAACAGATATCTTTGCAGCATCCTTAAACACGGGTGAGGTCCCGGAGGACTGGAGAATTGCTAATGTTGTCCCCTTGTTTAAGAAGGGTAGCAGGGATAATCCAGGTAATTATAGACCGGTGAGCCTGACGTCAGTGGTAGGGAAGCTGCTGGAGAAGATACTGAGGGATAGGATCTATTCCCATTTGGAAGAAAATGGGCTCATCAGTGATAGGCAACATGGTTTTGTGCAGGGAAGGTCATGTCTTACCAACTTAATAGAATTCTTTGAGGAAGTGACAAAGTTGATTGATGACGGAAGGGCTGTCGATGTCATATACATGGACTTCAGTAAGGCGTTTGATAAGGTTCCCCATGGCAGGCTGATGGAGAAAGTGAAGGCGCTTGGGGTCCAAGGTGTACTAGCTAGATGGATGAAGAACTGGCTGGGCAACAGGAGACAGAGAGTAGCAGTAGAAGGGAGTTTCTCAAAATGGAGACGTGTGACCAGTGGTGTTCCACAGGGATCCGTGCTGGGACCACTGTTGTTTGTGATATACATTAATGATTTGGAGGAAAGTATAGGTGGACTGATTAGCAAATTTGCAGACGACACTAAGATTGGTGGAGTAGCAGATAGTGAAGGGGACTGTCAGAGAATACAGCAGAATATAGATAGATTAGAGAGTTGGGCAGAGAAATGGCAGATGGAGTTCAATCAGGGCAAATGCGAGGTGATGCATTTTGGAAGATCCAATTCAAGAGTGAACTATACAGTAAATGGAAAAGTCCTGGGGAAAATTGATGTCCAGAGAGATTTGTGTGTTCAGGTCCACTGTTCCCTGAAGGTGGCAACGCAGGTAAATAGAGTGGTCAAGAAGGCATATGCTTTCCTTCATCGGACGGGGCATTGAGTACAAGAGTTGGCAGGTCATGTTACAGTTGTATAGGACTTTGGTTCGGCCACATTTGGAATACTGCGTACAGTTCTGGTCGCCACATTATCAAAAGGATGTGGATGCTTTGGAGAGGGTGCAGAGGAGGTTCACCAGGATGTTGCCTGGTATGGAGGGCGCTAGCTATGAAGAGAGGCTCAATAGATTAGGATTATTTTCATTAGAAAGACGGAGGTTGAGGGGGGACCTGATTGAGGTGTACAAAATCATGAGAGGTATAGACAGGGTGGACAGCAAGAGGCTTTTTCCCAGAGTGGGGGATTCAATTACTAGAGGACACGAGTTCAAAGTGAAAGGGGAAAAGTTTAGGGGGGATATGCGTGGAAAGTTCTTTACGCAGAGGGTGGTGGGCACCTGGAACGCATTGCCAGCGGAGGTGGTAGATGAGGGCACGATGGAGCCTTTTAAGATGTATCTGGACAGATACATGAATGGGCAGGAAGAAAAGAGATACAGAAGCTTAGAAAATAGGCGACATGTTTAGAGAGAGGATCTGGATCGGCGCAGGCTAGGAGGGCCGAAGGGCCTGTTCCTGTGCTGTAATTATCTTTGTTCTTTGTTCTTTGTTTAGCAGGAAGAATAAAAATCAGTATATTATTGAAGTGGAGAGAGACTGCAGAACTGGACGGTACAGAGGGATCTGGGTGTCCTGGTACATGAATCACAAAATGTTACCGTGCAGCTACAGCGAGTGATTAGGAAGGCAAATAGAATGTTGTTGTTTATTGCAAGGTGAATAGAATATCAAAGTAGGGAAGTGTTGTTCCAGCTGTACAGGGCATAAGTTAGACGACGTCTGCAGGATTGTGGACACTTTTGGTCTCCTTACTGAAGAAATTATATCATTGCATTCGAAGTAGTTCAGAGAAGGTTCACTGGGCTGATTCCTGGGATGAAGGGGTTATCTTATGAGGAAAGGTTGAACAGGTTGGGTCTATACCCACTGGAGTTTAGAAGAATGAGAGGTGATCTGAGTGAAACATCTCAGGTCCCGAGGGGACTGGACAGGGTGGATGCTGAGAGGATGTTTCCCCTTGTTGGGGAGACTAGAACTCGGGGACACAGTTTAAAAATTAGGGACGTTCCATTTAAAACTGAGATGAGGAGAAATGTGTTTCTCTCAGAGAGGGGTCAGTCTGTAGAATTCTCTTCCCCAGAGAGCAGTGGAGGCTGGATCATTGAATACATTCAAGGCTGAGTTCGATAGATTTTTGATCAATTAGGGAGTCAAGGGTTATGGGACACAGACAGGAAAGTGGAGTTGAGTTCACAATCAGATCAGCCATTGAATGGCAGAGCACGCTCGAGGGGCCGAATGGCCTACTTCTGCTCCTAATTCATTTGTTCTTGTGTGTTCCATTTCACCAGACTGCCTCGCTCCTCCTGAAGTCTGCTACTAGTCCCTTCCCTTTTATTACATTGCAGATGTCACAAACATTGGCAAACATTGAAGTTATGCCCTGTAAACACAAGTTCAAGTCATTAGTATATATCAAAAAGATCAGTGGTCCTAATATAAACCTCCACTGTATACCTCCCTCCAGTCTGAAACAACCATTGTCCACTCTCTCAGCCAATGTCGTATCCACTCAGCCAATGTCCCTTTCATCCCTGGAGCACCAATATTGCTAACTGGTCAATTAGGAGGCACCATTAAGTCCTCCCCATGAGGACACTGGTCCCAGACCTCTCTGTTTCCACTCTCCCATCAACATTCCCCAGACAGGTACAGCATGGATTAGATACAGAGTAATGCTCCTTCTACACTGTCCCATCCAACAGTCCCAGGACAGGAACATCATGGGGTGGACACAGAGTGAATCTCACTCTACACTGTCCGAAGTAGACACAGTGAGAGACAGAAAGAGAGAAACAGACTGACAGGGTGACTGAGAGAGAAAGAAGGATATTTAACATCAGACATAGGAAGATGAGGAGGCAGGCATAGGAAGATGAGGAGGCAGTTTAACCCCTCGAACCTGTTCCAGCATTCAGTGAGATCAGGGCTGATCTGTGATCTAACTAACACCATATATCCCACCTTTGCCCCTTATCTCTTAATATCTTTGGTTAACAACAATCTATCAATCTCAGATTTATAAATTTACAAGTGTCTCAGCATCAATTGCTGATTGTGGAAGAGAGTTCCAAACTGATACCACACCTGGTGTGTTGAAGTGTTTCTTCACTTCACTCCTGAATGGTTTTGAGACTACGTTTATATTTTTAGACTCGGCCCACAAGTTCCTGACTCCGCAGCCAGTGGGAATAGTTATTCTCTGTCTACCCTATCAGAGTCTCCTTGTCTGCACTGCCCCATCGAACAATCTCAGAGAAGGTACAACTCGGGTTAGATCCAGAGTACAGTTCAATTTAAACATTCCCTGGAGTGTCGGATTAACCCTGGTCACTCAATGTGCCCGGCTCAGCCTCAAGACTCCCCTGCCTCAGTCACTGAGACGCTCCTGTATCACTCGCCTTAATGTAAGTGGATGCTGGGTTTGGGAGCAGGACAGGCACACGGGATTAGGACGACTGCTCATGTGGAGAATAAGCATCAGTAATCCCTCAGAGAATCAGAACAGACCAGCGAGAATCAGAAAAGGAAACTTGTGTTGAATTTGTGAGTCTTGCATTGTGGAATGTTTTAGTATTTGGTGATAATGTTGAGCCAGTGACATTTTGCCCCAGTGGGATGAATAGATACTATATGACTTTATTACAACAGTAAGGTACCGTGTGTACTGTAAATATGGACTGAAATAACAATGTAACTGATCAATTTTCAGCTGAATACTATGACTACAGTTATACCTGCTATCCTGTTATATATGTGGACACTCTTTATATTTTCAGACTATGCCCCAAATTCCTGACTCTGCAGCCAGTGGGAATATTTACTCTCAGTCCACCCTATCAGTTTCCCTTATTATTTTGCACACTTTCATCAAATCACCCCATAACCTTCTAAATTCCAGGGATATACAGTAAATCTCCAGCTACACTGTCCCATTAAACATTTCCAAGCCAAGCACAATGTTGGGTTTGACAGAGTAAATTTCCCTCTACGCTGTCACATCACACACTCCGAGGGCAGGAACATCATGGGGTGGATACAGAGTGAATCTCACTAGACACTGTCCGAAACACAGAGATAGAGAGAGAGAGAGAAAAAGAGAAAGAGAGAGACATAGACTAACAGGGTGACTGACAGAGAAAGAAGGATATTTAACAGGGGATATTGGAAGAGGAGGATGCAATTTAACCCCACAACTCTGTTCCTGCATTCAATGTGATCATGGCTGATCTGTGATCTATCTTAGACCATATATCCTGCCTTTGCCCCTTATCTCTTAATACCTTTGGTTAACAAGATTCGATCAATCACTGGTTTAAAAATTTACCAATAAGCCAGCATGAAATTTCCACAAACAATATCATGAGGGTGTGATGGCTCCCACAGTGGAATAGCTTGCTGAATATTTAAAATGGAGACAGAGAGAGAGGGACAGACAGAGGAGAGATCGGGAAAGACAGAGAGGGAAAGACATTTGGAGGAACAGAGAGACAGAGATGGAAGGAGAGAGAGGGAGTGACAGGGAGGGAAAGACAGACGGAGAGACAGAGAGAGAGAGACGGAGACAGAAGGAGAGAGAGGGAGAGACAGAGAGGGAAAGACAGACGGATAGACAGAGAGAGACAGGGGCAGATGGAAGGAGAGAGAGGGAGTGTTCGGGAGGGAAAGACAGATGGAGGGACAGAGAGAGAGTCAGGGAGAGAGATGGAGTGACAGGGAGGGAAGGACAGATGGAGGGATAGAGAGCGAAGAGACAGAGATAGAAGGAGAGAGAGGGAGAGACAGAGAGGGAAAGCCAGATGGAGAGACAGAGAGAGAGAGGCAGAGATGGAAGGAGAGAGAGAGAGACAGAGAGACAGAGAGGTAAAGACAAATGGAGGGACAAAGTGAGAGACAGAGAGAGAAGGAGAGAGATGGTGTGACAGGGAGGGAAAGAGAGTTGGAGGGACAGAGAGAGAGACAGAGAGAGAAGGAAAGAGAGAGAGTGTCAGGGAGAGAAGGAGAGAGAGGGAGAGACAGAGAGGGAAAGGCAATTGGAGATAGAGAGAGCGAGACAGAGGGAGAGGCAGAGACAGAGATAGAAGGAGAGTGAGGGAGAGACAGAAAGGGAAGGACAGATGGAGGGACACAGAGAGAGGCAGAGATGGAGATAGAAGGAGAGAGACGGAGATAGAAGGAGAGAGACAGAGAGACAGAGAGAGAGACAGAGAGAGTGGCAGAGACAGAGATAGAAGGAGAGAGAGGGAGTGACGGGGGGTGGAGACAGATGGAGAGACAGAGAGAAAGAGAAGGAGAGAGATGGAGAGACAGAGAGGGAAAGACAGATGGTGAGCCAGAGAGAGAGAGTCAGAGATGGAAGGAGAGAGAGGGCGTGTCAGGGAGGGAAAGACAGATGGAGGGACAGAGAGAGACAGGGGAAGATGGAAGGAGAGAGAGGGAGTGTTCGGGAGGGAAAGACAGATGGAGGGACAGAGCGAGAGAGTCAGGGAGAGAGATGGAGTGACAGGGAGGGAAGGACAGATGGAGGGATAGAGAGCGAGAGAGTTTAATCCGGACAAATGTGAGGTAATGCATTTCTGAAGGTCTAATGCAGGTGGGAAGTATACAGTAAATGTTCAGAACGCTTAGGAGTATTGACAGGCAGAGAGATCTGGGCGTACAGATCCACAGGTCACTGAAAGTGGCAACGCAGGTGGATAAGGTAGTCAAGAAGGCATACGGCATGCTTGCTTTCATCGATCGGTGCATAGAGTATAAAAATAGGCAAGTCATGCTGCAGCTGTACAGAACTTTAGTTAGGCCACACTTAGAATTCTGGTCGCCACACTACCAGAAGGACGTGGAGGCTTTGGAGAGGGTACCAAAGAGGTTTATCAGGATGTTGCCTGGTCTGGAGAGCATTAGCTATGAGGAGAGGTTGGATAAACTCGGATTGTTTTCACTGAAACGACGGAGGTGGAGGGGCGACATGATAGAGGTTTACAAATTTATAAGTGGCATGGACAAAGTGGATAGTCAGAAGCTTTTTCCCAGGGTGGAAGAGTCAGTTACTAGGGTACAGAGGTTTAAGGTGAGAGGGGCAAAGTTTAGAGGGGATGTGCGAGGCAAGTTCCTCACACAGAGGGTGGTGAGTGCCTGGAACTTGTTGCCAGGGGAGGTGGTGGAAGCAGGTACCATAGAGACTTTCGAGAGGCATCTTGACAAATACATGAATAGGATGGGAATAGAGGGATACGGACCCCGGAAGTGCTGAAGGTTTTAGTTTAGGCAGGCATCAAGATCGGCGCAGGCTTGGAGGGCCGAATGGCCTGTTCCTGTGCTGTACTGTTCTTTGTTCTTTGACAGATGGAGGGACAGAGAGAGAGACAGAGAGAGAAGGAGAGAGAGGGAGTGACAGGGAGGGACGGACAGATGGAGGGACAGAGAGAGAGAGTAAGAGATAGAAGGAGAGAGAGAGAGTGATGGGTGGGGAGACTGATGGAGAGACAGATAGAGAGAGTGACAGAGAGAGAAGGAGAGAGTGGGAGTGACAGCGATGGAAAGACAGATGGAGAGACAGAGAGAGAAAGAGGCAGAGTTGGGAGGAGAGAGAGGGAGTGACAGAGAGGTTTCATAAAAATCTATCAAACTCAGATTTAAAAATTAACAAGTGTTTCAGCATCAATTGCTGATTGTGGAAGAGAGTTCCAAACTGATACCACACCTGGTGTGTTGAAGTGTTTCTTCATTTCACTCCTGAAAGGTTTTTAGACTAGGTTTATATTTTTAGACTATGCCCCCATGTTCTAGACTCTGCAGCCAGTGAGAATTGTTACTCTCTGTCGACCCTATCAGTTTCCCTTATTATCTTGAAAACAATCATCAAATCACACCTGAGCCTTCAAAATTCCAGGGATACAGAGTAAATCTCCAGCTACACTGTCCCATTAAATATTCCCAAGCCAAGCACAAGGTTGGGTTTGACACAGAGTAAATTTCCCTCTACACTGTCCCATCACACACTCCCAGGGCAGGAACATCATGGGGTGGATACAGAGTGAATCTCACTCTACACTGTCCGATAGAGACAGAGAGAGAGAGAGAGACAGAAAAAGAGAAACAGAGAGACATGGACTGACAGGGTGACTAAAAGGGATAGACGGATACTTCACAGGGGATACTGGAAGAGGAAGATGCAATTCAACCCCACAGCCCTGTTCCGGCATCCAATGACATCTTGGCTGATCTGTGATGTAACTTACACCATATATCCTGCCTTTGCCCCTTATCTCTTAATACCTTTGGTTAACAAGAATCTATCAATCACAGATTTAAAAATTAACCAAAATGCCAGCAAGAAATTTGCACAACCATTATCATGAGGGTGCGATGGCTCCCACAGTGGAATAGCTTGCTGGATGTTTAAAATGGAGACTGTTTCTTCTGGATCATCAAACGTATCTGCCTGGGCCCCAACTTCATCTCCATTTCCACCTCTCCCGATGTTTTTTTCTCTCCATATCTATCTCTTATATGTTTGTGTACACAGCAGTGAAGGATTACATCAAATTAATATATCTTACATTATCCTTTTCATCCACCTCAACAATCTCTCTCTCCAAATTTGTCCCTCTCTACAGCCCTCTCTCTGCCTTCATATCTAACCCTCTCTCCCTCTGTCTCTCTCCGAATGTCAGAGATAGCAGGAGGGAGAGACAGAGAGAGAATGTTGAAGGAACTAAACTCTATTCCTAAGCTGTGCTGAACCTGCTCTGGGAGTGTTTGATGGGCTACATTAATCGGCCGTGTACAGTCTTGTATCAGGCTGTGAAGAAGCACAGCTTGTTCAGTGTACAACGGGTCAAAGGGAACGATTCACACCTGTCTGCTACTGGGAAGAGAGACTGACCTTAACATCAAGGCAGCGTTTGACCCAGTGTGACATCGAGGAGCCCGAGTAAAACTGAAGTCAGTGGGAATCTGCTGGTTGGACTCATACCGAGCACAAAGGAAGATTGTTGTGGTTGTTGGAGGTCAATCATCTCAGTCCCAGGACATCACTGCAGGAGTTCCTCAGGGTAGTGTCCGAGGCTCAACCATCTTCAGCTGAGATCCCAGGAGAGAATACTGGAAATACTGAGCAGGTCAAGCAGCATCTGTGGAGAGAGAAACAAAGTTAGTGATTCAGCTCGATGCTTTCCAGATTTCCAGCATCCGCAGTATTTTGCCTCAGATAATGAAGCAATCCAGAGCCACATGCACCAAGACCCGGACAACATTCAGGTTTGGGCCGACCAGTGGGAAGTAACATTCACGTCACACAAGTGCCAGACAATGACCATCTGCAACAAGAGAGGATCCAACCACCTCGCCTTGGCATTCAAAGCATTATCCCATCGCTGAATCCCCCAGCGTCAACATCCTGGGGAAACATTGACATCAAGCTTAACTGAACGAAACACATCAATAGTTTCTTCACCATCTCTCTGGGACAGAGAGACACAGATAAAGAATGTGAGTAAGACTTGACAGAACCTCAGTTAATTGTTCCAACCATTGTTAATGATAGAAATCAAGGATTATATTAGATCAAAGGAAGAGGCAGAGAATGTTAGCCCCTTTATAACTATATCCTTTAGTTTAGATTGTCTCTCCTCCTTCTTCCTACCTGTGGAGGTGGGAGATATGGGCATGGTTCTTAATGAATTCTCTGTGTCCGTCTTTATAAAAGAGTGGGAACGATACAGAGATTGCAGTTAAAGAGGAGGAGTGTGAAATATTGGATGGGATAAACAGAGTGAGAGGGGAAATATGAAGGTGTTTGGCAGCTTTGAAAGTGGATAAATGGTCAGGCATGGATGCATTGGAATCAGTTCAGAGAAGGTTCACTCGGCTGATTCCTGGGATGAAGGGGTTATCTTTGAGGAATGGTGGAACAGGTTGGGCCTATGCACATTGGAGTTCAGAAGAATGAGAGGTGATCTTATTGAAACATACAAGATTCTGAGGGGACTTCACAGGGTGGATGCTGGGAGGATGTTCCCCTTGTGGGGAAGTCTAGAACTAGGGGGCAGGTACACTGTGGGGTTTGATACAGAGTAAAGCTGCCTCTATATATGCCTCTCTTTCTCCTCCTCCATCCAGATGGAGAGAGTAACAGTGAGAAAGAACAGGGATAGATATGGCGAATAAGAGAGAGAGGGAAGGATTGCAATGGGGAGAGAGTACCAGTGAGAAAGAGGAAGGGATTGGGATGGAGAGTGTTGGTCAATGTTCCTGCAAATCTGCGTGCAGCAGCCTCAAAGGTCCCACGCAGATCCTGTTACACAATAAATAGCACACGTCTTCAAAGATTCTTCAAAGATTTCAAGGGACAGCTCACGTTAAAAAAACTGGGCACGCACAACATCTAAATTTTCACGGGAACATTGGAGCCAACTGCGGAATACATGTTTCTTACCAGCCTGCATAAGGAAGTGCAACCTCTGCAGATGCGGTGAAACCAAAAGCAGCTGACTTCAAATGGTAAACTGATGTATGTGGAGCTTGACAAAGGGTCTGAGAGAGGAGAGAGAAACAGACATAGACACACACAGACACAGACACAGACACACACACAGAAACACACACACACACACAGAAACACACATACACACAGAAACACACATACACACAGAAACACACACACACAGAAACACACACACACACACACACAGAAACAGAGTGACTCAGGGACAGAGCGCGAAAGAAGAATATTTCAATTTTCAAAAGGAATTTGATGAGATCAACCTTCGATTCAAAAACGACAATTGATTTTGCATCAATGTTTGCGTGCAGAAGACACGTTCCAAACTACTACCACCTTTAGCCTGGAGTGGCGGATTTTTGCTCAGAGTGTTGTGAATCTTTGGAATTCTCTACTCCAGTGGACTGTGGAAGCTCAGTCTGGGTAAAAGGCATTGAAGTGGGTGATC
This sequence comes from Heterodontus francisci, assembly GCF_036365525.1. Lineage (NCBI taxonomy): Eukaryota > Metazoa > Chordata > Chondrichthyes > Heterodontiformes > Heterodontidae > Heterodontus > Heterodontus francisci. The sequence goes on from NW_027141098.1 coordinate 1,412,685, forward strand.
AGCCATGATCGTATTGAATGGCGGAGCAGGCTCGATGGGCTGAATGGCCTACTCCTGTTCCGATGTTCCCAAGCTGCTGAAATAGTTTCTCCCAAACTACCCCATCAGTTCCCCTTAATATCTCAACATCTTTGAACAAATTACCTTGATCCTCCTAAATTCCAGGCAATAAATCCCTAGTTTGTGTAATATCACCTCGTAATTGAACCCTTGGAGTCCAGTTATCATTCTGGTAAATCTACACTGCATTCAAATGGACATGGACCCCCCAAAGTCTCTTTGAACCTCCAGTATTTCTATCTATTCACCATTTATAAAGTACTCTGTTCTAGTCTTTTTTACTGACATGGAAATCTAACTACCACAGTTTTGCCCATTTATTTAAGATATTAATATCTCTTTGTAATTTGATGCTTCCAGTTACACTGCTGACAATGCTGCCTATTTTTGTGTCATTGGTAAACTTGGGTATGTTGCATTCTACCACATCATCTTAAATCATGAATAAATACAGCAAAACTGAGACACACACGGGCTTTGCACTAGTAGACAGGAGTGAATCATTCCAACCTAGAGGCTTTTTAATTCCAGATTTATGTTTTTTTAAAGAAAAAATAGAATTCAAATTCACAACAGCCCTGTGTGGGATTTGAACTCCTGCTTTTTCAATCATCAGCTCAGGCCTTCAAATTAAAACACATAAAAAGAGATTCATTTTCCTCCTGCTGCTGTCTGACTGTCTCAGGTTTTGTATATTGTTCCCTTCGCCTCATCTTCCATGTGTTTGAAGTCTTTGAAGTTTGTCAGACATTGGTAAACTACTTCATGTGGTGTTGTGTAAATACCTTCAATTCTGTGGATCTGCAAGGGACACAATTCAAATTCTCACCTTATTGCATCAACTAAAACCTGCAGGTCCATTCAAACAACTCTATTTCCTGTCTCTGCAAAGATAGCTCACACTTCCACAATGAAGGAATGTCTGAATGGAAACAGCTTTTGACACATTCCCCAACACGTTTGCTAACACTTTTCAGCATGAAGCTAAATTCAACTTAGAGATTGCAAGCCCCAAATTGAATCATTTAGATGTAAAAAGTGACACAAATGAAATCCCAGATCTCTCTGTCCCTGCACCCATTTTAACATTGTACCATTTAGTTTATATCGCTTCTCCTCAGTCTTCCTTCCTAAATGCATCATTTTACATTTCCCAGCATTGAAGTTAACCTGCTATGTGTCTGACCATTTCACCAGACTGCCTCTATCCTCCTGAAGTCTACTCCTATTCCCTTCACTGTTTATTACATTGCAAATGGCACAATGTTGAAGTTATGCCCTGTATACCCAAGTCTAAGTATTTCATATATCAATAAGATCAGTGGTCCTAATCAAAACCCCAGGGGAATACCACAATTTACACTGTATACAGTGAGTACAAAAGCCGAGAGGGTGTGCTGAACATTGATAAAGCTCTGGTCAGGTAACAGAGAGGGAGAGACTGGGATTCAGAGGGTAACGGAGAGGGAGAGACTGGGACTCAGAGGGTAAGAGAGAGGGAGAGACTGGGATTAAGATGGTAACAGAGAGGGAGAGTCTGGGATTCAGAGGGTAAGAGAGAGGGAGAGTCTGGGACTCAGAGGGAAATATGGAGCGAGAGACTGGGTTTCAGAGAGTAACAGAGGGGGAGAGAATGGGATTCAGAGGGTAAGAGAGAGGGAGAGTCTGGGACTCAGAGGGAAACATGGAGCGAGAGACTGGGTTTCAGAGAGTAACAGAGGGGGAGAGAATGGGATTCAGAGGGTAACAGAGAGGGAGAGTCTGGGATTCAGAGGGAAACTTGGAGGGAGAGACTGGGATTCAGAGAGTAACAGAGGGGGAGAGAATGGGATTCAGAGGGTAATGGAGAAGGAGAGACTGGGATTCAGAGGGTAACAGAGAGGGAGAGTCTGGGATTCACAGGGTAACAGAGAGGGAGAGTCTGGGATTCAGAGGGAAACATGGAGGGAGAGACTGGAATTCAGAGAGTAACAGAGGGGGAGAGAATGGGATTCAGAGGGTAACGGAGAAGGAGAGACTGGAATTCAGAGGGGAACAGAGAGGGAGAGACTGGGATTCAGAGGGTAACAGAGAGGGTGAGACTGGGAGTCAGAGGATAACAGAGAGGGTGAGACTGGGATTCAGAGGGTAACCGAGAGGGAGAGACTGGAATGCAGAGGGTAACAGAGAGCGAGAGACTGGGATTCAGAGGGTAACAGAGAGGGAGAGACTGGAATTCAGAGGGTAACAGAGAGGGAGAGACTGGGATTCAGAGGGTAACAGAGAGGGAGAGTCTGGGATTCAGAGGGTAACAGAGAGGTAGAGTCTGGGATTCAGAGGGTAACAGAGAGGGAGAGACTGGGATTCAGAGGGTAACAGAGAGGGAGAGACTGGAATTCAGAGAGTAACAGAGAGGGAGAGACTGGGATTCAGAGAGTAACAGAGGGAAAAATAGAGTTGGCGAGGGCAACATAGAAATTTTAAGGTACAGAAAGTGGCCACTTGGCCCATCCTCTCTGTGCCAGCCGAAAAACGATCAACCTATTCTCATCCCACCTTCCAGCATTTGGTCCGAGCTCTGCAGCTTACCGCACTTAAGGTGCCTATCCAGACTCCTTCTGAATGAGTTGAGGGTCTCTGCCTCAACTACCCTTTCAGCCAGTGAGTTCCAGACCATCGCGACCCTCTGGGTGAAAAAGATTTTCCTCAACTCCCCTCTAATCTTTCGACCAATCACTTTAAACCTATGCCCCCTCGTCACTGACCTTTCTGTTATGGTTCTCTGCCCTTCACCTCCACTCCATCTAGGACCCTCAAAATTTTGTACATTTCAATCAGATCTCCCCTCAGCCTTCTCTGTTCCAAGGACAACAACCCCTGCCTATCCTCATAGCTACCATTCTCCAGTCCTGGCAACATCCTAGACAAAGTCCCGTGTTCATAACACATGGATAAAGAGGTTAATCATCTGAGCTGTTACTCTGAGACAGAGACAGAGAGGGAGAAAGAGAGAGAGAGAGGGAGAGAGAGAGGGAGGGAGAGAGGGAGGGAGAGAGGGAGGGAGAGATAGTGTGGGGGAGACACAAACTGAGACGTGGACAGAGGCAGCGAGAGAGAGAGAGGGAGAGATAGAGAGGGAGAGGCTGAAGAGAGAGAGGCAGAGAGAGAGAGAGGCAGAGAGAGAGATAGAGAGAGACAGAGAGAGAGGGAGCGATGGTGTGAGGGAGGTACAAATTGAGACATGGACAGAGGTTGAGAAAGAGAGAGAGGGAGAGACAGAGAGAGAGAGCTGGGGGAGAGACAGATAGAGAGTGAGAGAGGCACAGAGAGAGATGGAGACACAGAGAGGCAGACATAGAGAGGCAGACAGAGAGCTAGAGAGAGACAGAGAGAGAGGGAGAGATGGTGTGAGGGAGGCACAAATCAGTCATTGGGAAAATGCTCGAATCTATAATAAAGGATGTGATAACAGGACACTTGAAGAGAGATTGCAGGGGGTGGGGGAGAGAGAAATGGGGGGAGAGAGAAATGGGGGGGAGAGAGATGGGGGTGAGTGTGTGAGTGAGACGGAGCAAAGGAGAGAGATACTAGGTTAGGTGGGACAATGTGTGAGGAGAACACAAATAGACTACAAAGAGAGATGTTTTGGGATAGACAGCGATAAATGTCCCAGTGTTGTGGTAACATAAAATGGCCACTGAAAATGAACCTAAAATGGCTGATTGATGTGTGTGGATTTCCACAGATGAGAGGAGAGAGAGAGAGACAGACAGACAGAAAGAGAGACAAAGAGGGAGACAGAGACCAAGACACAGAGAGTGATAGCAAGATATTTGTCGCAGGACAGAGGAAGAGGAGGAGGCCATTTGGCCCCTCAACCCTATTCTGTCATTCAATGAGCTCATGGCTGATGAGTGATCTAACTCCATGTACCTATCTTTGCCCCTTAATACCTTTGGTTAACAAAAACCTATCAAACTCAGATTTAAAAATTAACAAGTGTCTCAGCATCAATTGCTGATTGTGGAAGAGAGTTTCAAACTGATACCACACCTGGTGTGTTGAAGTGTTTCTTCATTTCACTCCTGAAAGTTTTTTAGACTAGGTTTATATTTTTAGACTATGCCCCCATGTTCTAGACTCTGCAGCCAGCGAGAATTGTTACTCTCTGTCTACCCTATCAGTTTCCCTTACTATCTTGAAAACAATCATCAAATCACACCTGAGCCTTCAACATTCCAGGGATACAGAGTAAATCTCCAGCTACACTGTCCCATTACATATTCCCAAGCCAAGCACAATGTTGGGTTTGACACAGAGTAAATTTACCTCTACACTGTCCCATCACACACTCCCAGGGCAGGAACATCATGGGGTGGATACAGGGTGAATCTCACTCTACACTGTCTGATAGAGACAGAGAGAGAGAGACAGAAAAAGAGAAACAGAGAGACATGGACTGACAGGGGTGACTAAAAGAGATGGAAGGATACTTCACAGGGGATATTGGAAGAGGAAGATGCAATTCAACCACGCAGCCCTGTTCCGGCATCAGATGAGATCTTGGCTGATCTGTGATGTAACTTACACCATATATCCTGCCTTCGCCCCTTATCTCTTAATACCTTTGGTTAACAAGAATCTATCAATCACAGATTTAAAAATTAACCAATAAACCAGCATGAAATTTGCACAACCAATATCATTGTGCGGGTGTTTCTGTGTGTGTGTGTGTCTATGTCTGTTTGGGTGTGATGGCTCCCACAGTGGAATAGCTTGCTGGATGTTTAAAATGGAGGCTATTCCTTCTGGATCATCAAAAGTATCCACCTGGGCCCCAACTTCATCTACATTTCCCCCTCTCCCGATGTTTTTTTCTCTCCATATCTATCTCTAATATGTTTGTGTCCACAGCAGTGAAGGATTACATCAAATTAATATATCTTACATTATCCTTTTCATCCACCTCAACAACCTCTCTCTGTCCAGATTTGTCCCTCTCTACAGCACTCTCTCTCCCTTCATATCTAACCCTCCCTCCCTCTGTCTCTCTCCTAATGTCAGAGAGAGCAGGAGGGAGAGACAGAGAGAGAATGTTGAAGGAACTGTACTCTGTTCCTAAGCTGTGCTGAAGCTGCTCTGAGAGTGTTTGATGGGCTGCATTAATCGGCCGTGTACAGTCCTGTATCAGGCTGTGAAGAAGCGCAGATTGTTCAGTGTACAACGTGTCAAAGGGAACGATTCACTCCTGTCTGCGACTGGGAAGAGCTACTGACCTCAACATCAAGGCAGCGTTTGACCGAGTGTGACATCGAGGAGCCCGAGTAAAACTGAAGTCAGTGGGAATCGGGGGAAATCTCTCCACTGGTTGGAATCATACCGAGCACAAAGGAAGATGGTTGTGGTTGTTGGAAGTCAATCATCTCAGTCCCAGGCCTTCACTGCAGGAGGTAATCAGGGTAGTGTCCTCAGCCCAACCATCTTCAGCTGAGATCCCAGCAGAAAGTGCTTGAAATACTGAACAGGTCAGACAGCATCTGTGGAGAGAGAAACAGAGTTAGTGATTCAGCTCGATGCTTTCCAGATTTCCAGCATCCACAGTATTTTTCCTCAGATAATGAAGCAATCCAGAGCCACATGCACCAAGACCCGGACAACATTCAGGTTTGGGCCGACCAGTGACAAGTAACATTCACAAGTGCCAGGCAATGAGCATCTGCAACAAGAGAGAATCCAACCACCTCCCCTTGGCATTCAAAGCATTATCCCATCGCTGAATCACCCAGCATCAACATCCTGGGGAAACATTGACATCAAACTTAACTGAACGAAACACATCAATAGTTTCTTCACCCAGTGGCTCGTGGGTGTCTGGACCTCACTGCCTGAAAGGGTGGTAGAGGCAGAAACCCTCATCACATTTAAAACAATCTCTTGGATATTCAATTCTCCATGTTTAAAATGGGTAAGGAATAACTCTCCTCGTCTACACTGCCTCATCGCACACTCTCAGAGAAGGTGCAGCATGGCTTAGATACAGAGTAAAGCTCCGTTTAAACATTCCCTGGAGTGTCGGATAAACCCGGGTCACTCACTGTGCCCGGCTCAGCCTCAAGACTCACCTGCCTCAGTCACTGAGACGCTACTGTATCACTTGCCTTAACATAAGTGGATGCCGGGTTTGGGAGCGGGACAGGCACACGGGATTAGGACGACTGCTCATATGGAGGATAAGCATCAGTAATCCCTCAGAGAATCAGAACAGGCCATTGAGACTCAGAAAAGGAAACTTGTGTTGAATTTGTGAGTCTTGCATTGTGGAATGCTTTAGTATTTGGTGAGAATGTTGAGCCAGTGACATTTTGCCCCAGTGGGATGAATAGACACTATATGACTTGATTACAAGAGTAAGGTACCGTGTGTACTGTAAATATGGACTGAAATAACAATGTAACTGATCAATTTTCAGCTGAATTTTATGACTACAGTTATACCTGCTATCCTGTTATATATGTGCTGCTATCCCTGCTATATGTGAGAATGTACATACGACACGATGGGATGAAGTCAAAGTGACCACTGTTGAATTTGCTAGCTTGATCTTTGTGGGAACACAAGGGTTAAGTAAGTTAAAAATATTAAATGGTCAATTCGCTTGTTTAAGTAATCACTCAACAGAAATGGGTCTGGAATGTCCTATGTGCTGCATTTCTACTCCTCCATCTACTCTGTCAGTACCCCTCATGATTGAACACCTCGATCAAATCTCATCTCAAGTTTCTCTTCTCCATGGAGAACAACACCAGTTTCTCCAATCTATCCACGTAACTGAAATCCCTCATCCCTGGAACCTTGCTCGTAAGTCTTTTCTGCATCCTCTCTAAAGCCCCCACATCCTTCCGAAAGTACGGTGTCCAGAATTGGACACAATACTAGTTGAGGATGAAGCAGTGTTTTATAAAGCTTCATCATAACCTCCTTGCTTTTATACTCTAAGCCTCCATTTATAAAGCCTAGGATCCCATATGCATTTTAACCACTTTCTCAACTAGCTCTGCCACCTTCAATGTGAGCACAGACATCCCCAGGTCTCTCTGTTCCTGCACGCACTTCCTTCTGTTCTTAGGTTCTCATAACACAGAGGGACAGGAGGACAGGGAGGTCTAGAAATACTGAGGGGGAGACAGAGCAAACAAACAGGAAACACGTATGGGAACACCACCACCTGCGAGTTTCCCTTAAGTCACACACCATCCTGACTTGGAACTGTATCGCTGCTCCTTCACTGTGACTGGGTCAAAATCCTGGATGTCCCTTCCAAACAGCACTGTGGGTGTACCTACCCCACATGGACTAGAGCGTTTCAAGAAGGACGCACAACACCACCTTCTCAAGGGCAATTATGAATGGGCAATAAATGCTGTCCTGGCCACTAACGCACACATCCAACAAATGAATCAAGAAAATAAAAATTTGACACCGAGTCACTTCAGGAGATGTTAGACCAGATGTCCAAAAACTTGGTCAGAGGTTGGTTTGAGGGAGAATCCTCAAAGAGGAAAGAGAGTTAGTGAGATGGAGATGTTTGGGAAAGGAATTCCAGAGTTAGGGCCTTGGCAGCTTGAAGGCACGGCCACCAATGGTGGAACGATTCAAATTGGGGATGTTCAAGAGGCCAGAATTAGAGGATGGCAGATATTGGTGGATTGTGGAGCTGGAGGAGATTGCAGAGATATGGAGGGATCATTTGTGGAAGACAATTCCAAAATTCCACCATCCTTTGTGTGTAGAAGTGTTAATAAATTTCACCCTTGAAAGGGTCTTCGACTAATGTTCGATTTTTCGACTGTGCCCCTCGTCCGAGACTCCTCCAACCAGTGAGAAGAGTTTCCCTCTATCTACCCCATCAGTTTCCAGTATTGTCTTGTAAACTTTGATCACTTCACCCAGCACAGTGGCACAGTGGTTAGCACCGCAGCCTCACAGCTCCAGCGACCCGGGTTCAATTCTGGGTACTGCCTGTGTGGAGTTTGCAAGTTCTCCCTGTGTCTGCGTGGGTTTCCACCGGGTGCTCCGGTTTCCTCCCACATGCCAAAGACTTGCAGGTTGATAGGTAAATTGGCCATTAGCAATTGCCCCTAGTATAGGTAGGTGGTAGGGAAATATGGGGACAGGTGGGGATGTGGTAGGAATATGGAATTAGTGTAGGATTAGTATTAAAGGGTGGTTGATGGTCGGCACAGACTCGGTGGGCCGAAGGGCCTGTTTCAGTGCTGTATCTCTAAACTAAACTAAACTTAACACCCCTTACACTTCAAAATTCCAGGGATACAGAGTAAAGCTCCGTCTAAACTGTCCCTTCAAATGCTGCCAAGCCAAGTACAGAATGGAGTTATCGACAGAGCAAATCTCTGTCCTCTCTGTTCTATAAAACACTCGCAGGACAGGTACATTGTGGGGTTAGATACCGAGTAAAGCTGCCTCTATATATGCCTCTCTTTCTCCTCCTCCATCCAGATGGAGAGAGTAACAGTGAGAAAGACAGGGATAGATATAGAGAGGGAATAACAGACAGAGGGAAGGATAGCAATGGGGAGAGATTACCAGAGAGGAAGAGATTGGGATGGAGAGTGTCGGTCAGTGTTCCTGCAAAGCTGTGTGCAGCAGCCTGGAAGGTACCACGCAGGTCCTGTTCCCTGATAAATAACACACGTCTTCGAAGGTTCTTAAAAATATAAAGGGACTGCACGTGGGACAAAAAAAACTTGCCGTGCACAACAACTAAATTTTCTGGGAACATTGGAGCCAGCTGTAGCTCAGTGGGTAATAATCCTGCCTCTGAGTTATACGTTTGTGGGTTCAGGTCTGAACACAAAATCTAGACTGATGTCACCCAACAGAAAGTCAGAACAGACCAGCGAGAAACAGAAAAGGAAACTTGTGTTGAATTTGTGAGCCTCGCTTTCTGTAATGTTTTAGTATTTGGTCAGAATGGTGACCCAGTGAAATTTTGCCCCTGTGGCATGAGAGTTATCTGAATAGAGATTATAAGATCTTATTGCGACATGAAGGTACCATGCGCACTGAGTATAACAACATTTGCAGCGTCCCATCATGTAAAATACTTTACTGGGTGTGGGATCAGTGTTTGATATTTCCAAAACACTGAGGTAAACTCGAACTTTTAATCAGCCCTGGGAGGAAAGTAAACCTGGAGACTTTCAAACAGTAATCAATGTCAGATTTGATCAATTATTAGGGATTCATCAATTTAGTATACAAAGCAGACAGAATATGCCGTTAAAGAGCGGGATATGGGTTTCCTACCAGCCTGCAGAAGGAAGTGCACCCTCTGCAGTTGTGGTATCACCAAAAGCAGCCAAATTAAAATAGCAAATTGATGTATGTGGAGTTTTACTGAGGTTCTGAGAGAGGAGAGAGAAACAGGCATAGACACAGACAGCCAGACACACACCCACACAGAGAGAAACACACAGGCACACAGAGAAACACACACACAGAACCACACACACAGACCGACATGCACAGACATACAGAGACACACACACACACAGACCGACATGCACAGACACACACACACACACAGACCGACTTCCACAGACAGACAGACACACACACACACACACACACAGACCGACATGCACAGACACACACACAGAAACGGACTGCCCAAGGGACAGAGAGTGACAGAAGAATATTTCAATTTCCAAAAGACATTCGGGACGGCCAATCTTAGATTTAAAAATGAACAATTGATTTCGCATCAATGGTCAATTACAGAAGACAGTTCCAAACTAACACCACCTCTGGTCTGTAGACGTGTTTCCTAACTTCACTCCTGAAAGGAATGTCTGTAATTTTTAGACTATGCTCACTCGTCCCAGAATCCCCCAGACATTAAAACGGACTGTAAAAGTTTCAATCGGGACGTAATAAGGAATGGTTTGGCTGAGACAAATGTGGGTCCATTACAGGCAGAGTCAGGAGATTTTATAATGGGGAATAGAGAAATGGCAGTGAAGATAAATGATGACTTTGTGTCTGTCTTCACTGAGGAAGATACAAGAAATCTCCCAGAAACATAGACTGACAGGGTGACTAAAAGAGAAAGAAGGATACTTCACAGGGGATATTGGAAAAGGAGGATGCAATTCAACCACACAGCCCTGTTCCGGCATCCAATGAGATCAGGGCTGATGTGTGATGTAACTTACACCATATATCCTGCCTTTGCCCCTTATCTCTTAATACCTTTGGTTAACAAGAATCTATCAATCACAGGTTTAAAAATTAACCAATAATCCAGCATGAAATTTCCACAAACAATATCATGACGGTGTGATGGCTCCCACAGTGGAATAGCTTGCTGGATGTTTAAAATGGAGACTAATCCTCCTGGATCATCAAAAGTGTCCTCCTGGGCCCCAACTTCATCTACATTTCTCCCTGCCCGATCTTTTTTCTCTCCATACCTATCTCTTATATGTTTGTGTTGACAGCAGTGAAGGATTAAATCAAGTTAATATATCTTACATTATCCTCTTCATCCACCTCAACAATCTCGCTCTCTCCAATTTTGTCCCTCTCTACAGCCCTCTCTCTGCCTTCATATCTAACCCTCTCTCCCTCTGTCTCTCTCCTAGTGTCAGAGAGAGCAGGAGGGAGTGACAGAGAGAGAATGTTGAAGGAACTGTACTCTGTTCCTAAGCTGTGCTGAAGCTGCTCTGGGAGTGTTTGATGGGCTACATTAATCGGCCGTGTCCAGTCCTGTATCAGGCTGTGAAGAAGCAGGGCATTTTCAGTACACAATGGGTCAAAGGAATGGATTCACTCCTGTCTGCTCCTGGGAAGAGAGACTGACATGAACATCAAGGCAGCGTTTGACCGAGTGTGACATCGAGGAACCCGAGTAAAACTGAAGTCAGTGGGAATCGGGGGAAATCTCTCCACTGATTGGAATCATACTGAGCACAAAGGAAGATGGTTGTGGTTGTTGGAGGTCAATCATCTCAGTCCCAGGCCTTCATTGCAGGAGTTTATCAGGGTAGTGTCCTCAGCCCAACCATCTTCAGCTGAGATCCCAGCAGAAAATGCTGGATATACTGAGCAGGTCAAGCAGCATCTGTGGAGAGAGAAACAGAGTTAGTGATTCAGCTCGATGCTTTCCAGATTTCCAGCATCCACAGTATTTTGCCTCAGATAATGAAGCAATCCAGAGCCACATGCACCAAGACCCGGACAACATTCAGGCTTGGGCCGACCAGTGACAAGTAACATTCACGTCACACAAGTGCCAGGCAATGACCATCTGCAACAAGAGAGAATCCAACCACCTCCCCTTGGCATTCAAAGCATTATCCCATCACTGAATCCCCCAGCGTCAACATCCTGGGGAAACATTGACCAGGAATTGAGCTGAAGAAATCACATCAATACTGGGCTACAAGTGACTCACCCCCTGACTCCCCAAAGCCATTCCATCACCTGCAAGACACAAGTTAGGTATGTGATGGTATCTCTGTGAGCCCACACCTGGAGTATTGTGTACAGCCCTGGTCTCAGTACTGAAGGAAGGATATACTTGTCTTAGAGGTGAGGAGGAGAAAGAGAGGGGGGTGAGGGAGAGAAAGAGAGAGTGACGGAGTGAAGGAGAAGGTGAGGAATAAAAAATCCCAAAGACACTGCACAGGGTGCATTATAAAACAAAATCTGACACCAAACCTACAGAAGTTGAGATCAAGTGTGATGACAAGAAGCTTGGTCAAAGAGGTTAGTTTTAAGGAACGTCTTTAAGCAGGAATGAGAGATGGAGAGACGGAGAGGTTTAGGGAAGGAATTCCCCAGTATTAACAGGCAGTGACATTAATTCCTGATTGTCGGTAGAGATTTGTTCGGAAAGGGTATTAATGTTTACAGAGCCGAGACAGCTCATTGTGGATAAGGAGCAAATCAGCAATGACCTGAATGAATGGGCAGGACAGTCTCGAGGGGACGAATGCCTTCCTCCTGTCTTCCGAAGGGCTTTATTAATATCCCTGCCAATGCATTGATGGTTTTCTGCTTCAAAAAATGACCAGTTTGGGGTTCTCTCTAAACCCTCCCGCCAGCCTTGGAACGACTCACGGATTAATGTCTAAGGGAACTGATCAATTGTTCTGGTACACTTTCCCCCTTTGTTGATGGGTTAATAAAGCCGATGGGATCCTGAGCTTTATAAACAGGTATAGAGTGTAAAAGTCAGGAAGTGATGCTAAACATTTATAAAATAATAGTTTGTCCTCAGCTGCAGTATTGTGTCCAATTCTGGAACCACACTTTAGGAAAGACATGGAGGCTTTGGTGAATGTGCAGAAGAGATTTACTAGAACGGTTCCTGGCTGAGATTATTACAGTTACACTGATAGACTGGAGAAACTGGGCTTGTTCTCCTCAGAGCAGAGAAGATTAAAAGGAGATTTGATCGAGGTGTATAAAATCATGAAAGCTTTAGATGGAGGAAATAAAGAGAAAGTGTTTCCAATGGCTGAAGGATTGATAACCAGAGAGCACAGATTGAAGGTGATCGGCAAAAACAAACATTGGTGACATGAGGGAAAGGATTTTTTTTCACACAAGTGCTTCAGATTTGAAATGCAATGTCTGATAGTGGTGGAGACAGATTCAATAGTAGCTTTCAAAAGGACAATTGGAGACATCATTGAAAGAGAAAAAAATCAACAGGCACTTGGAGAGGTTTGAGTTATTTAGGGAAAGCCAGCAAGAATTTGATGAAGTAACAGAGAAGGTTGATGAAGGGAATGCAATGGATTTCATATGGATTTAAAGAAAGCGTTTGACAAAGTAGCACATAAAATTCTGGTTAACAAAACTGAGGCTCATGGGATAGGAGGGCCAGTGTCAGCTTGGATCAAAAATTGGTGAAAGGACAGAAAACAGGGAGTTGTGGTAAATGGTTGTATTTCAGACTGGAAGATGGTAGACAGCAGTGTTCCCCAAAAGTCAGTGCTTCTTGTAAAATTTTAATATTTGCCGTTAACAAACTTGGAGGAGATGCAAACAGTGAGGGTGACACCAATCGACTACAACAGGACATCAATAGGTGAGCAGAATGGGCAGACAAATGTCAGAAGGAATTTAATACAGGGAAATGTGAGATGGGCAGAAGGGATAGGGAGAGGGAATATAGACTTAATGGCCCAGTTCTAGGGAGTGTGCAGGGACAGAGAGACCTGGGGATACATGTACATACATCTTTGAAGGTGGCAGGACATATTGAGAAAGTAGTCAGCAAAGCATATGGGATCTTGGGCTTCATAAACAGAGATTTTGAGTACAAAAGCATGCAAATTATGCTGAATGTTTACCTGTGGAGTTGGGAGATGTGGGCATGGTTCTGAATGAATTCTCTGTGTCCGTCTTTATAAAAGAGGGGGAACGATGCAGATATTGTAGTTAAAGAGGAGGATTGTGAAATATTGGATGGGATAAACAGAGTGAGAGGGAAATATTAAGGTGTTTGGCAACTTTCAAAGTGGATAAATGGTCAGGCCTGGATGCATTGGAACCAGTTCAGAGAAGGTTCACTCGGCTGATTCCTGGGATGAAGGGGTTATCTTTGAGGAATGGTTGAACAGGTTGGGCCTATACTCATTGGTCTTTCGAAGAATGAGAGGTGATCTCATTGAAACATACTAAATACTTAAAGGGATAGACAGGTTAAATGCAGGTAAGATGTCTCCTTTGGTTCGGGAGTCTAGAACCAGGGGACACAATTTCAAAATAAGGGGGAAGCCACTTCGGTCAAGATGGGGAGAACTGTCTTTGCTCAGAGTGTTGTGAATCTTTGGAATTCTCTACTCCAGTGGGCTGTGGAAACTCAGTCTGGGAAAAACACATTGAAGTGGATGATCAGCCATGATCGTATTGAATGGCAGAGCAGGCTCGATGGGCTGAATGGCCTACTCCTGTTCCTATGTTCCCAAGCTGCTGAAATAGTTTCTCCCAAACTATGCCATCAGTTCCCCTTAATATCTCAACATCTTTGAACAAATTACCTTGATCCTCCTAAATTCCAGGCAATAAATCCCTAGTTTGTGTAATATCACCTCGTAATTTAACCCTTGGAGTCCAGTTATCATTCTGGTAAATCTACACTGCACTCAAATGGACATGGACCCCTCAAAGTCTCTTTGAACCTCCAGTGTTTCTAGCTTTACACCATTTATAAAGTACTCTGTTCTAGTCTTTTTTGCTGACTATGAAATCTAACTACCACAGTTTTGCCCATTTATTTAAGATATTAATATCTCTTTGTAATTTGATGCTTCCGGTTACACTGCTTACAATGCTGCCTATTTTTGTGTCATTGGTAAACTTGGGTATGTTGCATTGAACCACATCATCTTAAATCATTAATAAATACAGCAAACTGAGACACACACGGGCTTTGCACGAGCAGACAGGAGTGAATCATTCCAACCGACAGACTTTTTAACTGCACATTAATGTTTAAAAAAAACATCAAATTCACAACAGCCCTGTGTGGGATTTGAACTCCTGCTTTTTCAATCATTAGCTCAGGCCTTCAAATTAAAACCCATAAAAAGAGATTCATTTTCCTACTGCTGTTGTCTGACTGTCTCAGGTTTTGTATATTGTTCCCTTCGCCTCTTCTTCCATGTGTTTGAAGTCTTTGAAGTTTGTCAGACATTGGTAAACTACTTCATGTGGTGTTGTGTAAATACCTTCAATTCTGTGTATCTGAAAGGGACACAATTCAAATTCTCACCTTATTGCATCAACCAAAACCTGCAGGTCCATTCAAACAACTCGATTTCCTGTCTCTGCAAAGATAGCTCACACTTCCACAATGCAGGAATGTCTGAATAGAAACAGCTTTTGACACATTTCCAAACATGTTTGCTAACACTTTTCAGGATGAAGCTAAATTCAACTGACAAGATTGCAAGCCCCAAATTGAATCTTTTAGATGTAAAAAGTGACGCAAATGAAATTCCAGATCTCTCTGAACCAGCACCCATTTTAACATTGGACTATTTAGTTCATATCGCTTCTCCTCAGCCTTCCTTCCTAAATGCATCATTTGACATTTCTCAGCATTGAAGTTAACCTGCCATGTGTCTGACCATTTCACCAGCTGTCAAGAGGACATAAAGTTTACAAAGAGATTTCGATAGTTTAAGTGAGTGAGCAGAAAATTGGCAGATGGAGTATAATGTGGGAAAATGTGAGCTTGTCCACTTCAGCAGGAAGAATAAAAATCAGTATATTATTGAAAAGGAGAGAGACTGCAGAACTGTGCGGTACAGAGGGATCTGGGTATCCTGGTACATGAATCACAAAATGTTACCGTGTAGCTACAGCGAGTGATTAGGAAGGCAAATGGAATGTTGTTGTTTATTGCAAGGTGAATAGAATATAAAAGTAGGGAAGTGTTGTTACAGCTGTACAGGGCATAAGTTAGACGACGTCTGCAGGATTGTGGAGACTTTTGGTCTCCTTACTGAAGAAATTATATAATTGCATTCGAAGTAGTTCAGAGAAGGTTCACTAGGCTGATTCCTGGGATGAAGGGGTTATCTTATGAGGAAAGGTTGAACAGGTTGGGTCTATACCCACTGGAGTTTAGAATAATGAGAGGTGATCTGAGTGAAACATCTCAGGTCCCGAGTGGACTGGACAGGGTGGATGCTGAGAGGATGTTTCCCCTTGTTGGGGAGACTAGAACTAGGGGACACAGTTTAAAAATTAGGGACGTCCCATTTAAAACTGAGATGAGGAGAAATGTGTTTCTCTCAGAGGGGGGTCAGTCTGTGGAATTCTCTTCCCCAGAGAGCAGTGGAGGCTGGATCATTGAATATATTTAAGGCTGAGTTCGATAGATTTTTGATCAATTAAGGAGTCAAGGGTTATGGAACGCAGACAGGAAAGTGGAGTTGAGTTCACAATCAGATCAGCCATTGAATGGCAGAGCAGGCTCAAGGGGCCGAATGGCCTACTCCTGCTCCTAATTCATTTGTTCTTGTGTGTTGCATTTCACCAGACTGCCTCTATCCTCCTGAAGTCTGCTATTAGTCCCTTCCCTGTTTATTACATTGCAGATGTCACAAACATTGGCAAACATTGAAGTTATGCCCTGTAAACACAAGTCCAAGTCATTAGTATATATCAAAAAGATCAGTGGTCCTAATATAAACATCCACTGTATACCTCCCTCCAGTCTGAAACAACCATTGTCCACTCTCTCAGCCAATGTCGTATCCACTCAGCCAATGTCCCTTTCATCCCTGGAGCACCAATATTGCTAACTGGTCAATTAAGAGACACCATGAAGTCCTCCCCATGAGGACCCTGGTCCCAGACCTCTCTGTTTCCACTCTCCCAAAAACATTCCCCAGACAGGTACAGCATGGATTAGATACAGAGTAATGCTCCTTCTACACTGTCCCATCCAACAGTCCCAGGACAGGAACATCATGGGGTGGATACAGAGTGAATCTCACTCTACACTGTCCGAAGTAGACACAGTGAGAGACAGAAAGAGAGAAACAGACTGACAGGGTGACTGAGAGAGAAAGAAGGATATTTAACATCAGACATAGGAACATGAGGAGACAATTTAACCCCTCGACCCTGTTCCAGCATTCAGTGAGATCAGGGCTGATCTGTGATCTAAATAACACCATATATCCCACCTTTGCCCCTTAACTCTTAATACCTTTGGTTAACAAGAATCTGCCAATCTCAGATTTAAAAATTGACCAATAAGCCAGCATGAAATTTCCACAAACAATATCATGAGGGTGTGATGGTTCCCACAGTGGAATAGTTGGCTGAATATTTCAAATGGAGGCTATTCCTTCTGGATCATCAAAAGTGTCCACCTGGGCCCCAACTTCATCTGCATTCCTCCCTCTCCCGATGTTTTTTTTCTCTCCATACCTATCTCTTATATGTTTGTGCACACAGCAGTGAAGGATTTAATCAAGTTAATACATCTTACATTATCCTCTTCATCCAACTGAACAATCTCTCTCTATCTCCAAGTTTGTCCCTCTCTACAGCCCTCTCGATGCCTTCATATCTAAACCTCCGTCCCTCTGTCTCTCTCCTAGTGCCAGTGATAGCAGAGAGAGAGACAGAGATAGAAGGAGAGGGAGCGAGTGACAGAGAGGGAAAGACAGATGGAGGGACAGAGTGAGAGACAGAGTGAGGAGAGAGATGCAGTGACTGTGAAGGAAGGACAGATGGAGGGATAGAGTGAGAGAGAGACAGAGATAGAAGGAGAGAGATGGAGTGATGGGGTGGGTGGAAAGACAGATGGAGAGACCAAGAGAGAGAAAGAGAGAGAAGGAGAGAGATAGAGTGACAGGGAGGCAAGGACGGATGGAGAGACAGAGGGAGAGACAGAGAGAGAATGAGACTGATGGAGTGTCAGGGAGGGAAGGACAGATGGAGGGATAAAGGGAATCAGAGAGAGACAGAGATAGAAGGACAGAGAGGGAGTGTCAGGGAGGCAAAGACAGATGGAGAGACAGAGACGGAGAGACAGAGAGAGAAGGAGAGAGAGGCAGAGACAGAGAGGGAAAGACAGATGGAGGGACAGAGAGAGAGACAGAGACAGAAGGAGAGAGATGGAGTGACAGGGAGGGAAGGACAGATGGAGGGATAGAGGGATAGAGAGAGAGACAGAGAGAGAAGGAGGGAGAGGGAGTGACAGAGAAAGAGGCAGTGACAGAGAGAGAAGGAGAGAGTGGGAGAGAAACAGAGGCAAAGGCAGTTGGAGAGAAAGAGAGAGAGAGACAGAGCGAGAAGGAGAGAGGGAGTGTCAGGGAGGAAAAGACAGATGGAGGGACAGAGTGAGAGACAGAGAGAGAAGGAGAGAGAGGGAGAGACAGAGAGGGAAAGACAGATGGAAGGACAGAGAGGGAGACAGAGAGAATGAGAGAGAGGGAGAGACAGACAGGGAAAGACGGATGGAGAGACAGAGATAGAAGGAGAGAGAGGGAGTGACAGAGAGGGAAAGACAGATGGAGGGACAGAGAGAGAGACAGAGAGAGAGGCAGCGAGAGAGAGAGAAGGAGAGAGAGAAGTAGTGAGAGGGTGTCAGGAAGGGAAAGACAGATGGAGGGACAAAGTGAGAGACAGAGAAAGAAGGAGAGAGATGGAGTGACAGGGCAGGGAAAGACAGATGGTGGGACAGAGAGAGAGACAGAGAGAGAGGCAGAGATAGAGAGAGAAGGAGATAGAGGGAGTGACAGGGGGTTGGCAAGATGGATGGTGAGACAGAGAGAGAGAGAGAGACAGAGAGGGAAGGAAAGAAAGGGAGAGACAGAGAAGGAACGACAGATGGAAAGACAGAGAGTGAGAGACAGAGAGAGGAGAGAGATGCAGTGACTGTGAAGGAAGGACAGATGGAGGGATAGAGTGAGAGAGAGACAGAGATAGAAGGAGAGAGATGGAGTGATGGAGTGGGTGGGAAGACAGATGGAGAGACCAAGAGAGAGACAGAGAGAGAAGGAGAGAGATGGAGTGACAGGGAGGGAAGGACGGATGGAGAGACAGAGGGAGAGACAGAGAGAGAGGAAGAGAGAGAGAGAGAAGGAGAGAGAGAGGGAGAAACAGGGAGGGAAAGACAGATGGAGAGACAGAGTGAGAGACAGAGAGAGAATGAGACTGATGGAGTGTCAGGGAGGGAAGGACAGATGGAGGGATAAAGGGAATCAGAGAGAGACAGAGATAGAAGGACAGAGAGGGAGTGTCAGGGAGGGAAAGACAGATGGAGAGACAGAGACAGAGAGACAGAGATAGAAGGAGAGAGAGGCAGAGACAGAGAGGGAAAGAGAGATGGAGGGACAGAGAGAGAGACAGAGATAGAAGGAGAGAGATGGAGTGACAGGGAGGGAAGGACAGATGGAGGGACAGAGAGAGAGACAGAGAGAGAGGCAGCGAGAGAGAGAGAAGTGGTGAGAGGGAGTGTCAGGAAGGGAAAGACAGATGGAGGGACAAAGTGAGAGACAGAGAAAGAAGGAGAGAGATGGAGTGACAGGGCCGGGAAAGACAAATGGTGGGACAGAGAGAGAGACAGAGAGAGAGGCAGAGATAGAGATAGAAGGAGATAGAGGGAGTGACGGGGGTTGGCAAGATAGATGGTGAGACAGAGAGAGAGAGAGAGAGACAGAGAGGGAAGGAAGGAGAGGGAGAGACAGAGAAGGAACGACAGATGGAAAGACAGAGAGAGAGAGTGAGACAGAGAGAGAAGGAGGGAGAGTGAGAGACAGAGAGGGATAGACAGATGGAGGGACAGAGAGAGAGAGGCAGAGATGGAAGGAGAGAGAGGGAGAAACAGACAGGGAAAGACAGATGCAGGGACAGAGTGAGAGACAGTCAGAGAGAGAGACAGAGAGAGAGGCAGAGATGGAAGGGCAGAGAGGGAGTGACAGGGAGGGAAAGACAGATGGAGAGACAGAGAGAGAGGGAGACAGAGAGAGAGACAGAGATAGAAGGAGAGTGAGGGAGTGTCAGGGAGGGAAAGGCAGAAGAAGGGACAGAGAGAGAGAGAGACAGAGAGAGACGGTGTGACAGGGAGAGAAGGACAGATGGAGAGACAGAGAGAGACAGACAGTAATTAGGAGAGAGATGGAGAGACAGGGAGGGAAAGACAGATGGAGGGATAAAGAGAGTGCGACAGAGACAGAAAGAGAGAGAGCGTGTGATGGGGGTGGGGGCGGGAGACAGATGGAGAGACAGAGAGAGAAAGACAGAGAGAGAAGGAGAGATTTGGAGAGACAGAGAGAGAAAGACAGAGAGAGAAGGAGAGATTGGGAGAGACAGTGAGGGAAAGACAGATGGAGGCACAGAGAGAGAGAGAGAGAGACAGAGATAGAAGGAGAGACAGGGAGTGAGAGGGAGGGAAAGACAGATGGAGGGACAGAGAGAGAGAGACAGAAATAGAAGGAGAGAGAGGGAGTGTCAGGGAGGGAAAGACAGATGGAGGGACAGAGAGAGAGAAACAGAGATAGAAGGAGAGACAGGGAGTGACAGGGAGGGAAAGACAGATGGAGGGACAGAGAGAGAGAAACAGAGATAGAAGGAGAGACAGGGAGTGACAGAGAGGGAAAGACAGATGGAGGGACAGAGAGACAGACAGAGAGAGAAGCAGAGAGTGGGAGAAACAGAGAGGGAAAGACAGATGGAGAGACAGAGAGAGATGGAGAGTGTGGGAGAGACAGAGAGGGAAAGACAGATGGAGAGACAGAGAGAGAGACAGAGATCTCTCCCGATGTTTCTGTCTCCACACATATCTCTTAAATGTTTGTGCACACAGCAGTGCCTTCACATCAAATTAATTTCTCTTACATTCTCCCTTTCAATCGACCCCGCAATCTCTCTCTCTCCAACCTTGTCCCTCTCCACAGCACTCTCTCTTTCTGCATATCTAACTCTCTCTCCCTCTGTCTCTCTCCTCGTGTCAGAGATAGCAGGAGGGAGAGACAGAGAGAGGAAGACAGAGAGAGAATGTTGAAGGAACTGTACTCTGTTCCTAAGCTGTGCTGAACCTGCTCTGGGAGTGTTTGATGGGCTACATTAATCGGCCGTGTACAGTCCTGTATCATGCTGTGAAGAAACACAGCTTGTTCAGTGTACAACGGGTCAAAGGGAACGATTCACTCCTGTCTGCTACTGGGAAGAGAGACTGACCTTAACATCAAGGCAGTGTTTGACCGAGTGTGACATCGAGGAGCCCGAGTAAAACTGAAGTCAGTGGGAATCGGAGGAAATCTCTCCACTGGTTGGACTCATATCGAGCACAAAGGAAGATGGTTGTGGTTGTTGGAGGTCAGTCATCTCAGTCCCAGGACATCACTGCAGGAGTTCCTCAGGGTAGTGTCCGAGGCTCAACCATCTTCAACTGAGATCCCAGGAGAGAATGCTGGAAATACTGAGCAGGTCAAGCAGCATCTGTGGAGAGAGAAACAGAGTTAGTGATTCAGCTCGATGCTTTCCAGATTTCCAGCACCCACAGTATTTTGCCTCAGATAATGAAGCAATCCAGAGCCACATGCACCGAGACCCAGACAACATTCAGGTTTGGGCCGACCAGTGGGAAGTAACATTCACGTCACACAAGTGCGAGACAATGACCATCTGCAACAAGAGAGAATCCAACCACCTCCCCTTGGCATTCAAAGCATTATCCCATCGCTGAATCCCCCAGCATCAACATCCTGGGGAAACATTGACATCAAATTTAACTGAACGAAACACATCAATAGTTTCTTCACCCAGTGGCTGGTGGGTGTCGGAACTCACTGCCTGAAATGATTAGTATAAAATGGGTGGTTGATGGCGGGCAGAGACTGGGCGGGCCGAAGGGCCTGTGTAAGTGTTGTATCTCTCGATGACTCTAAAGGATGGTAGAGGCAGAAACCCTCATCACATTGAAAACAATCTCTTGGATATTCACTTCTCTATATTTAAAATGGGTAAGGAATAACTCTCCTCGTCTGCACTGCCCCATCAAACACTCTCAGAGAAGGTACAGCACGGGTTAGATATAGAGTAAAGCTCCGTTTAAACATTCCCTGGAGTGTCGGATAAACCCGGGTCACTCACTGTGCCAGGCTCAGCCTCAAGACTCACCTGCCTCAGTCACTGAGATGCTCCTGTATCACTTGCCTTAATGTAAGTGGATGCCGGGTTTGGGAGCAGGACAGGCACACGGGATTAGGACGACTGCTCATGTGGAGGAGAAGCATCAGTAATCCCTCAGAGAATCAGAACAGACCAGCGAGACTCAGAAAAGGAAACTGGTGTTGAATTTGTGAGTCTTGCATTGTGGAATGCTTTAGTATTTGGTGAGAATGTTGAGCCAGTGACATTTTGCCCCAGTGGGATGAATAGATACTATTTGACTTGATTACAACAGTAAGGTACCGTGTGTACTGTAAATATGGACTGAAATAACAATGTAACTGATCAATTTTCAGCTGAATTTTATGACTACAGTTATACCTGCTCTCCTGTCAGAATGTACAGAAGACACGATGGGATGAAGTCAAAGTGGCCACTGTTGAATTTGCTAGCTTGATCTTTGTGGGAACACAAGGGTTAAGTAAGTTAAAACTATTAAATGGTCAATTCGCTTGTTTAAGTAAACACTCAACAGAAATGGGTCTGGAATGTCCTATGTGCTGCATTCCTACTCCTACATCTACTCTGTCAGGACCCCTCATGATTGAACACCTCGATCAAATCTCATCTCAAGTTTCTCTTCTCAATGGTGAACAACACCAGTTTCTCCAATCTATCCACGTAACTGAAGTCCCTCATCCCTGGAACCTTGCTCGTGAATCTTTTCTGCATCCTCTCTAGAGCCCCCACATCCTTCCGAAAGTACGGTGTCCAGAATTGGACACAATACTAGTTGAGGATGAAGCAGTGTTTTATAAAGCTTCATCATAACCTCCTTGCTTTTATACTCTAAGCCTCTATTTACAAAGCCTAGGATCCCATATGCCTTTTAACCACTTTCTCAACTAGCTCTGCCACCTTCAATTTGTGCACAGACATCCCCAGGTCTCTCTGTTCCTGCACCCACTTCCTTCGGTTCTTAGGTTCTCATAACACAGAGGGACAGGAGGACAGGGAGGTCTAGAAAGAAGGAGGGGGAGACAGAGCAAACAAACAGGAAACACGTATGGGAACACCACCACCTGCAAGTTTCCCTTAAGTCACACACCATCCTGACTTGGAACTATATCGCTGCTCCTTCACTGTGACTGGGTCAAAATCCTGGATCTCCCTTCCTAACAGCACTGTGGGTGTACCTACCCCACATGGACTAGAGCGTTTCAAGAAGGAGGCTCAACACCACCTTCTCAAGGGCAATTATGAATGGGAAATAAATGCTGTCCTGGCCACTAACGCACACATCCAACAAATGAATCAAGAAAATAAAAATTTGACACCGAGTCACTTCAGGAGATATTAGACCAAATGACCAAAAACTTGGTCAGAGGTTGGTTTGAGGGAGAATCTTCAAAGAGGAAAGAGAGTTAGTGAGACGGAGAGGTTTGGGAAAGGAATTCCAGAGTTAGGGCCTTGGCAGCTTGAAGGCACGGCCACCAATGGTGGAACGATTCAAATTGGGGATGTTCAAGAGGCCAGAATTAGAGGATGGCTGATATTGGTGGATTGTGGAGCTGGAGGAGATTGCAGAGATAGGGAGGGGTTATTTGTGGAAGACAATTCCAAAATTCCACCATCCTTTGTGTGAGGAAGTGTTAATAAATTTCACCCTTGAAAGGGTCTTCGACTAATGTTCGATTTTTGACTGTGCTCCTCGTCTGAGACTCCTCCAACCAGTGAGAAGAGTTTCTCTCTATCTACCCCATCACTTTCCAGTATTGTCTTGTAAACTTTGATCAATTCACCCAGCACAGTGGCACAGTGGTTAGCATCGCAGCCTCACAGCTCCAGCGAGCCGGGTTCTATTCTGGGTACTGCCTGTGTGGAGTTTGCAAGTTCTCCCTGTGTCTGCGTGGGTTTCCTCCGGGTGCTCCGGTTTCCTCCCACATGCCAAAGACTTGCAGGTTGATAGGTAAATTGGCCATTAGCAATTGCCCCTAGTATAAGTAGGTGGTAGGGAAATATGGGGACAGGTGGGGATGTGGTCGGAATATGGAATTAGTGTAGGATTAGTATAAATGGGTGGTTGATGGTCGGCACAGACTCGGTGGGCCGAAGGGCCTGTTTCAGTGCTGAATCTCTAAACTAAACTAAACTAAACACCCCTTACACTTCAAAATTCCAGGGATACAGAGTAAAGCTCCATCTAAACTGTCCCTTCAAATGCTGCCAAGCCAAGTACAGAATGGAGTTATCGACAGAGCAAATCTCTGTCCTCTCTGTTCTATAAAACACTCGCAGGACAGGTACAGTGTGGGGTTAGATACCGAGTAAAGCTGCCTCTATATATGCCTCTCTTTCTCCTCCTCCATCCAGATGGAGAGAGTAACAGTGAGAAAGACAGGGATAGAGATAGAGAGGGAATAACAGAGAGAGGGAAGGATAGCAATGGGGAGAGATTACCAGAGAGGAAGAGAATGGGATGGAGAGCGTCGGTCAGTGTTCCTGCAAAGCTGTGTGCAGCAGCCTGGAAGGTACCACGCAGGTCCTGTTCCCTGATTAATAACACATGTCTTCGAAGATTCTTAAAAATATAAAGGGACTGCACGTGGGACAAAAAAAACTTGCCGTGCACAACAACTAAATTTTCTGGGAACATTGTAGCCAGCTGTAGCTCAGTGGGTAATAATCCTGCCTCTGAGTTATACGTTTGTGGGTTCAGGTCTGAACACAAAATCTAGGCTGATGTCACCCAACAGAAAATCAGAACAGACCAGCGAGAAACAGAAAAGGAAACTTGTGTTGAATTTGTGCGCCTCGCTTTCTGTAATGTTTTAGTGTTTGGTCAGAATGTTGACCCAGTGAAATTTTGCCCCTGTGGCATGAGAGTTATCTGAATAGAGATTATAAGATCTTATTACAACATGAAGGTACCGTGCGCACTGAGTATAACAACATTTGCAGCGTCCCATCATGTAAAATACTTTACTGGGTGTGGGATCAGGGTTTGATATTTCCAAAACACTGAGGTAAACTCGAACTTTTAATCAGCCCTGGGAGGAAAGTAAACCTGGAGACTTTCAAACAGTAATCAATGTCAGATTTGATCAATTATTAGGGATTAATCAATTTAGTATACAAAGCAGACAGAATATGCCGTTAAAGAGCGGGATATGGGTTTCCTACCAGCCTGCAGAACGAAGTGCACCCTCTGCAGTTGTGGTATCACCAAAAGCAGCCAAATTAAAATAGCAAATTGATGTATGTGGAGTTTTACTGAGGTTCTGAGAGAGGAGAGAGAAACAGGCATCGACACAGACAGCCAGACACACACCCACACAGAGAAACACACATGCACACAGAGAACCACACACACAGACCGACATGCACAGACACACAGACACACAGAGACCGACATGCACAGACACACACACAAACAGACTGCCCAAGGGACAGAGAGTGACAGAAGAATATTTCAATTTCTATAATATTTCAATTTCAGTTTCTATAAGATCCCCCCTCATTCTTCTGAATTCCAATGAATATAATCCCAATCTACTCAGTCTCTCCTCATAAGCCAACCCCCTCAACTCTGGAATCAACCTTGTGAACCTCCTCTGCACCCTCTCCAGTGCCTGTACATCCTTTCTCAAGTAACGAGACCAAAACTGCACACAGTACTCCAGGTGCGGCCTCACCAGTACCTTATACAGCTGCAACATAACCTCTCTGCTTTTAAACTCAATCCCTTTCGCAATGAAGGACAAAATTCCATTTGCCTTCCTAATTACTTGCTGTACCTGCAGACCAACCTTTTGCGATTCATGCACAAGGACACCCGGGTCCCTCTGCAAAGCAGCATGCTGCAACTTTTTACCATTCAAGTATTAATCCTTTTTACTGTTACTCCTACCGAAATGAATAACTTCACATTTATTAACATTGTATTCCATCTGCCAGACCTTTGCCCACTCACTCAATGTATCTATGTTCCTCTGCAAAGTTTCACAGTCATCTGCACACTTTGCTCTGCCACTCAGCTTAGTGTCATCTGCAAACTTTAACACCCTACACATGGTCCCCAACTCCAAATCATCTATATAAATTGTAAATAATTGGGGTCCCAACACCGATCCCTGAGGCACACCACTAGTGACTGATTGCCAACCAGAATAGCACTCATTTATCCCCACTCTCTGCTTCCTGTTAGTCAACCAGAGAGGGAAAGGCAGTTGGAGAGACAGAGAGAGAGCGAGAGACGCAGAGATGGAAGGAGAGAGATGGAGTGACAGGGAGGGACAGACAGATGGAGGGATAGAAGAGAGACAGAGATAGAAGGACAGAGAGGGAGTGACAGGGAGGGAAGGACAGATGGAGGGACAGAGTGAGAGACAGAGATAGAAGGAGAGAGAGGGAGTGACAGGGAGGGAAAGACAGATGGAAAGACAGAAAGAGAGACAGAGATAGAAGGAGAGACGGGGAGTGACAGGGAGGGAAAGACAGATGGAAATACTGAAAGAGAGACAGAGATAGAAGGAGAGACGGGGAGTGACAGGGATGGAAGAGACAGATGGAAAGACTGAAAGAGAGACAGAGATAGAAGGAGTGACGGGGAGTGACAGGGAGGGAAAGACAGATGGAAAGACTGAAAGAGAGACAGAGATAGAAGGACAGAGAGGGAGTGACAGGGAGGGAAAGACAGATGGAGGGACAGAGTGTGAGACAGATAGAGGAGAGAGATTGGGTGACAGGGAGGGAAGGACAGATGGAGAGACAGAGAGAGAGACACAGAGATAGAAGGACAGAGAGGGAGTGAGAGAGGGAAAGACAGATGGCGAGACAGAGAGCGATAGACAGAGATGGAAGGAGAGAGAGGGAGAGACAGAAAGGGAAAGACAGATGGAGAGACAGGGAGAGAGACAGAGATAGAAGGAGAGAGAGGGAGTGACAGGGAGGGAAAGACAGAGGGAGTGACAGAGAGAGAGAGACAGAGATAGAAGGAGAGAGAGGGGGTGACAGGGAGGGAAAGACAGATGGAAAGACAGAGAGAGAGGCAGTGATAGAAGGAGAGACAGAGAGGGAAAGAAAGATGGAGAGACTGAGAGAGAGAGACAGAGATAGAAGGAGAGAGAGGGAGTGTCTGGGAGGGAAAGACAGATGGAAAGACTGAGAGAGAGAGAGAAAGAGATGGAAGGGGAGAAAGGGGGTGACAGGGAGGGAAAGACAGATGGAAAGACTGAGAGAGAGAGACAGAGATAGAAGGAGAGAGACGGAGTGTCTGGGAGGGAAAGACAGATGGAAAGACTGAGAGAGAGAGAGACAGAGATGGAAGGGGAGAAAGGGGGTGACAGGGAGGGAAAGACAGATGGAAAGACTGAGAGAGAGAGACAGAGATGGAAGGAGAGAAAGGGGGTGAAAGGGAGGGAAAGACAGATGGAGGGACAGAGAGAGAGACAGAGAGAGAAGTAGAGAGAGGGGGAGTGACAGGGAGGGAAAGACAGATGGAGGGACAGAGTGAGAGACAGAGAGAGAGGGAGAGACAGAGAGGGAAAGACAGATGGAGGGGCAGGGAGAGAGAGACAGAGAGAGAAGGAGAGAGAGGGAGTGACAGAGAGGGAAAGGCAGATGGAGAGACAGAGAGAGAGACAGAGACAGAGATAGAAGGAGATAGCGGGAGAGACAGAGAGGGAAAGACAGATGTAGGGACGGAGAGAGAGACAGAGAGAGAGAGAGACAGAGAGAGAAGGAGAGAGATGGAGTTACAGGGAGGGAAAGACAGATGGAGAGACAGAGAGAGAGAGACAGAGAGAGAAGGAGAGAGAGGGAGAGACAGAGAGGGAAAGACAGATGGAGAGACAGAGAGAGAGACAGAGAGAGAAGGAGAGAGATGGAGTGACAGGGAGGGAAAGACAGATGGAGGGACAGACTGAGAGACAGAGAGAGAAGGAGAGAGAGGGAGTGTCAGGGAGGGAAAGACAGATGGAGGGACAGAGAGAGAGAGAGAGGCAGAGACAGAGATAGAAGGAGAGAGTGGAGTGACATAGAGGGAAGGACAGATGGAGGGATTGAGAGAGAGACATAGAGAGAAGGAGACAGAGGGAGAGACAGAGAGGGAAAGACAGATGGAGAGACAGAGAGAGAGAGGCAGAGATGGAAGGAGAGAGAGGGAGCGAAAGGGAGCGAAAGACAGATGGAGAGACAGAGAGCGAGAGACAGAGATAGAAGGAGAGAGAGGGAGAGACAGAGAGGGAAAGGCAGATGGAGAGACAGAGAGAGAGAGACAGAGATAGAAGGAGAGAGAGGGGGTGACAGGGAGGGAAAGACAGATGGAAAGACAGAGAGAGAGGCAGTGATAGAAGGAGAGACAGAGAGGGAAAGAAAGATGGAGTGACTGAGAGAGAGAGACAGAGATAGAAGGAGAGAGAGGGAGTGTCTGGGAGGGAAAGACAGATGGAAAGACAGAGAGAGAGAGAGAGACAGAGATGGAAGGGGAGAAAGGGGGTGACAGGGAGGGAAAGACAGATGGAAAGACTGAGAGAGAGAGACAGAGATAGAAGGAGAAAGAAGGAGTGACAGGGAGGGAAAGAGAGATGGAGAGACAGAGAGAGAGACAGAGATAGAAGGAGAGACAGAGAGACAGAGAGGGAAAGAAGGATGGAGAGACTGAGAGAGAGAGACAGAGATAGAAGGAGAGAGAAGGAGTGTCTGGGAGGGAAGGATAGATGGAAAGACTGAGAGAGAGAGAGACAGAGATGGAAGGGGAGAAAGGGGGTGACAGGGAGGGAACGACAGATGGAAAGACTGAGTGAGAGAGACAGAGATGGAAGGAGAGAAAGGGGGTGAAAGGGAGGGAAAGACAGATGGAGGGACAGAGAGAGAGACAGAGAGAGAAGTAGAGAGAGGGGGAGTGACAGGGAGGGAAAGACAGATGGAGGGACAGAGTGAGAGACAGAGAGAGAGGGAGAGACAGAGAGGGAAAGACAGATGGAGGGGCAGGGAGAGAGAGACAGAGAGAGAAGGAGAGAGAGGGAGTGACAGAGAGGGAAAGGCAGATGGAGAGACAGAGAGAGAGAGAGACAGAGATAGAAGGAGAGAGCGGGAGAGACAGAGAGGGAAAGACAGATGTAGGGACGGAGAGAGAGACAGAGAGAGAGAGACAGAGAGAGAAGGAGAGAGATGGAGTTACAGGGAGGGAAAGACAGATGGAGAGACAGAGAGAGAGAGACAGAGAGAGAAGGAGAGAGAGGGAGAGACAGAGAGGGAAAGACAGATGAAGAGACAGGGAGAGAGACAGAGAGAGAAGGAGAGAGATGGAGTGACAGGGAGGGAAAGACAGATGGAGAGACAGAGAGAGAGAAACACAGATAGAAGGAGAGAGAGGGAGTTTCTGGGAGGGAAAGACTGATGGAGGGACAGAGAGAGAGACAGAGAGAGAAGTAGAGAGAGGGGGAGTGACAGGGAGGGAAAGACAGATGGAGGGACAGACTGAGAGACAGAGAGAGAAGGAGAGAGAGGGAGTGTCAGGGAGGGAAAGACAGATGGAGGGACAGAGAGAGAGAGAGAGGCAGAGACAGAGATAGAAGGAGAGAGTGGAGTGACATAGAGGGAAGGACAGATGGAGGGATTGAGAGAGAGACATAGAGAGAAGGAGACAGAGGGAGAGACAGAGAGGGAAAGACAGATGGAGAGACAGAGAGAGAGAGGCAGAGATGGAAGGAGAGAGAGGGAGCGAAAGGGAGCGAAAGACAGATGGAGAGACAGAGAGCGAGAGACAGAGATAGAAGGAGAGAGAGGGAGAGACAGAGAGGGAAAGACAGATGGAGAGACAGGGAGAGAGACAGAGATAGAAGGAGAGAGAGGGAGTGTCAGGGATTGAAAGACAGATGGAGGGACAGAGAGAGAGAGAGAGACAGAGAGAGAAGGAGAGAGAGGGAATGACAGGGAGGGAAAGACAGATGGAGGGACAGAGTGAGAGACAGAGAGAGAAGGAGAGCGATGGAGTGACAGGGAGGGAAGGACAGATGGAAAGATTGAGAGAGAGAGAGACAGAGATAGAAGGAGAGAGAGGGAGTGTCTGGGAGGGAAAGACAGATGGAAAGACTGAGAGAGAGAGAGAGACAGAGATGGAAGGGGAGAAAGGGGGTGTCAGGGAGGGAAAGACAGATGGAAAGACTGAGAGAGAGAGACAGAGATGGAAGGAGAGAAAGGGGGTGAAAGGGAGGGAAAGACAGATGGAGGGACAGAGAGAGAGACAGAGAGAGAAGTAGAGAGAGGGGGAGTGACAGGGAGGGAAAGACAGATGGAGGGACAGAGTGAGAGACAGAGAGAGAGGGAGAGACAGAGAGGGAAAGACAGATGGAGGGGCAGGGAGAGAGAGACAGAGAGAGAAGGAGAGAGAGGGAGTGACAGAGAGGGAAAGGCAGATGGAGAGACAGAGAGAGAGAGAGACAGAGATAGAAGGAGATAGCGGGAGAGACAGAGAGGGAAAGACAGATGTAGGGACGGAGAGAGAGGCAGAGAGAGAGAGAGAGACAGAGAGAGAAGGAGAGAGATGGAGTTACAGGGAGGGAAAGACAGATGGAGAGACAGAGAGAGAGAGAGACAGAGAAAGAAGGAGAGAGAGGGAGAGACAGAGAGGGAAAGACAGATGGAGAGACAGGGAGAGAGACAGAGAGAGAAGGAGGGAGATGGAGTGACAGGGAGGGAAAGACAGATGGAGAGACAGAGAGAGAGAAACACAGATAGAAGGAGAGAGAGGGAGTTTCTGGGAGGGAAAGACTGATGGAGGGACTGAGAGAGAGACAGAGAGAGAAGTAGAGAGAGGGGGAGTGACAGGGAGGGAAAGACAGATGGAGGGACAGACTGAGAGACAGAGAGAGAAGGAGAGAGAGGGAGTGTCAGGGAGGGAAAGACAGATGGAGGGACAGAGAGAGAGAGAGAGAGGCAGAGACAGAGATAGAAGGAGAGAGTGGAGTGACATAGAGGGAAGGACAGATGGAGGGATTGAGAGAGAGACATAGAGAGAAGGAGACAGAGGGAGAGACAGAGAGGGAAAGACAGATGGAGAGACAGAGAGAGAGAGGCAGAGATGGAAGGAGAGAGAGGGAGCGAAAGGGAGCGAAAGACAGATGGAGAGACAGAGAGCGAGAGACAGAGATAGAAGGAGAGAGAGGGAGAGACAGAGAGGGAAAGACAGATGGAGAGACAGAGAGAGAGAGACAGAGATAGAAGGAGAGAGAGGGGGTGACAGGGAGGGAAAGACAGATGGAAAGACAGAGAGAGAGGCAGTGATAGAAGGAGAGACAGAGAGGGAAAGAAAGATGGAGTGACTGAGAGAGAGAGACAGAGATAGAAGGAGAGAGAGGGAGTGTCTGGGAGGGAAAGACAGATGGAAAGACAGAGAGAGAGAGAGACAGAGATGGAAGGGGAGAAATGGGGTGACAGGGAGGGAAAGACAGATGGAAAGACTGAGAGAGAGAGACAGAGATAGAAGGAGAAAGAAGGAGTGACAGGGAGGGAAAGAGAGATGGAGAGACAGAGAGAGAGACAGAGATAGAAGGAGAGACAGAGAGACAGAGAGGGAAAGAAAGATGGAGAGACTGAGAGAGAGAGACAGAGATAGAAGGAGAGAGAAGGAGTGTCTGGGAGGGAAGGACAGATGGAAAGACTGAGAGAGAGAGAGACAGAGATGGAAGGGGAGAAAGGGGGTGACAGGGAGGGAAAGACAGATGGAAAGACTGAGTGAGAGAGACAGAGATGGAAGGAGAGAAAGGGGGTGAAAGGGAGGGAAAGACAGATGGAGGGACAGAGAGAGAGACAGAGAGAGAAGTAGAGAGAGGGGAAGTGACAGGGAGGGAAAGACAGATGGAGGGACAGAGTGAGAGACAGAGAGAGAGGGAGAGACAGAGAGGGAAAGACAGATGGAGGGGCAGGGAGAGAGAGACAGAGAGAGAAGGAGAGAGAGGGAGCGAGAGGGAGTGACAGAGAGGGAAAGGCACATGGAGAGACAGAGAGAGAGAGAGACAGAGATAGAAGGAGAGAGCGGGAGAGACAGAGAGGGAAAGACAGATGTAGGGACGGAGAGAGAGACAGAGAGAGAGAGACAGAGAGAGAAGGAGAGAGATGGAGTTACAGGGAGGGAAAGACAGATGGAGAGACAGAGAGAGAGAGACAGAGAGAGAAGGAGAGAGAGGGAGAGACAGAGAGGGAAAGACAGATGAAGAGACAGGGAGAGAGACAGAGAGAGAAGGAGAGAGATGGAGTGACAGGGAGGGAAAGACAGATGGAGAGACAGAGAGAGAGAAACACAGATAGAAGGAGAGAGAGGGAGTTTCTGGGAGGGAAAGACTGATGGAGGGACAGAGAGAGAGACAGAGAGAGAAGTAGAGAGAGGGGGAGTGACAGGGAGGGAAAGACAGATGGAGGGACAGACTGAGAGACAGAGATAGAAGGAGAGAGAGGGAGTGTCAGGGAGGGAAAGACAGATGGAGGGACAGAGAGAGAGAGAGAGGCAGAGACAGAGATAGAAGGAGAGAGTGGAGTGACATAGAGGGAAGGACAGATGGAGGGATTGAGAGAGAGACATAGAGAGAAGGAGACAGAGGGAGAGACAGAGAGGGAAAGACAGATGGAGAGACAGAGAGAGAGAGGCAGAGATGGAAGGAGAGAGAGGGAGCGAAAGGGAGCGAAAGACAGATGGAGAGACAGAGAGCGAGAGACAGAGATAGAAGGAGAGAGAGGGAGAGACAGAGAGGGAAAGACAGATGGAGAGACAGGGAGAGAGACAGAGATAGAAGGAGAGAGAGGGAGTGTCAGGGATTGAAAGACAGATGGAGGGACAGAGAGAGAGAGAGAGACAGAGAGAGAAGGAGAGAGAGGGAATGACAGGGAGGGAAAGACAGATGGAGGGACAGAGTGAGAGACAGAGAGAGAAGGAGAGCGATGGAGTGACAGGGAGGGAAGGACAGATGGAGGTATAGAGAGAGAGACAGAGAAAGAAGGAGAGAGAGGGTGAGACAGGGAGGGAAAGGCAGTTGGAGAGACAGAGAGACAGGCAGAGATGGAAGGAGAGAGAGGGTGTGACTGGGAGAGAAAGACAGATGGAGGGAAAGAGTGAGAGGGAGAGAGAGGGAGTGTCAGGGAGGGAAAGACAGATGGAGGGATCGAGAGAGAGACAGAGAGAGAGTGACAGAGACAGAGATAGAAGGAGAGAGATGGAGTGACGGTGTGGAGGGGGGAGACAAATGGAGGGACAGAGAGAGAGAGAGGCAGAGATGGAAGGAGAGAGAGGGAGTGATAGGGAGGGAAAGACAGATGGAAAGACTGAGAGAGAGAGAGACAGAGATGGAAGGGGAGAAAGGGGGTGACAGGGAGGGAAAGACAGATGGAAAGACTGAGAGAGAGAGACAGAGATGGAAGGAGAGAAAGGGGGTGAAAGGGAGGGAAAGACAGA
This sequence comes from Heterodontus francisci, assembly GCF_036365525.1. NCBI lineage: Eukaryota > Metazoa > Chordata > Chondrichthyes > Heterodontiformes > Heterodontidae > Heterodontus > Heterodontus francisci. The sequence goes on from NW_027141098.1 coordinate 1,445,848, forward strand.
TGGAGGGACAGAGAGAGAGACAGAGAGAGAAGTAGAGAGAGGGGGAGTGACAGGGAGGGAAAGACAGATGGAGGGACAGAGTGAGAGACAGAGAGAGAGGGAGAGACAGAGAGGGAAAGACAGATGGAGGGGCAGGGAGAGAGAGACAGAGAGAGAAGGAGAGAGAGGGAGTGACAGAGAGGGAAAGGCAGATGGAGAGACAGAGAGAGAGAGAGACAGAGATAGAAGGAGAGAGCGGGAGAGACAGAGAGGGAAAGACAGATGTAGGGACGGAGAGAGAGACAGAGAGAGAGAGAGACAGAGAGAGAAGGAGAGAGATGGAGTTACAGGGAGGGAAAGACAGATGGAAAGACAGAGAGAGAGAGACAGAGAGAGAAGGAGAGAGAGGGAGAGACAGAGAGGGAAAGACAGATGGAGATACAGGGAGAGAGACAGAGAGAGAAGGAGAGAGATGGAGTGACAGGGAGGGAAAGACAGATGGAGAGACAGAGAGAGAGAAACACAGATAGAAGGAGAGAGAGGGAGTTTCTGGGAGGGAAAGACTGATGGAGGGACAGAGAGAGAGACAGAGAGAGAAGTAGAGAGAGGGGGAGTGACAGGGAGGGAAAGACAGATGGAGGGACAGACTGAGAGACAGAGAGAGAAGGAGAGAGAGGGAGTGTCAGGGAGGGAAAGACAGATGGAGGGACAGAGAGAGAGAGAGAGGCAGAGACAGAGATAGAAGGAGAGAGTGGAGTGACATAGAGGGAAGGACAGATGGAGGGATTGAGAGAGAGACATAGAGAGAAGGAGACAGAGGGAGAGACAGAGAGGGAAAGACAGATGGAGAGACAGAGAGAGAGAGGCAGAGATGGAAGGAGAGAGAGGGAGCGAAAGGGAGCGAAAGACAGATGGAGAGACAGAGAGCGAGAGACAGAGATAGAAGGAGAGAGAGGGAGAGACAGAGAGGGAAAGACAGATGGAGAGACAGAGAGAGAGAGACAGAGATAGAAGGAGAGAGAGGGGGTGACAGGGAGGGAAAGACAGATGGAAAGACAGAGAGAGAGGCAGTGATAGAAGGAGAGACAGAGAGGGAAAGAAAGATGGAGTGACTGAGAGAGAGAGAGACAGAGATAGAAGGACAGAGAGGGAGTGTCTGGGAGCGAAAGACAGATGGAAAGACAGAGAGAGAGAGAGACAGAGATGGAAGGGGAGAAAGGGGGTGACAGGGAGGGAAAGACAGATGGAAAGACTGAGAGAGAGAGACAGAGATAGAAGGAGAAAGAAGGAGTGACAGGGAGGGAAAGAGAGATGGAGAGACAGAGAGAGAGACATAGATAGAAGGAGAGACAGAGAGACAGAGAGGGAAAGAAAGATGGAGAGACTGAGAGAGAGAGACAGAGATAGAAGGAGAGAGAAGGAGTGTCTGGGAGGGAAGGACAGATGGAAAGACTGAGAGAGAGAGAGACAGAGATGGAAGGGGAGAAAGGGGGTGACAGGGAGGGAAAGACAGATGGAATGACTGAGTGAGAGAGACAGAGATGGAAGGAGAGAAAGGGGGTGAAAGGGAGGGAAAGACAGATGGAGGGACAGAGAGAGAGACAGAGAGAGAAGTAGAGAGAGGGGGAGTGACAGTGAGGGAAAGACAGATGGAGGGACAGAGTGAGAGACAGAGAGAGAGGGAGAGACAGAGAGGGAAAGACAGATGGAGGGGCAGGGAGAGAGAGACAGAGAGAGAAGGAGAGAGAGGGAGTGACAGAGAGGGAAAGGCAGATGGAGAGACAGAGAGAGAGAGAGACAGAGATAGAAGGAGAGAGCGGGAGAGACAGAGAGGGAAAGACAGATGTAGGGACGGAGAGAGAGACAGAGAGAGAGAGACAGAGAGAGAAGGAGAGAGATGGAGTTACAGGGAGGGAAAGACAGATGGAGAGACAGAGAGAGAGAGACAGAGAGAGAAGGAGAGAGAGGGAGAGACAGAGAGGGAAAGACAGATGAAGAGACAGGGAGAGAGACAGAGAGAGAAGGAGAGAGATGGAGTGACAGGGAGGGAAAGACAGATGGAGAGACAGAGAGAGAGAAACACAGATAGAAGGAGAGAGAGGGAGTTTCTGGGAGGGAAAGACTGATGGAGGGACAGAGAGAGAGACAGAGAGAGAAGTAGAGAGAGGGGGAGTGACAGGGAGGGAAAGACAGATGGAGGGACAGACTGAGAGACAGAGAGAGAAGGAGAGAGAGGGAGTGTCAGGGAGGGAAAGACAGATGGAGGGACAGAGAGAGAGAGAGAGGCAGAGACAGAGATAGAAGGAGAGAGTGGAGTGACATAGAGGGAAGGACAGATGGAGGGATTGAGAGAGAGACATAGAGAGAAGGAGACAGAGGGAGAGACAGAGAGGGAAAGACAGATGGAGAGACAGAGAGAGAGAGGCAGAGATGGAAGGAGAGAGAGGGAGCGAAAGGGACCGAAAGACAGATGGAGAGACAGAGAGCGAGAGACAGAGATAGAAGGAGAGAGAGGGAGAGACAGAGAGGGAAAGACAGATGGAGAGACAGGGAGAGAGACAGAGATAGAAGGAGAGAGAGGGAGTGTCAGGGATTGAAAGACAGATGGAGGGACAGAGAGAGAGAGACAGACAGAGAGAGAAGGAGAGAGAGGGAATGACAGGGAGGGAAAGACAGATGGAGGGACAGAGTGAGAGACAGAGAGAGAAGGAGAGCGATGGAGTGACAGGGAGGGAAGGACAGATGGAGGGATAGAGAGAGAGACAGAGAAAAAAGGAGAGAGAGGGTGAGACAGGGAGGGAAAGGCAGTTGGAGAGACAGAGAGACAGGCAGAGATGGAAGGAGAGAGAGGGTGTGACTGGGAGAGAAAGACAGATGGAGGGACAGAGTGAGACGGAGAGAGAGGGAGTGTCAGGGAGGGAAAGACAGATGGAGGGATCGAGAGAGAGACAGAGAGAGAGTGACAGAGACAGAGATAGAAGGAGAGAGATGGAGTGACGGTGTGGAGGGGGGAGACAAATGGAGGGACAGAGAGAGAGAGAGGCAGAGATGGAAGGAGAGAGAGGGAGTGATAGGGAGGGAAAGACAGATGGAAAGACTGAGAGAGAGAGAGACAGAGATGGAAGGGGAGAAAGGGGGTGACAGGGAGGGAAAGACAGATGGAAAGACTGAGAGAGAGAGACAGAGATGGAAGGAGAGAAAGGGGGTGAAAGGGAGGGAAAGACAGATGGAGGGGCAGGGAGAGAGAGACAGAGAGAGAAGGAGAGAGAGGGAGTGACAGAGAGGGAAAGGCAGATGGAGAGACAGAAAGAGAGAGAGAGACAGAGATAGAAGGAGAGAGCGGGAGAGACAGAGAGGGAAAGACAGATGTAGGGACGGAGAGAGAGACAGAGAGAGAGAGAGACAGAGAGAGAAGGAGAGAGATGGAGTTACAGGGAGGGAAAGACAGATGGAGAGACAGAGAGAGAGAGACAGAGAGAGAAGGAGAGAGAGGGAGAGACAGAGAGGGAAAGACAGATGGAGAGACAGGGAGAGAGACAGAGAGAGAAGGAGAGAGATGGAGTGACAGGGAGGGAAAGACAGATGGAGAGACAGAGAGAGAGAAACACAGATAGAAGGAGAGAGAGGGAGTTTCTGGGAGGGAAAGACTGATGGAGGGACAGAGAGAGAGACAGAGAGAGAAGTAGAGAGAGGGGGAGTGACAGGGAGGGAAAGACAGATGGAGGGACAGACTGAGAGACAGAGAGAGAAGGAGAGAGATGGAGTGTCAGGGAGGGAAAGACAGATGGAGGGACAGAGAGAGAGAGAGAGGCAGAGACAGAGATAGAAGGAGAGAGTGGAGTGACATAGAGGGAAGGACAGATGGAGGGATTGAGAGAGAGACATAGAGAGAAGGAGACAGAGGGAGAGACAGAGAGGGAAAGACAGATGGAGAGACAGGGAGAGAGAGGCAGAGATGGAAGGAGAGAGAGGGAGCGAAAGGGAGCGAAAGACAGATGGAGAGACAGAGAGCGAGAGACAGAGATAGAAGGAGAGAGAGGGAGAGACAGAGAGGGAAAGACAGATGGAGAGACAGAGAGAGAGAGACAGAGATAGAAGGTGAGAGAGGGGGTGACAGGGAGGGAAAGACAGATGGAAAGACAGAGAGAGAGGCAGTGATAGAAGGAGAGACAGAGAGGGAAAGAAAGATGGAGTGACTGAGAGAGAGAGACAGAGATAGAAGGAGAGAGAGGGAGTGTCTGGGAGGGAAAGACAGATGGAAAGACAGAGAGAGAGAGAGACAGAGATGGAAGGGGAGAAAGGGGGTGACAGGGAGGGAAAGACTGATGGAAAGACTGAGAGAGAGAGACAGAGATAGAAGGAGAAAGAAGGAGTGACAGGGAGGGAAAGAGAGATGGAGAGACAGAGAGAGAGACAGAGATAGAAGGAGAGACAGAGAGACAGAGAGGGAAAGAAAGATGGAGAGACTGAGAGAAAGAGACAGAGATAGAAGGAGAGAGAAGGAGTGTCTGGGAGGGAAGGACAGATGGAAAGACTGAGAGAGAGAGAGACAGAGATGGAAGGGGAGAAAGGGGGTGACAGGGAGGGAAAGACAGATGGAATGACTGAGTGAGAGAGACAGAGATGGAAGGAGAGAAAAGGGGGTGAAAGGGAGGGAAAGACAGATGGAGGGACAGAGAGAGAGACAGAGAGAGAAGTAGAGAGAGGGGGAGTGACAGGGAGGGAAAGACAGATGGAGGGACAGAGTGAGAGACAGAGAGAGAGGGAGAGACAGAGAGGGAAAGACAGATGGAGGGGCAGGGAGAGAGAGACAGAGAGAGAAGGAGAGAGAGGGAGTGACAGAGAGGGAAAGGCAGATGGAGAGACAGAGAGAGAGAGAGACAGAGATAGAAGGAGAGAGCGGGAGAGACAGAGAGGGAAAGACAGATGTCGGGACGGAGAGAGAGACAGAGAGAGAGAGACAGAGAGAGAAGGAGAGAGATGGAGTTACAGGGAGGGAAAGACAGATGGAGAGACAGAGAGAGAGAGACAGAGAGAGAAGGAGAGAGAGGGAGAGACAGAGAGGGAAAGACAGATGAAGAGACAGGGAGAGAGACAGAGAGAGAAGGAGAGAGATGGAGTGACAGGGAGGGAAAGACAGATGGAGAGACAGAGAGAGAGAAACACAGATAGAAGGAGAGAGAGGGATTTTCTGGGAGGGAAAGACTGATGGAGGGACAGAGAGAGAGACAGAGAGAGAAGTAGAGAGAGGGGGAGTGACAGGGAGGGAAAGACAGATGGAGGGACAGACTGAGAGACAGAGAGAGAAGGAGAGAGAGGGAGTGTCAGGGAGGGAAAGACAGATGGAGGGACAGAGAGAGAGAGAGAGGCAGAGACAGAGATAGAAGGAGAGAGTGGAGTGACATAGAGGGAAGGACAGATGGAGGGATTGAGAGAGAGACATAGAGAGAAGGAGACAGAGGGAGAGACAGAGAGGGAAAGACAGATGGAGAGACAGAGAGAGAGAGGCAGAGATGGAAGGAGAGAGAGGGAGCGAAAGGGAGCGAAAGACAGATGGAGAGACAGAGAGCGAGAGACAGAGATAGAAGGAGAGAGAGGGAGAGACAGAGAGGGAAAGACAGATGGAGAGACAGGGAGAGAGACAGAGATAGAAGGAGAGAGAGGGAGTGTCAGGGATTGAAAGACAGATGGAGGGACAGAGAGAGAGAGACAGACAGAGAGAGAAGGAGAGAGAGGGAATGACAGGGAGGGAAAGACAGATGGAGGGACAGAGTGAGAGACAGAGAGAGAAGGAGAGCGATGGAGTGACAGGGAGGGAAGGACAGATGGAGGGATAGAGAGAGAGACAGAGAAAGAAGGAGAGAGAGGGTGAGACAGGGAGGGAAAGGCAGTTGGAGAGACAGAGAGACAGGCAGAGATGGAAGGAGAGAGAGGGTGTGACTGGGAGAGAAAGACAGATGGAGGGACAGAGTGAGACGGAGAGAGAGGGAGTGTCAGGGAGGGAAAGACAGATGGAGGGATCGAGAGAGAGGCAGAGAGAGAGTGACAGAGACAGAGGTAGAAGGAGAGAGATGGAGTGACGGTGTGGAGGGGGGAGACAAATGGAGGGACAGAGAGAGAGAGAGGCAGAGATGGAAGGAGAGAGAGGGAGTGATAGGGAGGGAAAGACAGATGGAGAGACAGAGAGAGAGATAGAAGGAGAGAGAGGGAGTGACAGAGAGGGAAAGACAGATGGAGGCACAGAGAGGGAGACAGAGGGAGAGGCAGAGACAGAGAGAAGGAGAGAGAGGGAGATACAGAGAGGGAAAGACTGATGGAGAGACAGAGAGAGAAGGAGAGAGAGGGAGAGACAGAGAGGGAAAGTCAGATGGAGGGACAGAGAGAGAGAGACAGAGAGACAGGCAGAGAGAGAGATATTAGGAGAGAGAGGGAGTGTCAGGAAGGGAAAGACAGATGGAGGGACAGAGTGAGAGACAGAGACAGAAGGAGAGAGTGAGTGACTGAGAGGGAAGGATGGATGGAGGGATACAGAAATAGAGAGACAGGGACAGAGGGAGAGAGTGAGTGACAGAGAGGGAAGTACAGATGGAGGGACAGAGAGAAAGACAGAGTGAGAGGCAGAGACAGAGATAGAAGGAGAGAGAGGGAGTAAGGGGTGGGTGAAGACAGATGGAGAGACAGAGAGAGAGAGAGAAGGAGAGACAGAGAGGGAAAGACAGATGGTGAGACAGAGAGAGAGAGGCAGAGTTGGAAGGAGAGAGAGGGAGTGACAGAGAGGGAAAGACAGATGGAGGACAGCGAGAGAGAGAGGCAGAGATACAGATAGAAGGAGAGAGAGTGTCAGGGAGGGAAAGACAGATGGAAGGACAGAGAGATAGAGAGACAGAGACAGAAGGAGAGAGAGGGAGTGACAGGGAGGTAAGGACAGATTTAGAGACAGAGAGATAGAGAGACAGAGATAGAAGGAGAGAGAGGGTGTGACAGGGAGGGAAAGACAGATGGAGAGACAGAGAGAGAGACAGAGTTCTCTGCTGATGTTTCTGTCTCCATACCTACTTCTTAAATGTTTGTGCACTCAGCAGTGAAGGATTACATCAAATTAATTTCTCTTACATTCTCCCTTTCTTTCGACCCCGCAATCTCTCTCTCTCCAACCTTGTCCCTCTCCACAACACTCCCTCTTTCTGCATATCTAACCCTCTCTCCCTCTGTCTCTCTCCTCGTGTCAGAGATAGCAGGAGGGAGAGACAGAGAGAGGAAGACACAGAGAGAATGTTGAAGGAACTATACTCTATTCCTAAGCTGTGCTGAAGCCGCTCTGGGAGTGTTTGATGGGCTACATTAATTGGCCGTGTACAGTCCTGTATCAGGCTGTGAAGAAGCACAGCTTGTTCAGTGTACAACGGGTCAAAGGGAACGATTCACTCCTGTCTGCTACTGGGAAGAGAGACTGACCTTAACATCAAGGCAGCGTTTGACCAAGTGTGACATCGAGGAGCCCGAGTAAAACTGAAGTCAGTTGGAATCCGCTGGTTGGACTCATACCGAGCACAAAGGAAGATGGTTGTGGTTGTTGGAAGTCAATCATCGTAGTCTCAGGACATCACTGCAGGAGTTCCTCAGGTTAGTATCCTCGGCCCATCCATCTTCAGCTGCTTCCTCAATGACCTGCCCTCCATCGTAAGGTCAGAAGTAGGGATGTTCACTGTTGATTGCAGTGTTCAGTTCCATTCACACCTCCTCAGATAATGAAATCCCAGCAGGAAGTGCTGGAAATACTGAGCAGGTCAGGCAGCATCTGTGGAGAGAGAAACAGAGTTAGTGATTCAGCTCGATGCTTTCCAGATTTCCAGCATCCACAGTATTTTACCTCAGATAATGAAGCAATCCAGAGCCACATGCACCAAGACCCAGACAACATTCAGGTTTGGGCCGACCAGTGACAAGTAACATTCACATCACACAAGTGCCAGGCAATGACCATCTGCAACATGAGAGAATCCAACCACCTCCCCTTGGCATTCAAAGCATTATCCCATCGCTGAATCCCCCAGCGTCAACATCCTGGGAAACATTGACATCAAGCTTAACTGAACGAAACACATCAATAGTTTCTTCACCATCTCTGTGCGACAGAGAGACACAGATAAAGAATGTGAGTAAGCCTTGACAGAACCTCAGTTAATTGTTCCAACCATTGTTAATGATAGAAATCAAGGATTATATTAGAGCAAAGGAAGAGGCAGAGAATGTTAGCCCCTTTATAACTATATCCTTTAGTTTAGATTGCCTCTCCTCCTACTTCCTACCTGTGGAGGTGGGAGATGTGGGAATGGTTCTTAATGAATTCTCTGTGTCCGTCTTTATAAAAGAGTGGGAACGATGAAGAGATTGTAGTTAAAGAGGAGGAGTGTGAAATATTGGATGGGATAAACAGAGTGAGAGGGGAAATATGAAGGTGTTTGGCAGCTTTGAAAGTGGATAAATGGTCAGGCCTGGATGCATTGGAATCAGTTCAGAGAAGGTTCACTCGGCTGATTCCTGGGATGAACGGGTTATCTTTGAGGAATGGTGGAACAGGTTGGGCCTATACTCATTGGAGTTTAGAAGAATGAGAGGTGATCTTATTGAAACATACAAGATTCTGAGGGGACTTTACAGGGCGGATGCTGGGAGGATGTTCCCCTTGTGGGGAAGTCTAGAACTCGGGGGCAGGTACTCAGTGGGGTTTGATACAGAGTAAAGCTGCCTCTGTATATGCCTCTCTTTCTCCTCCTCCATCCAGATGGAGAGAGTAACAGTGAGAAAGAACAGGGATAGATATGGAGAACAACAGAGAGAGGGAAGGATTGCAATGGGGAGAGAGTACCAGAGAGAAAGAGGAAGGGATTGGGATGGAGAGTGTTGGTCAATGTTCCTGCAAATCTGCGTGCAGCAGCCTCAAAGGTCCCACGCAGATCCGGTTCCACAATAAATAGCACACGTCTTCAAAGATTCTTCAAAGATTTCAAGGGACAGCTCACGTTAAAAAAACTGGGCACGCACAACATCTAAATTTTCACGGGAACATTGGAGCCAACTGCGGAATACATGTTTTTTTACCAGCCTGCATAAGGAAGTGTAACCTCTGCAGATGCGGTGAAACCAAAAGCAGCTGAATTCAAATGGCAAACTGATGTATGTGGAGCTTCACAAATGGTTTGAGAGAGGAGAGAGAAACAGACAAAGACACACACACAGACAGAAACACACACACAGACAGAAACACACACACACACAGAAACACACACACACAGAAACACACACACAGAAACACACACACAGAAACACACAGACACACACACACACACAGAAACACACACACACAGAAACACACACACACAGAAACACACACACAGAAACACAGAAACAAACACACAGAAACACACACACACACACAGAAACACACACAGAAACACACACAGAAACACACACACACAGAACCACACACAGAAACACACACACAGAAACACACACACAGAAGCACACAGACACACATACACACACAGAAACACACACAGACAAACACACACACACACACACAGAAACACACACACAGAAACACAGAAACACACACACAGAAACACACACACAGAAACACACAAACACACACACAGAAACACACACACACAAACACACACACACAGAAACACACACACAGAAACACACACAGAAACACACACACACAGAAACACACACACAGAAACACACACAGAAACACACACACACACACAGAAACACACACAGAAACACTCACAGAAACACACACAGAAACACACACACACAGAAACACACACACACAGAAACACACACAGAAACACACACACACACACAGAAACAGAGTGACTCAGGGACAGAGAGCGAAAGAAGAATATTTCAATTTTGAAAAGGCAATTGATGAGATCAACCTTCGATTTAAAAATGACAATTGATTTTGCATCAATGTTTGCGTGCAGAAGACACGTTCCAAACTACTACCACCTTTAGCCTGGAGTGGCGGATTTTTACTCAGAGTGTTGTGAAACTTTGGAATTCTCTACTCCAGTGGGCTGTGGAAGCTCAGTCTGGGTAAAAGGCATTGAAGTGGATGATCAGCCATGATCGTATTGAATGGCGGAGCAGGCTCGATGGGCTGAATGGCCGACTCCTGTTCCTATGTTCCCAAGCTGCTGAAATAGTTTCTCCCAAACTACCCCATCAGTTCCCCTTAATATCTCAACACCTTTGAACAAATCACCTTGATCCTCCTAAATTCCAGGCAATAAATCCCTAGTTTGTGTAATATCACCTCGTAATTTAACCCTTGGAGTCCAGTCATCATTCTGGTAAATCTACACTGCACTCAAATGGACATGGACCCCACCAAAGTCTCTTTTCACCATTTATAAAGTCCTCTGTTCCAGTCTTTTTTTGCTGACATTGAAATCTAACTGCCACAGTTTTGCCCATTTATTTAAGATATTAATATCTCTTTGTAATTTGATGCTTCCGGTTACACTGCTTACAATGCTGCCTATTTTTGTGTCATTGGTAAACTTGGGTATGTTGCATTCGAGCACATCATCTTAAATCATTAATAAATACAGCAAACTGAGACACACACGGGCTTTGCACTAGTAGACAGGAGTGAATCATTCCAACCTAGAGGCTTTTTAACTCCAGATTTATGTTTTTTGATAGAAAAAATAGAATTCAAATTCACAACAGCCCTGTGTGGGATTTGAACTCCTGCTTTTTCAATCACCAGCTCAGGCCTTCAAATTAAAACCCATAAAAAGAGATTCATTTTCCTACTGATGTTGTCTGACTGACTCAGGTTTTGTATATTGTTCCCTTCGCCTCTTCTTCCATGTGTTTGAAGTCTTTGAAGTTTGTCAGACATTGGTAAACTACTTCATGTGGTGTTGTGTAAAGACCTTCAATTCTGTGGATCTGCAAGGGACACAATTCAAATTCTCACCTTATTGCATCAACTAAAACCTGCAGGTCCATTCAAACAACTCTATTTCCTGTCTCTGCAAAGATAGCTCACACTTCCACAATGAAGGAATGTCGGAATGGAAACAGCTTTTGACACATTTCCCAACACGTTTGCTGACACTTTTCAGGATGAAGCTAAATTCAACTGACAAGATTGCAAGCCCCAAATTGAATCTTTTAGATGTAAAAAGTGACACAAATGAAATTCCAGATCTCGCTGAACCAGCACCCATTTTAACATTGGACTATTTAGTTTATATCGCTTCTCCTCAACCTTCCTTCCTAAATGCATCATTTGACATTTCTCAGCATTGAAGTTAACCTGCCCTGTGTCTGACCATTTCACCAGCTGTCAAGAGGACATAAAGTTTACAAAGAGATTTCCATAGGTTAAGTGAGTGAGCAAAAAATTGGCAGATGGAGTATAATGTGGGAAAATGTGAGCTTGTCCACTTCAGCAGGAAGAATAAAAATCAGTATATAATTGAAATGGAGAGAGACTGCAGAACTGTACGGTACAGAGGGATCTGGGTGTCACAAAATGTTACCGTGTAGCTACAGCGAGTGATTAGGAAGGCAAATGGAATGTTGTTGTCTATTGCAAGGTGAATGGAATATAAAAGTCTGAAAGTGTTGCTACAGCTGTACAGGGCATAAGTTAGACGACGTCCGCAGGATTGTGGACACTTTTGGTCTCCTTACTGAAGAAATTATATAATTGCATTCGAAGTAGTTCAGAGAAGGTTCACTGGGCTGATTCCTGGGATGAAGGGGTTATCTTATGAGGAAAGGTTGAACAGGTTGGGTCTATACCCACTGGAGTTTAGAAGAATGAGAGGTGATCTGAGTGAAACATCTCAGGTCCCGAGGGGACTGGATAGGGTGCATACTGAGAGGATGTTTCCCCTTGTTGAGGAGACTAGAACTAGGGGACACAGTTTAAAAATTAGGGACGTTCCATTTAAAACTGAGCTGAGGAGAAATGTGTTTCTCTCAGAGGGGGGTCAGTCTGTGGAATTCTCTTCCCCAGAGAGCAGTGGAGGCTGGATCATTGAATATATTCAAGGCTGAGTTAGATAGATTGTTTATCAGTTAGGGAGTCAAGGGTTATGGGACACAGACAGGAAAGTGGAGTTGAGCTCACAATCAGATCAGCCATTGAATGACAGAGCAGGCTCGAGGGACCGAATGGCCTACTCCGGCTCCTAATTCATTTGTTCTTGTGTGTTCCATTTCACCAGAAATACTCTCTCCTCCTGAAGTCTGCTACTAGTCCCTTCCCTGTTTATTACATTGCAGATGTCACTAACACTGGCAAAACATTGATGTTATGCCCTGTAAACACAAGTCCAAGTCATTTGGATATATCAAAAAGATAAATGGTCCGAATATAAACCTCCACTGTATACCTCCCTCCAGTCTGAAACAACCATTGTCCACTCTCTCAGCCAATGTCGTATCCACTCAGCCAATGTCCCTTCCATCCCTGGAGCACCAATATTGCTAACTGGTCAATTAGGAGGCACCATTCAGTCCTCCCCATGAGGACCCTGGTCCCAGACCTCTCTGTTTCCACTCTCCCATCAACATTCCCCAGACAGGTACAGCATGGATTAGATACAGAGTAATGCTCCTTCTACACTGTCCCATCCAACACTCCCAGGACAGGAACATCATGGGGTGGATACAGAGTGAATCTCACTCTACACTGTCCGAAGTAGACACAGAGAGAGACAGAAAGAGAGAAACAGACTGACAGGGTGACTGAGAGAGAAAGAAGGATATTTAACATCAGACATAGGAAGATGAGGAGGCAGTTTAACCCCTCGACCCTGTTCCTTCATTCAGTGAGATCAGGGCTGATCTGTGATCTAACTAACACCATATATCCCACCTTTGCCCTTTATCTCTTAATACCTTTGGTTAACAACAATCTATCAATCTCAGATTTAAAAATTTACAAGTTTCTCAGCATCAATTGCTGTTTGTGGAAGAGAGTTTCAAACTGATACCACACCTGGTGTGTTGAAGTGTTTCTTCATTTCACTTCTGAATGGTTTTGAGACTACGTTTAGATCTTTAGACTCGGCCCACAAGTTCCTGACTCCGCAGCCAGTGGGACTAGTTATTCTCTGTCTACCCTATCAGAGTCTCCTTGTCTGCACTGCCCCATCGAACAATCTCAGAGAAGGTACAGCACGGGTTCGATACAGAGTAAAGCTCCGTTTAAACATTCCCTGGAGTGTCGGATTAACCCGGGTCACTCTCTGTGCCCGGCTCAGCCTCAAGTCTCACCTGCCTCAGTCACTGAGACACTCCTGTATCACTTGCATTAATGTAAGCGGATGCCGGGTTTGGGAGCGGGACGGGCACACGGGATTAGGACGACTGCTCATGTGGAGGATAAGCATCAGTAATCCCTCAGAGAATCAGAACAGACCAGCGAGACTCAGAAAAGTAAACTTGTGTTGAACATTGTGGAATGCTTTAGTATTTGGTGAGAATGTTGAGCCAGTGACATTTTGCCCCAGTGGGATGAATAGACACTATATGACTTGATTACAACAGTAAGGTACCATGTGTACTGTAAATATGGACTGAAATAACAATGTAACTGATCAATTTTCAGCTGAATACTATGACTACAGTTATACCTGCTATCCTGTTATATATGTGCTGCTATACCTGCTATATGTGAGAATGTACATACGACACGATGGGATGAAGTCAAAGTGGCCACTCTTTATATTTTCAGACTATGCCCCAAGTTCCTGACTCCGCAGCCAGTGGGAATATTTACTCTCAGTCCACCCCATCAGTTTCCCTTATTATTTTATAAACCTTCATCTAATCACCCCATAAACTTCTAAATTCCAGGGATACAGAGGAAATCTCCAGCTACCCTGCCCCATTAAACATTTCCAAGCCAAGCACAATGTTGGGTTTGACACAGAGTAAATTTCCCTCTACGCTGTCCCATCACACACTCTCAGGGCAGGAACATCATGGGGTGGATACAGAGTGAATCTCACTCGACACTGTCTGATAGAGACAGAGAGAGAGACAGAAAGAGAGAAACAGAGACACAGACTGACAGGGTGACTGACAGAGAAAGAAGGATATTTAACAGGGGATATTGGAAGAGGAGGTGGCAATTTCACCCCACAACTCTGTTCCTGCATTCAATGAGATCATGGCTGATCTGTGAACAAACTTACACCATATTTCCTGCCTTTTCCCCTTATCTCTTAATACCTTTGGTTAACAAGAACTTATCAATCACAGGTTTAAAAATTAACCAATAAGCCAGCATGAGATTTCCACAGCCAATATCATGAGGGTGTGATGGTTCCCACAGTGGAATAGCTGGCTAAATATTTAAAATGGAGGCAATTCCTTCTGGATCATCAAAAGTGTCTGCCTGGGCCCCAACTTCATCTGCATTCCTCCCTCTCCCGATGTTTTTTTCTCTCCATACCGATCTCAAATATGTTTGTGTACACAGCAGTGAAGGATTAAATCAAATTAATATATCTCACATTATCCTCTTCATCCAACTCAACAATCTCGCTCTCTCTCCATGTTTGTCCGTCTCTACAGCCCTCTCTATGCCTTCATATCTAACCCTCCTTCCCTCTGTCTCTCTGTCTCTCTTCTAGTGTCAGTGATAGCAGAGAGAGAGACTTCCCGACCACCTACCGATACTAGTGACAATTTATCATGGCCAATTAACCTATCAACCTGCAAGTCTTTTGGCTTGTGGGAGGAAACCGGAGCTCCCGGAGAAAACCCACGCAGACACAGGGAGAACTTGCAAACTCCACACAGGCAGAACCCAGAATCGAACCCGGGTCCCTGGAGCTGTGAGGCTGCGGTGCTAACCACTGCGCCACTGTGCCGCCCCGGGGATGTATTTAGATGGGGGTCTGTCCCCGGGGATGTATTTGTAACAGGGGTATTATAAGGGTATAATTAGATGGGGGTCTGTCCCCGGGGGGTAGTTAGATGGGAGTCTGTCCCCGGGAGGGTATCTAGATGGGATTCTGTCCCCGGGGGGGGGGGGGGGGAGGGTATCCTGATGGGAGTCTGTTGTTGGCGGGGTATTTAGATGGGAGTCTGTTCCTGGGGGGGTATTTAGATGGGACTCAGTCCTGGGGGGCTATCTAGATGGGAGTCTGTTCCTGGGGAGGTATAGAGATGGGAGTCTTCTCCTGGGGGTGTATCTATATGGGACTCGGTCCTGGGGGGGTATCTCGATGGGTTGTCTTGTAACAGGGGGAAGGGGATAATTAGATGGGGTTCTGTTCCTGGGGGGGGGGGTGGTGGAGTCTGTTCCCGGGGTGGGATATTTAGATGGGAGTCTGTTCCTGGGGGGGATATTTAGATGGGAGTCTGTTCCTGTGGGGGGTTATCGAGATGGGACTCGGTCCTGTGGGGTATCTAGATGGGAGTCTGTTCCTGGGGTGGTATCTAGATGGGACTCGGTCCTGTGGGGAGTATCTAGATGGGACACGGTCCTGGGGGGGGGGGCGTGGTATCTAGATGGATTGTCTTGTAACAGGGGGATGGGGATAATTAGATGGGGTCTGTTCCTGGGTCTGTTGATAGTGAGGGTATTAGATGGGGGTCAGCTAACAGGAGATATCAGATAGGGTGGGGGTCTGTACAACAGGGGAATGTTATCCAGTGGGGGGGAGGGGAAATATTGCAGGGGATAAAATTTACATCGTGGATATAAATTGCGGTTGGAGGAAATTTTGCAGGTGGGCGGTGGGGGGGGGGGGGTGGATGAAATTGCGGGGGGATAAAATTGCGGGGGGGGGTAAAATTCCGGGGGGGGATAAATTGCGGGGGGGGGGGGGGATAAATTGCGGGGGGGCCAGAAGTCAGAAATACAGAAAAGACAAAGTCAGAAATAGAGTAAAGAAACTCAGAGAAATAGAGAAAAGACAAAGTCGGAAATAGAGAAATGACAAAGTCGGAAATACAGTCGAAAGAAAGTCAGGAAAAGAGAAAAGGCCGAAAGAGACACAGTAAAAGAGGGAAAAAAGTGGAGGGAAAGAACTGAGACACAAAGAAATTGCAGGCAGCAAAGAGACAGAGAGAAAGCCAGTGAGAAAGGCACACAGAGAATCACAGAGAGATTGAGAGAGATACAGAGACAGGGGAGAGAAATACACAGACAGGGGAGAGAAATACAGAGACAGGGGAGAGAGAGACAGAGACAGAGGAGAGAAATACACAGACAGGGGAGAGAGATACATAGACAGGGGAGAGAGATACAGAGACAGGGAGAGAGATACAGAGACAGGGAGAGAGATACAGAGACAGAGGAGAGAAATACACAGACAGGGGAGAGAGATACAGAGACAGGGAGAGACATACAGAGACAGACACAGAGAGGTGGAGGTTGCTGTCAGAACGCTTTTATCCTTTGGTTTATTAAATGTGATTTGTCTGTATTTGGGTGTTGCTGAGAGAGTGTCTGTGTCACTGAGGGCAATTCCTGGCTCTTGCTGTGCTATTTTGCTTAACAATGCCTTTTAAGCAATTGTGGGATCCTGCTGTGCATCCATTCCCTGCATCAATTCCTACATTACAACACTGAGGCAGAAACAGATGGAGAGAAAAAGAGGGAGAGTGAGAAACAGCTGGAGGTGGCAGGTTAAATGCAGAGAGAGAGAGAGAGACAGGTGAGTGAGGGAGGGAGGGCAGAGAAAGATGGACAGAGACAGAGAGAGAGAGGGAGAGAGAAATCTACACTCAAAACCTTGGTAAACTGAATATTGAAGTGTCACCATTGCTGGGATCTTGCTGTGCACTAAAAGCAGATTATCTGCATATCAGATTTCTGCCTGTGGGATCTTGCTGTGCACACACTGCCTGCAGGTTTCCTGCATTGCAACAGTGGACCACATTCAAAATTAATTCATTGAGTGTCAACTGCTCCTGAGGGCCAATAATTACAAGAGCTGAACGTGAAGCTGTATAAAGGTTGTTTTCAGTTTAAAGATGGAGTTCAGCATTTTCTGGGGACTGTGATGGGATATCTGGCTATGATCACATTGTGGGATCCTGCTGTGCATACATTCCCTGCATAAATTCTTACATTACAACACTGAGGCAGAAACAGGTGGAGAGAAAAAAAGGGAGAGTGCAAAACAGCTGGAGGTGGCAGGTTAAACAGAGAGAGAGAGAGAGATAGGCGGAGTGTGGGTGAGGGAGGGAAGGCAGAGAAAGATGGAGAAAGACAGGGAGAGAGAGAAATCCACACTCAAACCTTGGTTGAAGTGTCACCATTGCTGGGATCTTGCTGTGCACAGCTTGCAGGCTGTTATCACACTGCTGCTTGTGGGATCTTGCTGTGTAGCAATGTGCTGCAGCATTTCCAACATTGCAACAGTGACGAGCACTTTAAAAATTAATTCATTGAGTGTCAAATACTTCTGTGAATCAGCAATGAAATGGGTGAAATGTGAAGGTTTGTAAAGGCTTGTTCTCATTCCCGAATATTGCTGGTGTTTTAGGCTGTGGGCTGAATTTGACAGTGAAATGAAACACCGGGGGACCATTTGAATTCAGTTTTTCAGGGATGGGAATGTGGATTTCTCTCCCTATCCTTCGACAGGGGAGGGTATGGGGGTCACCAGTGTTTGTGTGTTTTTACAATGAGGTCGAGAGACACACAGAGAAATAGAGAGAGAGAGGGAGAGAGAGAGACAGCAGGAAATGACAGGGTAAACACATCTACACATCCCAGTCTCTGGCTCTGTGTCAGGGGATGTGTTTGTAAGTCATTGAGAGATTGTTTTATGTCAGTGAGTTTGAGAGAGAGTCCTGGGCTCTCGCTGTGTTTTATTTCTGTTCAAAAATGCTTTGCTTTGTTTGAATCAATTTTATTTCTCTTATTCCCAAGGAGAATCTTTTCGGAAGCTGCAGCTGTGATGCTGCAGAGGGAGAATCTTTTGGCCACGTGGAATTCTCCAACAAGAGCTTTAACCAGGGAGGGAAAATAATAATAAAAATATATTTGTCATTGTCAAATTAATTTCTAAATCCAGAAAAGAAGACTGTGTGATTTCGGGGCTGATAGAAAAACAAAGTGCTGGAAATGCTCAGTATTTCCAGAACAGTTTTTATTTCAGATTTCCAGCATCCTCAGTATTTTGATTTTGTGTTTTCGGGGGTCTGTGGATTCTTTTTACCACAAGGGAGGGGGTTGGATGGTGCTCCAAAGGGAATAGTTTGGGAATCGCTGCTCCAGAACAGTAAATGTAATCGCGTAGATTTCACTCTCCCCATCTCTTGCTGCTACTTGTTCCCTGCACCTTCCTCCTTGTTCCTAACTCTGTTTCTTCACATCTTCAAATCCCTCTCTCTGTATATCTCAACATCCTTTCTATCTCTGCCTCTCTCTAGAGTCTCACAAGTTTCCATTGTCATTCTCTTTCTGCGACTCTCTGCTTCTTTATCTGTCTCTCTCTCACTCCATTTCTTCTCTCACTCACTTCCAAATCCCTGAATCTTTCCATCGCTGCTCCTCCTTTCCTGCAAGATTATCTCTGCATTTCCCCCATCCCGCAGCATCCCTCTCTATTCTGTAAACGCATCTTACTTTGTATCTCTGCCCCTCCACATCTTTCTGTCTCTGCGTCTCTCTCTTGGTCTGGGATCTTTCTCAATATCTCCATTTCTCTCTCTCTCTCTGCCCTTCTCAGTATTTCCGACCCTCTGTTCTCAGTTTCTCTCACTGGTTTCGGACTCCCTGCATCTCATTCTCCATCTCCCTTTCCATTTATTTTTCTCTCTCTCTGTTCTGTCCGAATCCCGGGATCTGTTTTCTGTGTTTCTGTCCCTCTGTCAGGTGGTGGATTTGAACTCACAGCCTTGGTGTTGTACAGGGTGATTGAGAAGTGGGATCCTGCTTTCCATCTCTGCCCAGTTTTGCTCCCATTGAGGTAAAAACAGGGTCGAGATTCTGAACGGACAGCCGATACACAACCACCCTCCTCCCCTCCACCCTGGTTTGCACCATTGGCACCAAGTCCGAGTCCAGCCCAGTGTTTATTTGACTCTCTGTGTATCTGCTCCCCGACTGTCTCTGCCTGTCTCCTTGTGGTTCAATGGGGGAAGGGGCAAGTCAGCCATTATCTAACATGGGTGGGACAGGATCAAAGGGCTGAATGGCCTCTTCCCATCCCTGTGCAGAATTAATGTGTGAGTGTTTGTGTGTGTCTCCCTCTGTTTTATTCCCTGAAGCCGATGGGGAGAGCAGGTGAAACACCTTTCTGCAGAGATGGCTGTGTCCTGTGCGTTAAAGGCTCAGAATACCAGTTAGCCTCTGAAGGTCCTTGCTCTATGCCCGGCCCTGATTTTGGCCAGACAGGAGTTAAAGGTGCCGGGGATCTGGGAGCAAGTTGTTGGAATTCCAGTGGCTTATCCAGATCTGGAATTAAAATGAACGAAAGATTGTCGGGAGACGGAGCCAAACCCAGGAAAGTGATGGACGTGGGAATAACACGGTGGGGAGTGAGGGGGGTAGGGGGCTGTTCACGGGGGTGATGATACAGGGTGGGAATTAGTAGAGGGGGGCATTTACAGGACAGGGAAGGTATTTAGAAACCGGGAGAGTTTACAGTGGAGAGCGGAGGGAGAATTAGATTGGGTTCAGTTAATGGGGGGCGGTATTTAGATGGGAGTCTGTTCACAGAACGGGGGTTATTTAGATGGGGGTCTGTTGCGGGCGGGTATAGAGATGGGAGTCTGTTCCCGGGGGGTATTCAGAGGGGAGTTTGTTCCAGGAGGGTATTGAGATGGGAGTTTGTTAATGGGGGGTTATTCAGAGGGGAGTATGTTCCCGGAGGGGGGGGGGGGTATTTAGATGGTAGTTTGTTCATGGGGAGGTATTTAGATGGGAGTTTGTTCCTGGGGGGTTATTCAGAGGGGAGTTTTTCCTGGGGGGGTTTATAGATGGTAGTCTGTTCATGGGGAGGTATTTAGATGGGAGTTTGTTCCTGGGGGTGCATTTAGATGGGAGTTTGTTACCGGGGGTGTATTTAGAGGGGAGTTTGTTCTGGCGATGTATTCAGTTGGGCGTTTGTTCCTGGGGGGGGGGAGGTATTTAGATGGTAGTCTGTTCATGGGGGGGTATTTAGATGGGAGTTTGTTCCTGGGAGGGTATTTAGATGGGAGTTTGTTCTGGCGATGTATTCAGTTGGGCGTTTGTTCCTGGGGGGTTATTTAGATGGTAGTCTGTTCATGGGGGTGTATTTAGATGGGAGTTTGTTCCTGGGAGGGCATTTAGATGGGAGTTTGTTCTGGCGATGTATTCAGTTGGGCGTTTGTTCCTGGGGGGGTATTTAGATGGTAGCCTGTTCATGGGGGGGGTGGTATTTAGATGGGAGTTTATTCCTGGGAGGGAATTTCGATGGGAGTTTGTTCCTGGGGTTTAGTTTGATGGCAGTTTATTCTGGGAGGTGTATTTAGATGGGAGTTTGTTCTGGCGATGTATTCAGTTGGGCGTTTGTTCCTGGGGGGTATTTAGATGGTAGTCTGTTCGTGGGGGGGTATTTCGATGGGAGTTTGTTCCTGGGAGGGTATTTAGATGGGAGTTTGTTCTGGCGATGTATTCAGTTGGGCGTTTGTTCCGGGGGGGGGGGGTATTTAGATGGTAGTCTGTTCATGGGGGGGGGTGTATTTAGATGGGAGTTTATTCCTGGGAGGGTATTTAGATGGGAGTTTGTTCTTGGGGTGTAGTTTGATGGCAGTTTGTTCTGGGAGGTGTATTTAGATGGCAGTTTGTTCTGGGGATGTATTCAGTTGGGCGTTTGTTCCTGGGGGGTATTTAGATGGTAGTCTGTTCATGGGGGGGGGTGGTATTTAGATGGCAGTTTGTTCCCGGGGGTGTATTCAGATGGGAGTTTGTTCCTGGGGGTGTATTTAGATGGAAGTTTGTTCTGGGGATGTATTCAGTTGGTCGTTAGTTCCCGAGGGGGTATTTCGATGGGAGTTTGTTCCCGGGGGTGTATTTAGATGGGAGTTTGTTCCTGGGGGTGTATTTAGATGGAAGTTTGTTCTGGGGATGTACTCAGTTGGTCGTTTGTTCCCGAGGGGGTATTTCGATGGGAGTTTGTTCCCGGGGGGTATTTAGATGGGAGTTTGTTCCCGGGGGGCATTTAGATGGGGGTCTGTTCCTGGTGGGTGTTATTCAGATGGGAGTTTGTTCCCGGGGGGGAATTTAAATGGGTGTTTTTTCCTGGGGTCTATTTAGATGGGAATCTGTCCTGGGCGGGTGGTCGTTTGATGGGTTGTCTTGTGACAGAGGGAAGGGGATAATTAGATGGGGGTCTGTTGATAATGAGGGTATTAGATGGGGGTCATTTAACAGGGGATATCAGACAGTTGTCTGCAGATGAGGATTATTTAGATCGGGGGTGTCTGTACAAGGGGGGAATGATTTCTGGCGGGGGGAATTGCAGGAAAAAAATTTGCGTGGTGGATAAAAATTGCGGGCGGTGGATAAATTGAGGGCGGTGGATAAATTGAGGGCCGTGGATAGGGTCAGGAAAAGACAGAAACATTTGGAAAGATAGAGAGAAATGATAGAAAGAGAAATAGAGAAGACAGAAAGATACAAAGAAAGAGAGAGAAAAAGAGAAGGGAAAAAAGTGGAGGGAAATAACAGAGACACAAAAAAATTGAAGGCACCAAAGTGACAGACAGAAAGCCAGTGAGAAAGACAAAGAGAATCACAGAGAGATTGAGAGAGAGGACAGAGAAACACAGAGAGATTGAGAGAGAGGACAGAGAGATTGAGAGAGAGGACAGAGGAACACAGAGAGAGTGAGAGAGAGGACAGAGAATCACAGAGAGATTGAGAGAGAGGACAGAGAATCACAGAGAGATTGAGAGAGAGGACAGAGAAAGCCATTGAGACAGAAAGACGCATAATCACTCAGAGAAAGAGAGAAACACAAAGTGAGGGAGAGAGAGAGAGATGGAGGAACAGAGAGGTAGAGAGAAAAACAGAGACAGAAATACAAGGTGAGGGAGAGATTCAGAAATAGAGAGAGTGAGAGAGAGATTCAGTGCGAGAGAGAGATTCAGTGCGAGAGAGCTTGAGAGAGAGACAGAGAGATTCAGTGAGAGAGAGATTCAGTGAGAGAGATTAAATGGGAGAGAGATTGAGTGGGAGAGAGAATGAGTTGGAGAGAGATTGAGTGAGGAGAGATGGAGTGAGGAGAGATTGAGTGAGGAGAGATTGAGTGAGGAGAGATTGAGTGAGGAGAGATTGAGTGAGGAGAGATTGAGTGCGAGGGAGATTGAGTGCGAGGGAGATTGAGTGCGAGGGAGATTGTGTGCGAGGGAGATTGAGTGCGAGGGAGATTGAGTGCGAGGGAGAGTCTGTGAGAGGGAGATTCTGTGAGAGGGAGATTGAGTGAGAGGGAGATTGAGTGAGAGGGAGATTCAGTGCGAGAGAGACTGTGAGAGAGAGATTGAGTGAGAGAGAGATTGAGTGCGAGAGAGATTGAGTGCGAGAGAGATTGAGTGCGAGAGAGATTGATTGCGAGAGAGTTTCAGTGAGAGAGAGATTCAGTGAGAGAGAGATTCAGAGAGAGAGAGATTCAGTGAGAGAGAGTTTCAGTGAGAGAGAGTTTCAGTGAGAGAGAGTTTCAGTGAGAGAGAGTTTCAGTGAGAAAGAGATTGAGTGAGAGAGATTGAGTGAGGGAGAGATTGAGTGAGAGAGAGATTGAGTGAGAGAGAGATTGAGTGAGAGAGTTTGAGTGAGAGAGAGATTGAGTGAGAGAGTTTGAATGAGAGAGAGATTGAGTGAGAGACTTTCAGTGAGAGAGGGATTGAGTGAGAGAGTTTGAGTGAGAGAGATTGAGTGAGAGAGATTGAGTGAGAGAGAGATTGAGTGAGAGAGAGATTCAGTGGGAGAGAGATTCAGTGGGAGAGAGATTGAGTGAGAGAGAGATTGAGTGAGAGAGAGAGAGTGATTCAGAGAGAGATTGAATGCTGGACAGATTGAGTGAGAGAGAGATTGAGTGAGAGATAGATTGAGTGAGAGAGAGATTCAGTGAGAGAGAGATTCAGTGAGAGAGACTTAGTGAAAGAGACTGAATCAGAAGAAGGGAGAAAAGCAGAAACAGACAATAAAGATGTGACACTCACCATCCCACACCGTCTGATTTCCATCGTTGGACTCTTAACACCATCCCGCCATCAGCTCATCCATGGGGAAGAGATTCTGGAGAGGGGCATTGTGGTGGGATTTGGAGAAAAGCGTCAGGACTGGGGCAGAGAGTGTGGGAGATTCAGACTGGACTCTCTCTCACACACACACACACTGTAATCAGTTCCAATTCACCTGGGCACAGAGATTGAGACACAGAAACTCACCTTCAGAAACCAGCCGCATGGAAGGAAAGAATGTGGTCTGATGTTGTCCTCATATATCCCAGAACCTGTCACTCAAAACAGACAGTCTACCCAAAATGCAGCTCAACCAACCAGCTCTCAGCTTCCTCCATCTGGACACTCCCTCCCAGGTATGGGACAGTCCATGGTGAGTCTCTGTGCAAAGAGCGAATGGGGGAGAGAGGGATATTCCAGCCATATCCCAAATGGACCATTCCAGACAGAAACCTGTCTGTCTGTCTCTCTCTCCCTCCCCCAAAAACCTCATTAACAGAGCAGAAAAGCTGCTGTAATTTAAAACCTGGAGGGGCCGGTTTGGATAATGGCCTTTTAACACTCATTGTATTAAATGTCTTTCACTATTCACCTCCAGTTAACGGAAAGTTCAGAAAATGACTCATTGCAATTACCTTGAAATTCTGAGAAAGTGTTATTGCTGGAGAGGCCTGTTTGACTGCAGTACAAACATGCGGTTTTTATTCGGTTTTTCATTTCCACTGTGTGACAAAGACTGAAACTAGAGCCAGGTTAATGAGGCAGCCAAGAGAACCTTTATAACCAGTGACATTTCACACAACAATTCTTCCCCATATTTACAGTTATATTTGTCAATGATTCTTTGCCCTGTATTTGATGCTGCTGTATTTATGTACTAACTGTAATCAATCAATAAAACCTTCTTAACATTCACCAGTTTAATGTTACAAGGGTTCACAAAGCTGGGAAAAGGCCATTTAACACAAATGGTATTAAAGATCTTCCACTTTTCACCTCCAGTTTATATAAAGTTCAGCAATAAAGACCTCCACATTCTGACAAAGACTTTTTACTGCTGCAATAAAGTGTCACTTGTTTCCATTTGCTTCCTGACTGTTTCTATCCTCTGTTCTCCCGGGGGATTCAGAGGGATTTTTGTTCATTGTTTGTCCAAATTCAGGAGGTTCCAGATCCTCTGCAGCTGCTGTCCTGCAGAAATTAATTGCACATAAAATCTTTCCCTCATTTTGGAGATATGAGGAGAGACTGTTTACACTAGTAGAGGGGTGAAACAAATAGGCAGGGAGTTATTATGGTCTGGAATTCACTGTCAGACAGGTTTCTGAAAGCAGATTCAATATTAACTTTCAAAGGACAAATGTATCAAAATTTCAACTACTCTTAGTTATGGTAGAGAAGATACCAACATAGAAAGAGAAGTGTGAGAGAGAGAGATGTCATAACGTAGGTGATCAAAAACTCAACACAACTTATAATGAGACTTTTTATTTGTGAATGACTATTTGAGTTTTATTTGATCCTGTTGTTTCATTTATACATTACCTTTCATCACTCAATATAACTTTCCAAACAGGAACGAGTTTCATGTTACAAGTGTTCACACAGTAGAAAAATAGCCATTTTACAAAAGTTGCATTGAAATTATTTTATTCAGCATCTCAAGTTTAAAATAAAGTAAATTCTTCTGACTTGTGGAAACTTTCAAACTCAGCAAGAGAATCTCCCATCAGTAATGGCTCAGCATCTCCATCTGCTGGTGTCCCTGCCTCACTGCAGTTAATGTTCCTCTCTCACCATCTCCATCTGCTGGTACCAGAGCCTAACTACAGTTACTGTCCCACACTCACCATCTCCATCTGCTGGTGTCCCTGTCTTACTGCAGTTGCTGTCCTCCTCTCTCCATCTCCATCAGCTGGTATCCCTGTCTTCCTGCAGCTACTGTCCCCCTCTCACCATCTGCATCTGCTGGTGTCCCTGTCTCACTGCAGTTACTGTCCCTCTCTCACCATCTCCATCTGCTGGTGTCCCTGTCTCACTGCAGTTACTGCCCCCTCTCACCATCTCCATCTGCTGGTGTCCCTGTGTCAATTCAGTTACTGTCCCTTCCTCACCATCTCCATCTCCTGGTGTCCCTGTCTCATTGCAGTTAATGTCCCTCTCTCACCATCGACATCTGCTGGTACTCCTGCCTCACTGCAGTTACTGGCCCACTCACCATCTCCATTTGCTGGTGTCCCTGTCTCACTGCAGTTACTGACCTCCTCTCACAATCTCCATCTGCTGGTGTCCCTGCCTCACTGCTGTTACTGTCCCAATCACCAGCTCACAATCCCTGCGATTTGCACCTTTGTCGACTGGCGGCGGTTGTTGACGAAGCAACCACTGGGTGGCGCTGTACTGGTACATGCGCAAGCGTTCACTATTCCAGTGAAACGTCATGGTCTGCCCACGGTCAGGCAGCTGCCAGGACTAAAAATGGCGCCGGTCAAATAATCACAGAGGCGGGTGGAGGGTGGGAGGTGGAGCTGGGGGTCTGGGGGGGGGGGGGGGGGGCGGGGAGGAGGGGGAATGGGATTTAGTTCCAGTGTTTGAAACCCTTCAGCTCTTTCTGTGATTTCACTCATTTAACAATGAGATTGAGAGGGTATTTCACCCCCTTCTTCAGCTCCTGTCTGAATTTAGTCTGGGTCACAATGTAAATGCATGTGTTGGTGCAGGAACTGAGAATCTGCAGCATCCTTGATGTTTGATCTGTGATAAAGAGAGGGTTAGTGAAGGAGGAATAATAATAAATATCTGTAATTCTCCTATAAATGTTATACACAACCCGGGTCACCCATAACAGAATAAAACTGCCGGATATACTGAAGAGTAAAATAATTGCTTTCCTGCGATTCTCCATCTCTGGGTCCTTGTGATTCTCTGCATTGCTGTGGCGCCGGAATCCCCTGCGGACTTTACTGGAGAATAAAATCCGTCTGACAGTCAGAACATTGAGCAGCAAAATCAGAAAGACCGGGACACAAGGGGTTAAAATGCGGTCGAACAATTCAATTGCCCCCCATATGGGGGAAGTAAAGAAGCTCAGTTTATAACCACAACTCATGGGAACATTATCAATAATGTATTGTTGTTCCAGTGTAAAGTACCAGGGGAGAGACTCTAAACAGCCCAGCACACTCACTGTTCCCACAACCACAGCCGCCCTTTTCTCGCTGCAATATTTTGTTTTCAGCTTCTCACAACAAATGGCCACAAATCGATCAAAGGTGAAAGTGACTGTGAGCCAGACAGAAACAACTGTGGATGCAGAAAGCAGAACGGCAATGAGAGAACACACAGGAGTAATTCTCAGGAATGAATATGGGAAATAAATTGAAACATTTCCAGCTCAATATGGGATTAGTGATAACGACCAGGAGATCAGACACTGCCATTCCCACCAGGTAGACACTGATACATTTGGAGAGACCGCACTTTCCTCGGGACAGGATCACAATCGCCACCAAGTTAACTGGAAGAGCGAGAGAAAAGGAAGCAGATAAATTACTGAACAGACCTAGAGACAAAGCAGCAGTTTGAGAGGATCTGGGCTGAAATTTCCAGCTTTGTTGCTGCATCGAGCAGTGAAAACTGATTCATTGACCCGGGCAGTGCTTTGTCACAGTGAAATGTTTGGAAACACAATTATTAATAATGAATTGGGAAATTGATGCAGAAAGTGAATAAAGTCAGCACCAGATCTGCTGGAAGTACTGAGTGAGGATGCAGTGTCAGTGGGGGAAATGAGAAGGGGTTTCCAGAGATGGAATCCAATGTGTTAATTCGGAATTTGTCTCCAGACTGTTGATTGGGGTGAGCGGGATGTGCAGCTGGTTTGTTGCTCTGACAGGGAATGTTACCAATTAGGAAAAGGCACAAAACTGCAGCACTGAGTTTGAGTGTCAGCCATGATCTAGAATGGTGGAGCAAGCTCGAAGGGCTGAATGGCCTCCTCCTGCTCCCATGGTACTGTATTCCTATCAGGTTGGACAAGGAGCTGGAGGTGGAGCCAGTGAGAGAGATTGGGAGGGAGAGAAGGAAAGGACATGTTGGAGCAGGAGGGGAGACTGGAGCAGATGGTTTGGGAAAGTGCATAAACAGAAGCAATGGATGAGGAGACTGAGGATTCAATACAGTGAGAGGAGACGCTGAGATTCACAGAGAGAGACTGCAGCAGAGTGTTAGAGGAAATCTAATCTATAGATCCCAGTAATACAACTCAATTAATACATTCAAACAATAATCCCTGTGGTTATTGGTGTTGGAGAACAGTTCATTGTTTCTACAATATAGTCAATATATTTAGTTTGTACAGGCTATTAAATATAAATGTAAATTTATTTCTGATATCAGCCTCGCTCTTTATTGAATTCAGCAGTCACAGAGATTTTCAAGTGTAGTATTTAAATAATGAATTACCATCAGTGAAGAACTGATTCTATTCTATTCTATTCTATTCTGTTTATTCAGTCACTAAGTAAGGAATAGGAACTTTCTACAAATCAAAATGAGGACTTGACAGAACTCAACACAGATGATCAAGTCCAACAGGAAAATGAACACAATCTGAAAACAGACAACTTCAACTCACAGTTTCTCTCACTAATTGTTCTGGACATTCCAGCACTTTATGATAGTGAATTATTTACACTGCTGCTACTTTCTGTATCTCTTTACTTCTGCTTATCTCATTCACTCGGTTTTGTTCTCTCTGTTCCTTTTCTTCTTTGCTATGTCCCTGGACCACTCACATTCTGAAAACGTTTACTAAATGTTACTTTTCACATATGATTTATTCCTAACATTCTGCGCCTGTGTTCTGTTCACCAGCCCTATGTTCAATGATTCTGTTCTCAGAGTCAGTTTGTTCAATGGTGAAACCTCTGTGAATAATTTAATGTATCTACAAAACACTCAAATCTCCACCTGTTCACCTGCACTCTTCACTTCATCTACAATACATGGAATAAACAGGATCGAAAGCTACTTCCAGACAAACCTCACAATCATTGAAATTCCTTCTCCTGGAATTATAAAGTAATCCGTTAGAATGTGGGATTGTTTAATTAATAAAAAACCAACATCAGCGCTGCAGCTGATAATCTACAGATAAATGGAAAGACTCTTGACTCCAACTGATAGAGTGAAAACCAATAAAACATCACATCAATCCTTTCTATTTTGCAATGTAGTCCAGTGACAGTGAAGGTCCACAGTGAAGCAGTGAAGGAGATGTGAAAGTGTCAGCAGCAAACTCAGTTCAGTCGCCAGACTTCTGAAGCAGCGTCAGAAACACACAGAATGAAATAATATTTGATAACAGTGATAATCAATAAATACATTGAAATCACAGTTAGACTGAGCCATGTTATTGGCGAGGGAGGACATTGTTCTGTCCGCTTGTTTCATTCTCAATCACTGAAAACAAAATCATAAAAATATTCCAGGACTGGTTAAATCCACATCATGAAACTGTTAAAAGCTCCTGATGGTCTGATTCTTGATCCTAACCAAGACCGTTCCTTCAAATACATTCCATACACAGAATAATCCAGTAGCAATGCCAGGGTTACTTAAAGCAATACAATTAAAGACATAATGCAGCTCCTGCAAGAATGGAAGTGTGGACAGTGAGGAAATTCCATCAGTAAATTGCTGGAAAAGAGCTGGGGGATGTGTAACACATTGAGAAATAATACCGACAGCAGCACAGTTAACATCGATTTACACCATTAACAGCTGAGATACTGCTTACCAGGAACTCCAATTGCTGCAAGTACAGGATAATAAATGTCTTGTATCTGATACATTACTGGATATTCCATTTCTGTGAGAAGCAGAGACTTCTATTAGCCTGGTATCCACAGCTCCAGCAGGCACTCTGAGCTGATCCATTCCAATGGGTACTGATTTATACAGGGGATAAGACTCCACTGACACGGTTATACCCCTGATCATTGCTATTAGTGACAGTATCCTGAACAAACACATTACATCAGCAGCTTTGACTCTGATGTAAATAACGTGGTGGGTAAAACACAATCATTTCAATGTTAATCACATTTTCTGAGTGAGACCTCTCTCGGAATAAACCTGAAATCTGTACTCATACTGGACGGATACTTCAATTATGAGTGGCGTCATTTACATTTTCCGTATTATTGTATTGACCTTGTTCACTCCTGGCATTTCTGTTGGAAATGTAACTGATCTGTCTGCAGTGGACACGGAATCCAGGGACAAAAGCAATCCCGTTTCACTCTGTTCCTGTCTTTTCCCAGTTAAAATGTGAACTTTGAGTCTCTGATTCGGGACTATGTTAAGGGTTACAGCCCAGAAACTACTGTGAGTGATATTACTGAACAGACACTGTACGCATCCATTTGGGAGGCAGTTGGGCAGTGATAATATCACTGGTCACGTCATCCAGAGGCCCAACCTGATGGCCTGAGGACTGGGGTTCAAATCCCACCACGTCAGCTATATAAAACAGAGGGAGCTCCCTTTCTATGTTTAAGGTAGAGAGAGGGAGCTCCGCCTCTTCGTATGAAGTGGAAGGAGCTCCCTCTCTATGTATAAGTGGAAGGAGCATCCTCTCTATTTATAAAGAGAAGGGAGCTCCCTCTCTATGTATAAAGTGGAAGGAGCTCCCTCTCTATTTAAAAAGTGGAAGAAGCTCCCTCTCTATTTATGAAGTGGAAGGAGCACCCTCTCTATGTATAAGTGGAAGGAGGACCCTCTCTATGTATAAAGTTGGGGGCGATGAAGGAAAGAGGAGAGAGGGAAACAAAAACAAATGGGGAAATGGAGAGGGAGGGACAAAGTGGAAGACAGTGAGAGACAGAAGAGATAGTGAAATGAGACCTTGACGAAACCCCAGTAACAATCCCCATTGTCTGCCCAGTCTGGTATTTGGGCTTTGATGTGAGTGTTTTAGGGATGAGTGTGAGATGAGTGTTTGATATTTTCAAACTGCATTGACATTCCCAACAAAAGCAAGAGTTATAGATTCAAATTCAACCAAACAAATGGCTCAAAGCATTGCTGTCTATGTACAGAGGGACAGAGAAATGGAGGGAGTGAAACACAGATGGAGAGAGACACAGACAGAGTGGGCAGAGACAGAGGGAGAGAGACAGAAAGGGAGGCAGTCAAATTCAGAGGGAGAGAGACATAAAGGGGGGCAGGCAGATGCAGAGGGAGAGACAGGGATAAAGCGAGGAAGACAGATACAGAGGGAGAGAGCAGATGCAGAGAGAGAAAGGGACAGAGAGAGAGGGAGGAAGACAAACAGAGGGAGAAATAGAGAGAGACGGAGAGAGAGAGAGAACGCGAGAGTATAGGAAAAACGGTACATTTAATAACGTTGAAAAAAGAAAGAATTAAAAAGTAAAAGTGGCTGTGTGAAAGAACTAATTTTGAAAGGAAACATCAGGGGTTTAGTGTGAGTGTTTTGGGGGCAAGTGTTGCATCAGTGATTGATATTTTCAAACTGAAGTGAGATGAAATACCATTGAAAAACATATTATTGAACACTGACAAAGATTAGAAGCAGGGAAAATGGGATACAGTGTGTGAGGGGACCTTGACAGAACCTCAGTCACAATCCCCATTATCTGCACAGTCCTGTATTGGGGGTTTAGTGTGACAGTTTAGGGGGCGAGTGTTGATCAATGTTTGATATTTTCAAACTGCAGTGACGTTCCCAGCAAGGGCAATATTTACAGGATAAAAATGAACCAAGAAATGTAGAGAAATATTTCTGTTCAAGGTGAGAGAGATGGTGTTAGAGACAGAGTCATGGAAAGAGGCAGAGAAAGAGGGAGAGGATGCGGCAGAGAGAGAGAGAGGGAGATGGGAAGAAACAGACATGAGAGAGAGAGACAGAGAGACGATGAGACAAGTTGTAACAATCATTAACAATCCTCATTATCTATCCAGCCCTGTTTTGTGGAGGTTAGTGTGAGTGTTTTAGGGGTGAATGTTGGATCAGTGTTTCATATTTCAAACTGCAGTGCCATTCCCAACAAGGCTGTTTAAGTATATAAGAGCAGGAAGGTTATGCTGTAAGTGTATAACTCATTGCTTAAACAGAATAATGAGACCTCCCAGGGCAGGTACAGTGTGAGTTTAGATACAGAATAAAGCAGTGGCTTTAGAGAAGGAGGGAGAGAAGGGCAGAAAGAGTGAGGAGATACGGGAAGGCAGGGAGATTGTAGGAGAAAATTTACATCTAACCACGTGAAAAAAATAAATAATTAAAAATATAAATGGACTGCGCACTGAAAATACTGTCCGCACACAACAACTAAAGTCACACACCATCCGAACTTGAAACTAAATCACCATTCTTTCACTGTTACTGGGTCAAAATCCTGGAACTCGCTTCCGAACAGCACTGTGGGTGTACCTACCCCACATGGACTCCAGCGGTTCAATAACGAGGCTCAACACCACCTTCTCAAGGGCAATTAGGAATGGGCAATAAATGCTGGCCTGGCCAGTAACGCACACATCCAACCAATAAATGAGGCAAATAAAAAGTTGACACCGAGTCACTTAAGGAGATATTACACGAGACGAACAAAAACGTGGTCAGAGAAGTTGGTTTGAGGGAGCGTCTTCAAAGAGGAAAGAGAGTTAGTGAGACGGAGAGGCTTAGGAAAAGAATTCCAGAGTTAGGGTCTTGGCAGTTTGAAGGCACGGCCACCAATGGTGGGACGATTCAAATCGAGGATGCTCAAGAGGCCAGAATTAGAGGATTGCAGATATTGGTGTCTTGTGGAGCTGGAGGAGATTGCAGAGATAGGAAGGGGTCATTTGTGGAAGACAGTTCCAAACTTCTACCACCCTTTGTATGTAGAAGTGTTTCTAAATTTCATCTTTGAAAGGGCTTTCGACTGATTTTTGATTTTTAGACAGTCCCCCCCGTCTGAGACTGTCCCCATTGAATACTCACAGGACAGGTACGCACGGGGTTAGATACAGAGTAGAGATCCACCTACCAATGCCAGACTCACTGTTCCTCTGTCTCTTTCTCTTTAGCTCTCACTGCCTGCAACCCCCTTTCTCTGCCTCGCCTTCTCTCTCTTCCCATCCTGAGAGCAAGAGGGAGAGATTGAGATAGTGTGCAGACTGAGATAGAGATGGAGGGAGAAAAGTAGAGAGATAAAGTTGGAAAGTGAGCAACTGAGTGAAGAAATAGGGTTTCAGACAGCAGAAGAGGTTGGAAGAGAGAGAGAGAGATGGAGAGAGATTACCAGCAAGAGAGTTTACCAGAGATTACCTCTCTCTCAGTCCCTATCACTCCTTTCCAATTTGTTACCACCTCCATCTATTTTTCTCCCTCGACCCCGATGTTTCACACTCCATGCCTCTCGCTCGATTGTCTGTGTATACTGCAGTGAAGGATTACATCATATTATTATGTTTTGCATTTGTTCTTTCAATCGAACTGAACAATGTCTCAGACTGTGAACAGAGGGGCCTTGGAGTGACTGTCCACAGATTGTTGAGGGTAACAGGACAGGTGGATAAGGTGGTTAAGAAGGCTTACGGAATACTTTCCTTTATTGGCCGATGTAGAGAATATAAGAGCAGGGAGGTTATGTTAGAACTGTATAAACACTAGTTCGACCACAGCTAGAGTACTGTGTACAGTTCTGGTGACCACATTGCAGGAAGGATGTGATCATACTCGAGAGGGTGCAGAGGAGATTTACAGAGGATGTTGTCAGGAATGGAGAATTTTAACTATGAGCAAAGATTGGATAGGTTGGAATTGTTTTCTTTGGAACAGAGAAGGTTGAAGGGACGATTTAATTGAGGTGTATAAAAGAATGACGGGCCTAGATAGAGTGGCTAGGAAGAACCCATTTCCCTTAACAGAGGGGTCAATAACCATGGGCATAGATTACAAGATTTCCTCACCAATATCATGAGGGTGTGATGGCTTCCATGGTGGAATACCTTGAAGGATGTTTACAATTGTGCGTTCTCCTTCCTGATCATTAAAACCTGCTGCCTGGGCCCCAACTTCATCCACATTTCTCCTACTCCACCAATATTTCACTCTCCATACCTATCTTTCTCTGTTTGCATACACAGTAGTGAAGGATTACATCAAATGAATATATCTTACATTCTCCCTTTCAATCCACCCCAACAATCTCTCTCTCTCTCCAACCATGTACCTCTCGACAGCCCTCTCTCTGCCTGCATATCTAAGCCTCTCTCCCTTTGTCTCCCTCTTCGTGTCAGAGATAGCAGGAGGGAGAGATAGAGAGAGGAAGACACAGAGAGACACAGAGAACAAACCCAGCTTCTCCAATCTATCCACTAATTGTTCTGGACATGCCAGCACTTTATGATAGTGAATTATTTACACTGCTGCTTCTTTCTCTTTACTTCTGCTTTTCTTTACCAATCGGTTTCGTTCTCCCTGCTCATTTTCTCCTTCCCTATCTCTCCGCAGTACTCACACCCTGTAAATTGCTAATTAATGCTGCTTTTCACATATGGTTTTTTCCTAACATTCTGTGTCTGTGTTCTGTTCACCAGCCCCAGGTTCAATGATTCTATTCTCAGAGTCAGTTTGTTCAATGGTGAAACCTCTGTGAATAATTGAATGTATCTACAGAACACTCAAGTCTCCACCTGTTCACCTACACTCTTCACTTCATCTGCAATACATGGAATAAACAGGATCGAAAGCTACTTCCACACAAACCTCACAATCATTGAAATTCCTTCTCCTGGAATTATAAAGTAATCCGTTAGAATGTGGGATTGTTTAATTAATAAAACACTAACATCAGCACTGCAGCTGATAATCTACAGATAAATGGAAAGATTCTTGATTCCAACTGACAGAGTGAAAACCAGTAAAACATCACATCAATACTTTCTATTTTGCAATGTAGTCCAGTGACAGTGAAGGTCCACTGTGAAACAGAGAAGGAGAAGTGAAAGTGTCAGCAGCAAACTCAGTTCAGTAGCCAGAATTCTGGAGCAGCGTCAGACACACACAGAATGAAATAATATTTGATAACAGTGATAATCAATAAATACATTGAAATCCCAGGTAAACTGAGCCATGTTATTGGGGAGGGAGGACATTGTTCTGTCCCCTTGTAACTCTGAGACCGTGAGATGTCTCATTATCAATCAAAAAAAAAATCATAAAAATATTCCAGGACCGGTTCGATCCACATCATGAAAATGTTAAAAACTCCAAATAGTCTGGGTATTGATCCTCACTGAAACATCTGATTCCAATACATTCACTAGACTGAATAATCCAGCAACAATGCAACAGTTACTTAAAACAATACCATTAAATACATAATGCAGTTACTGCAAGAATGAAAGAGTAGACATTGAGGAGATTCCATCAGTAAATTGCTGGAAATGTTCAGGCGGCTGTGTAACACACAGTGAGTAATAATACCGAGTACAGCAGCACAGTTAACATCAATTTGCACCATTAACAGCGGAGATACTGCTGACCAGCAACTCCAATTGCTGCAAGTACAGGATAATAAATGTCTTCTATCTGATACATTACTGGATATTCCATTTCTGTGAGAAGCAGAGACTTCTATTAACCTGGAATCCACAGCTCCACCAGGCACTCTGAGCTGATCCATTCCAATGGGTCCTGATTTATACAGGGGATAAGTCTCCACTGACACGGTTATACCCCTGATCATTGCTGTTAGTTACACTCACCTGAACAAACACATCACATCAGCAGCTTTAACTCTGAAGTAAAAATGTGGTGGATAAAACACAATCATTGCTCGAGTCGCTCTAAACAGGCTCCAGAAGATGGCCGAGCGCATCTACCCTGAGGCAGCGTGTGGCTTTCGTGCAGAGAGATCGACCATTGACATGCTGTTCTCCCTTCGTCAGATGCAGGAGAAATGCCGCGAACAGCAGATGCCCCTCTCCATTGCTTTCACTGATCTCACCAAAGCCTTTGACCTCGTCAGCAGACGTGGTCTCTTCAGACTACAAGAAAAGATTGGATGTCCACCAAAGCTACTAAGTATCATCAACTCATTCCATGACAATATGAAAGGCACAATTCAACATGGCGGCACCTCATCAGAGCACTTTCCTATCCTGAGAGAGAGTGAAAAGGAAGCAGAGAAATTACTGATCAGACCTGGAGACAAAGCAGCAGTTTGACAGGATCTGGGCTGAAATTTCCAGCTTTGTTGCTGCATCGAGCAGTGAAAAATGATCCATTGACCCGGGCAGTGCTTTGTCACAGTGAAATGTTTGAAAACACAATTATTGAAAATGAATTTGGGAAATTGATATAGAAAGTGAATAAAGTTGGCACCGGATCTACTGGAAGTACTGAGTGAGGATGCAGTGCCAGTGGGGAATGAGAAGGGGTTTTACAGAAATGGAATCCAATGGGTTAATTGGGAATTTGTCTCCAGACTGTTGGTTGGGAAGGTTTGGGGAGAGCGGGATGTGTAGCTGGTTTGTTGCTCTGGGTTCAGGGAAACGACAGAGACTGCTACCAAGTGGGAAAACTGCAGCGCTGTGTTAGAGTGTCAGCCATGATCGAGAATGATAGAGCAAGCTCGAAGGGCAGAACGGCCTCCTCCTGCTCCCATGATACTGTATTCCTATCAGGTTGGACAAGGCAGCTGGAGGTGGAGACAGTGAGTGAGATTGGGAGGGACGGAGGGAAAAGGACATGTTGGAGCAGGAGGGGAGACTGGAGCAGATGGTTTGGGAAAGTGAATAAACTGAAGCAATGGATGAGGAGACTGAGGATTCAATACAGTGAGAGGAGAGGCTGAGATTCACAGGGAGAGACTGCAGCAGAGTGTTAGAGGAAATCTAATCTATAGATCCCAGTAATACAACTCAAATAATACATTCAAACAATAATCCCTGTGGTTATTGGTGTTGGAGAACAGTTCATTGTTTCTACAATTTAGTCAATATATTTAGTTTGTCCAGGCTATTAATTATAAATGTAAATATATTTCTGATATCAGCCTCGCTCTTTATTGAATTCAGCAGTCACAGAGATTTTAAAGAGCAGTATTTAAATAATGAATTAGCATCAGTGATGAACTGATTCTATTCTGTTTATTCAGTCACTAAGTAAGGAATAGGAACTTTCTCCAAAACAGAATGAGGACCCGACAGAAATCAACACAGAGGATCAAGTCCAACAGGAAAATGAACACAATCTGACTGCAGACAACTTCAACTCAGTTTCTCTCACTAATTGTTCTGGACATTCCAGCACTTTCTGATAGTGAATTATTTACACTGCTGCTTCTTTCTCTTTCTCTTTACTTCTGCTTTTCTTTTCCCCCAGTTTCGTTCTCCCTGCTCCATTTCTCCTTCCCTATCTCTCTGGAGTACTCACACCCTGTAAATTGTTACTTAATGCTGCTTTTCACATATGATTTATTCCTAACATTCTGCATCTGTGTTCTGTTCACCTGCCCCAGCTTCAATGATTCTATTCTCAGAGTCAGTTTGTTCAATGGCAAACTCTCTGTGAATAATTTACTGTATCTACAGAACACTCAAGTCTCCACCTGTTCACCGACACTCTTCACTTCATCTGCAATACATGGAATAAACAGGATTGAAAGCTGTTTCCAGACAAACCTCACAATCATTGAAATTCCTTCTCCTGGAATTATAAAGTAATCTGTTATTTTGTGGGATTGTTTAATTAATAAAACACTAACATCAGCGCTGCAGCTGATAATCTACAGATAAATGGAAAGACTCTTGATACCAACTGACAGAGTGAAAACCAATAAAACATCACATCAATACTTTCTATTTTCCAATGTAGTCCAGTGACAGTGAAGGGCCACAGTGAAGCAGAGAAGGAGAAGTGAAAGTGTCAGCAGCAAATTCAGTTCAGTAGCCAGACTTCTGAAGCAGCGTCAGACACGCACAGAGTGAAATAATATTTGATAACAGTGATAATCAATAAATACATTGAAATCCCAGTTAAACTGAGCCATGTTATTGGGGAGGGAGGATATTGTTCTGTCCCCTTGAAACACTGAAACCGTGAGATGTCTCATTATCAATCAAAAAAAAATCATAAAATTATTCCAGGACTGGTTAGATCGACATCACGAATATATTAAATGTCCTACTGGTCTGATTATTGATCCTAACTGAAACATCTCATTACAGTACATTCAATACACAGAATAATCCAATAACAAAGCCACAGTTACTTAAACCAATACCATTAAATACATAACACAACTCTGACAAGAATGAAAGAGTGGACAATGAGGGGATTCCATCAGTAAATTGCTGGAAAAGAACAGGTGGCTGTGGAACACACACAGAGGGAAATAATACCGAGTACAGCAGCACAGTTAACATCGATTTAGACCATTAACAGCGGAGATACTGCTTACCAAGAACTCCAATTGCCTCAACTACAGGATAATAAATGCGTTCTGTATGATACATTACTGGATATCCCATTTCAATGCGAAGCAGAGACTTCTGTTAGCCTGGAATCCAATGCTCCACCAGGCACTCTGAGCTGATCCATTCCAATGGGTCCTGATTTATACAGGGGATAAATCTCCACTGACACGGTTATACCCCTGATCATTGCTATTAGTTACACTCAACTGAACAAACATATTACATCAGCAGCTTTGCCTCTGATGTAAATAATGTGGTGGATAAAACAAAATCAATTCAATGTCAATGACATTTTCTTCGTCAGACCTCTCTCGGGAATAAACCTGAAATCTGTACTCATACTGGACGGATGGCAATTATGAGAGGCGTCATTTACATTTTGCATATTATTGCATTGACCTTGAGTTCCGAAGAAGGGTCACTGACCCGAAACGTTAACTCTGCATCTCTTTCCACAGATGCTGCCAGACCTGCTGAGTGAATCCAGCATTTCTTGTTATTGTTTCAGATTTCCTGCATCCGCAGTATTTTGCTTTTATTGCATTGACCTTGTTCACTCCTGGCATTTCAATTGTAAATGTAACTGATCTGTCTGCAGTGGACACAGAATCCAGGGACAAAAGCAATCCCGTTTCACTCTGTTCCTGCCTTTTCCCAGTTTAAATGAGAACTTTGAGTCTCTGATTCGGGACCACGTTCAGGGTTACAGCCCAGAAACTACTGTGAATGATATTACAGGACAGACACTGT
Source organism: Heterodontus francisci (assembly GCF_036365525.1). Lineage (NCBI taxonomy): Eukaryota > Metazoa > Chordata > Chondrichthyes > Heterodontiformes > Heterodontidae > Heterodontus > Heterodontus francisci. The sequence continues at coordinate 1,484,281 of NW_027141098.1, forward strand.
CCGCATCCATTTGGGAGGCAGTTGGGTAGTGATAATATCACTGGTCACGTAATCCAGAGGCCCAAGCTGATGGCCTGGGGACAGGGGTTCAAATCCCACAACGGCAGCTATATAAAACAGAGGGAGCTCCCTTTCTGTGTATAAGGTAGAGGGAGCTCCCTCTCTATGTATAAAGTAGAGGGAGCTCCCTCTTTATTTATAAAGTTGGGGGTGATGAAGGAAAGAGGAGAGAGGGAAACGAAAACAAATGGGGAAATGGAGAGAAAGTGGACAAAGTGGAAGACAGTGAGAGACAGAAGAGATAGTGAAATGAGACCTTGACGGAACTCCAGTAACAATCCCCATTGTCTGCCCAGTCCGGTATTTGGGGTTCAATGTGAGTGTTTCAGGGATGAGTGTCAGATGAGTGTTTGATATTTTCAAACTGCATTGCCATTCCCAACAAAAGCAAGAGTTAAAGATTCAAAATTAACCAAACAAATGGCTCAAAGCATTGCAGTCCATGTCCAGAGGGACGGAGAGATGGAGGGAGTGAGACACAGATGGAGAGAGACACAGACAGAGTGGGACAGAGACAGAGGGAGAGGGAGAGACAGGGGTAGAATGATAGAGGAAAAAGGAGAAACAGAGACAGAGGGGTCGAGACAGAAAGGGAGGCAGGTACATGCAGAGTGAGACAGACAGAAAGGGAGGCAGGCAGATACAGAGGGAGAGAGACAAATGCAGAGGGAGAAAGGGACAGAGAGAGAGAGAGGGAGGGTGAGATTATAGGAAAAACATTACATCTAATAATGTTGAAAAAAGATAAAATTAAAAAGTAAAACTGGCTGTGTGCAAGAACTAATTTTGAAAGGAAAGATCAGGGGTTTAGTGTGAGTGTTTTGGGGGAAAATGTTGGATCAGTGATTGATATTTTCAAACTGAAGTGACATTTAATATTATTGAAAAAAATATTGTTTAACACTGACAAACTTTAGAAGCAGGGGAAATGGGATACAGTGTGTGAGGGGACATTGACAGAATCTCAGTAACAATCCCCATTATCTGCACAGTCCTGCATTGCGGGTTTAGTGAGAGAGTGTCGGGGGCGAGTGTTGAACAGTGTCTGATATTTTCAAACTGCTCTGACGTTCCAAGGAAGGGGAAGATTTGCAGGTTCAAAATTAACAAAGAAATGGATAAAAACATTTCTTTCCAAGGAGAGATAGAGATGGCGCTTGCGACAGAGTCATGGAAAGAGGCAGAGAAAGAGGGAGAGGGCGAGGGAGAGAGAGAGAGAAAGATGGGAAGAAACAGGCATGAGAGGGAGAGACAGAGAGAGGATGAGACAAGTTGTAACAATCATTAACAATCCTCATTATCTGCCCAGTCCTGTTTTTGGAGGTTAGTGTGAGTGTTTTCGGGGTGAATGTTGGATCAGTGTTTCATCTTTTCAAGCTGCAGTGCCATTCCCAACAAGGCTGTTAAAGTATATAAGAGCAGGGAGGTTATGCTGGAACTGTATAACTCATTGCTTTAGCAACATAATGAGACCTCCCAGGGCAGGGACAGTGTGAGTTTGGATACAGAGTAAAGCAGTGGATTTAGAGAAGGAGGGAGAGACGGGCAGAAAGAGTGAGGAGATACGGGGAGGCAGTCATATTGTCGGAGAAACTTTACATCTAACAACGTGAAAACATAAATAATTAAAAATATGAATGGACTGCGCACTGAAAATACTGTCCACACAACAACGAAAGTCACACACCATCCCAACTTGAAACTATATCGCCATTCCTTCACTGTTACTGGGACAAACTCCTGGAACTCCCTTCCGAATAGCACTGTGGGTGTACCTACCCCACATGGACTGCAGCGGTTCAAGAAGGAGGCTCAACACCACATTATCTAGGGCAATTAGGAATGGGCAATAAATGCTGGCCTGGCCAGGAACGCACACATCCAACAAATAAATAAGGCAAATAAAAAGTTGTCATCGAGTCACTTAAGGGGATATTACACAAGACGAACAAAAACATGGTCAAAGAGTTTGGTCTGAGGGAGCGTCTTCAAAGAGGAAAGAGAGTTAGTGAAACGGAGAGGTTTAGGAAAGGAATTCCAGAGTTAGGGTCTTGGCAGCTTGAAGGCACAGACACCAATGGTGGGACCATTCAAATTGGGGATGTTCAAGAGGCCAGAATTAGAGGATCGCAGATATTGGTGGATTGTGGAGCTGGAGGAGATTGCTGAGATAGGGAGGGGTCATTTGTGGAAGACAGTTCCAAAATTCTACCCCCTTTTGTATGCAGAAGTGTTTCTGAATTTCATCTTTGAAAGGGCTTTCGACTAATTTTTGATTTTTAGACAGTTTCCCCCGTCTGAGACTGTCCCCATCGAATACTCACACGGCAGCATGCACGGGGTCAGATACAGAGTAAAGATCTATCTATCAATGCCAGACTCACTGTTCCTCTGTCTCTTTCTCTTCATCTCTCACTGCCTGCAAGACCTTTTCTCTGCCTCTCTTTCTCCCTCTTCCCATCCTGAAAGCAAGAGGGAGAGACTGAGATAGTGTACAGACGGAGACAGAGATAGAGGGAGAAAAGTTGAGAGATAGACTTGGAAAGTGAGTAACAAAGAGAAGAAATAGGGTTTCAGAGAGTCGAAGAGAGGGGAAGAGAGAGATAGAGATGGAGAGAGATCACCAGCAAGAGAGTTTACCAGAGATTACCTCTCTCTCAGTGCCTATCACTCCTTTCCAATTTGTTACCATCTCCATCTATTTTTCTCCCTCTTCCCCGATGTTTCAAACTCCATGCATCTCGCTCGTATGTCTGTGTATACTGCAGTGAAGGGTTTCAACAAATTATTTTGGTTTACATTTGCTCTTTCAATCCAACTGAACAATCTCTCAGACTGTGAACAGAGGGGCCTTGGAGTGACTGTCCACTGATTCCTGAGTGTAACAGGACAGGTGGATAAGGTGGTTAAGAAGGCTGACGGAATACTTTCCTTTATTGGCCGATGTAGAGAATATAAGAGCAGGGAGGTTATGCTAGAACTGTATAAAACTCTAGTTAGACCATAGCGAGAGTACAGTGTACAGTTCTGGTCACCACATTACAGGAAGGATGTGATCATACTAGAGAGGGTGCAGAGGAGATTTACAGAGGATGTTGTCAGGAATGGAGAATTTTAACTATGAGTAAAGATTGGATAGGCTGGAATTGTTTTCTTTGGAACAGAGAAGGTTGAAGGGAAGATTTAATTGAGGTGTATAAAATAATGACGGGCCTAGATAGTGTGGATAGGAAGGACCATTTCCCTTAACAGAGGGGTCAATAACCATGGGCATAGATTACAATATTTCTACACCAATATCATGAGGGTGTGATGGCTTCCATGGTGGAATACCTTGCTGGATGTTTACAATTGTGCGTTTTCCTTCCTGATCATCAAAACTGGCCGCCTGGGCCCCAACTTCATCCACATTTCTCCCACTCGACCAATATTTCACTCTACATACCTATCCTTCTATGTTTGTGTACACAGCAATGAAGGATTACATCAAATGAATCTATCTTACATTCTCCCTTTCAATCCACCCCAACAATCTCTCTGTTTCCAACCTTGTCCCTCTCAACAGCACTCTCTCTATCTGCATATCTAAGCCTCTCTCCCTCTGTCTCCCTCTTAGTTTCAGAGATAGCAGGAGGGAGAGATAGAGAGAGGAAGACAGATAGAGACACAGAGAACAATCCCACCTTCTCCAATCTATCCACGTAACTGAAGTCCCTCATCCCTGGAACCATTCTTGTGAATCTTTTCTGCACCCTCTCGAATGCCGCCACATTCTTGCTAAGGTACGGTGTCCAGAATTGGACAATGCTCCAGTTGAAGGCAAACCAGCGTTTTACAAAGGTCATATTTTCTTGCTTTTGTATTCAATGTCTCTGTTTATAATCTCACGATCCCTTTTGCCGTTTAACCACTTTCTGAACCTGCCCTGCCACCTTCAGTGATTGGTGCAAAAATACTCCCCAGATGTGTCTGTTCCTGCACCTCCTTTAGAATTCTATCCTTTACTTTATATCGTCTCTCCTCCTTTTTCCGAACCGTGGAGGCGGAAGATGCAGGAATGGTTCTTCATGAATAGAAGGCGACTGCCTTCACAAAAGAGGGGACGTCACAGACATTGTAGTCAATTAGGAGGGGTTTGAAATATTGAACGGGGTAAACAGTGAGAGAGGAAATATTCAGGGGTTCAGCATCTTTGAAAGCTGAAAATTCACCAGGCTCAGACTGTTTAGAGGTGCAAGGGTGGGAATAGCAGAGGCTCCGACCATCATTTTCCAATCCTCTCTGGTTACAGTCGTGCTGCCAGAGGACTGGAGGCCTGCACATGTTGTACTGTTGATTAACAAGGGTGAAAGTAACAGACTGAGTAATTACAGCCCACGCAGCCGAATCACAGTGGAGGGAGAATTATTGGGCGCAAGGGAATGACTGATTCCTTTCTAGTACGGTGTGTCTCAGTGTCTCCATGTCTGTGGCTCTGTCACAATTTGAACACCACCCTTACATTGGTGAGGAGTCCGTCTGTGGAATAAATGCCCCAGTGTTTTGGGAACATAAAATGGCCACCGAGAACCAGCCGAAAATGGCTGACTAATGTTTGTGGATTTCCACAGATATTTGAGAGAGGAGAGAGAGAGACAGACAGACAGACAGAAAGAGAGACAAAGAGAGAGACACAGACCAAGACACAGAGAGTGATAGCAAGATATTTGTCACTGGACAGAGGAAGAGGAGGAGGCCATTTGGACCCTCAACGCTCTTCTGTCATTCAATGAGCTCATGGCTGATGTGTGATCTAACTAAATGTACCTATCTTTGCCCCTTATTACCTTTGGTTAACAAAAATCTATCAATCTCAGAGTTAAAAACTAACAAGTGTCTCAGCATCAATTGCTTTTTATGGAAGAGTGTTCCAAACTGATACCACACCTGGTGTTTTGAGGTGTTTCTTCATTTCACCCCTGAAAGGTTTTTAGACTGCGTTTAGATTTTTAGACTATGCCTCCAAGTTCCTGACTCCGCAGCCAGTGGGAATTGCTACTCTCTGTCCACCCGTTCAGTTTCCCTCATTATCTTGAAACCATTCATCAAATCACCCCACAACCTTCCAAATTCCAGGGAAAGGACATGTTGGAGCAGGAGGGGAGACTGGAGCAGATGGTTTGGGAAAGTGGATAAACTGAAGCAATGGATGAGGAGACTGAGGATTCAATACAGTGAGAGGAGAGGCTGAGATTCACAGGGAGAGATTGCAGCAGAGTGTTAGAGGAAATCTAATCAATAGATCCCTGTAATACAACTCAATTAATACATTCAAACAATAATCCCTGTTGTTATTGGTGTTGGAGAACAGTTCATTGTTTATACAATATAGTCAATATATTTAGTTTGTACAGGCTATTAAATATAAATGTAAATATATTTCTGATATCAGCCTCGCTCTTTATTGAATTCAGCAGTCACAGAGATTTTAAAGTGCAGTATTTAAATAATGAATTACCATCAGTGAAGAACTGATTCTATTCTGTTTATTCAGTCACTAAGAAAGGAATAGGAACCTTCTACAAAACAAAATGAGGACCTGACAGAAATCAACACAGAGGATCAAGTCCAACAGGAAAATGAACACAATCTGACAACAGACAACTTCAACTCACAGTTTCTCTCACTAATTGTTCTGGACATTCCAGCACTTTATGATAGTGAATTATTTACACTGCTGCTTCTTTCTCTTTCTCTTTACTTCTGCCTATCTCTTTCCCTCGGTTTCGTTCTCCCTCCTCCTTTTCTCCTTCCCCATCTCTCTGGAGTACTCACACCCCGTAAATTGTTACTGAATGCTGCTTTCCACCGATGATTTAAACCTAACATTCTGTGTCTGTGTTCTGTTCACCAGCCCCAGATTCAAAGATTCTATTCTCAGAGTCAGTTTGTTCAATGGTGAAACCTCTGTGAATAATTTAATGTATCTGCAGAACACTCAATTCTCCAGCTGTTCACCTACACTCTTCACTTCATCTACAATACATGGAATAAACAGGATCGAAAGCGACTTCCAGACAAACCTCACAACCAATGAAATTCCTTCTCCTGGAATTGCAAAGTAATCTGTTAGAATGTCGGATTGTTTCATTAATAAAACACCAACATCAGCGCTGCATCTGATAATCTACAGATAAATGGAAAGACTCTTGATTCCAACTGACTGAGTGAAAACCAGTAAAACATCAGGTCAATACTTTCTATTTTACAATGTAGTCCAGTGACAGTGAAGGTCCACAGTGAAGCAGAGAAGGAGAAGTGAAAGTGTCAGCAGCAAACCCAGTTCAGTAGCCAGACTTCTGAAGCAGCGTTAGTCACACACAGAATGAAATAATATTTGATAACATTAATAATCAATAAATACATCGAAATCCCAGTTAAACTGAGTCATGTTATTCGGGAAGGAGACATTGTTCTGTCCCCTTGTAACACTGAGACTGTGAGATGTCTCATTAGCAATCACTGAAAAAAAATCATAAAAATATTCCTGGACCTGTTCAATCCACCTCATGATAATGCTAATAACTCCTAATTGTCCGATTATTTATCCTAACTGAAACATCTCATTCCAATACATTCAATACACAGAATAATCGAATAACAATGCCACAGTTACTTAAAACAATACCATTAAAATCATAATACAGTTCCTGCAAGAATGTAAAGAGTAGACAACAAGGAGATTCCACAGTAAATTGCTGGAAAAGAACTGGTGGCTGTGCAACACACACAGTGAGAAATAATACGGAGTACAGCAGCACAGTTAACATCGATTTACACCATTAACAGCAGAGATACTGGCTTACCAGCAACTCCAATTGCTGCAAGTACAGGATAATAAATGCGTTCTATCTGATACATTACTGGATATCCCATTTCTGTGAGAAGCAGAGACTTCTATTAGCCTGGAATCCACAGCTCCACCAGGCACACTGAGCTGATCCATTCCAATGGGTCCTGATTTATACAGGGGATAAGTCTCCACTGACATGGTTATACCCCTGATCATTACTATTAGTTACACTCACCTGAACAAACACATTACATCAGCAGCTTTGACTCTGATGTAAATAATGTGGTGGATAAATCACAATCAATTCAATTTCAATGACATTTTCTGAGTAAGACCTCTCTCAGAAATAAACCTGAATTCTGTATTCATACTGGACGGATGCTACAATTATGAGAGGCGTCATTTACATTTTCCATATTATTGTATTGACCTTGTTCACTCCTGGCATTTCTCTTGTAAATATAACTTATCTGTCTGCAGTGGACACAGAATCCAGGGACAAATGGAATCCAGGGACAAATACAATCCCGTTTCACTCCGTTCCTGCCTTTTCCCAGTTAAAATGTGAACTTTGAGTCTCTGATTCGGGACCATGTTCAGGGTTACAGCTCAGAAACTACTATGAGTGATATTATGGGACAGACACTGTACGCATCCATTTGGGAGGCAGTTGGGTAGTGATAATATCACTGGTCACGGAAACCAGAGGCCCAACCTGATGGCCTGGGGACAGGGGTTCAAATCCCACCACGGCAGCTGCATAAACAGAGGGAGCTCCCTTTCTATGTATAAAGTGGAGGGAGCTCCGCCTCGACGTATAAAGTGGAGAGAGCGCCCTCTCTATGTAGAAAGTGGCGGGAGCTCCATCTTTATTTATAATGTGGAAGGAGCACCCTCTCTATTTATAAAGTTGGGGGCGATGAAGGAAAGAGGAGAAGAGGGAAACGAAAACAAATGGGGAAATGGAGAGAGAGGGACAAAGTGGAAGACAGTGAGAGACAGAAGAGATAGTGAAATGGGACCTTGACAGAACCCCAGTAACAATCCCCATTGTCTGCCCAGTCCGGTATTTGGGGTTTAATGTGAGTGTTTTAGGGATGAGTGTCAGATGCGTGTTTGATATTTTCAAACTGCATTGACATTCCCAACAAAAGCAAGAGCTAAAGATTCAAAATTAAGCAAACGAATGGCTCAAAGCATTGCTGTCCATATACAGAGGGATATAGAGATGGAGGCAGTGAGACACAGACGGAGAGAGACACTGACAGAGTGGGACAGAGACAGAGGGGAAGAGAGAGAGAGAGACAGAGCTAGAATGATAGAGAAAAAAGGAGAAAAAGAGACAGAGGGAGAGAGACAGAAAGGGAGGCAGACAAATGCAGAGTAAGACTGACAGAAAGGGAGGCAGGCAGATGCAGAGGGAGAGAGACAGATGCAGAGGGAGAAAGGGACAGAGACAGAGAGAGGAAGAGAGACAAACAGAGGGGGGAACAGAGACAGAGGGAGAGAGTCACAGAGAGAGAGAGGGAGAGCGAGATTACAGGAAAAGCTTTACATCTAATAATGTTGAAAAAAGATAGAATTAAAAAGTAAAACTGGCTGTGTGAAAGAACTAATTTTGAAAGGAGAGATCAGGGGTTTAGTGTGAGTGTTTTGGGGGCAAGTGTTGGATCAGTGATTGATATATTCAAACTGAAGTGACATTTAATATTATTGAAAAAAAAATTATTAAACAATGACCATCTTTCGAAACAGGGGAAATGGGATACAGTGTGTGAGGGGACCTTGACAGAACATCAGTAACAATCCCCATTATCTGCACAGTCCTGCATTGAGGATTTAGTGTGAGAGTTTAGGGGGCGAGTGTTGATCAGTGTTTGATATTTTCAAACTGCAGTGACGTTCCCAGCAAGGACAAGATTTACAGGTCCAAAATTAACCAAGAAATGGATAAAAACATTTCTGTCCAAGGAGAGAGAGATGGTGTTAGAGACAGAGTCATGGAAAGAGGCAGAGAAAGAGGGAAAGGGCAAGGGGGAGAGAGAGAGAGAGAAAGATGGGATTGACCAGACATGAGAGGGAGAGACAGAGAGAGGATGACAAGTTGTAACAATCTTTAACAATCCTCATTATCTGCCCAGTCCTGTTTTTGGAGGTTAGTGTGAGTGTTTTAGGGGTGAATGTTGGATCAGTGTCTTATATTTTCAAGCTGCAGTGAGATTCCTAACAAGGCTGTTAAAGTATGTAAGAGCAGGGAGGTTATGCTGGAACTGTATAACTCATTGCTTAAGCACCATAATGAGACCTACCAGGGCAGGTACAGTGTGAGTTTAGATACAGAATAAAGCAGTGGATTTAGAGAAGGAGGGAGTGACGGGTAGAAAGAGTGAGGAGCTACGGGGAGGCAGGCAGATTGTCGGAGAAACATTATATCTAACCACATGAAAAAAATAAACAATTACAAATTTAAATGGACTGCGCACTGAAAATACAGTCCGCACAAAACAACTAAAGTCACACACCATCCTAACTAGAAACTATATCTCCGTTCCTTCACTGTTCCTGGGTCAAAATCCTGGAACTCCCTTCCTAACAGGACTGTGGGTCGAACTACCCCACATGGACTACAGTGGTTCAAGAAGGAGGCTCAACACCACCTTCTCAAGGGCAATTAGGAATGGGTAATAAATGCTGGCCTGGCCAATAACGCACACATCCAACAAATAAATAAGGCAAATAAAAAGTTGACACTGAGTCACTGAAGGAGATATTGCACGAGACGAACAAAAACTTGGTTAAAGAGGTTGGTTTGAGGGAGCGTCTTCAAAGAGGAAAGAGCGTCAGTGAGATGGAGAGTTTTGGAAAGGAATTCCAGAGTTAGGGTCTTGGCAGCTTGAAGGCACGGCCACCAATGGAGGAACGATTCAAATTGGGTATACTCAAGAGGCCAGAATTAGAGGATCGCAGATATTGGTGGATTGTGGAGCTGGAGGAGATTGCAGAGATAGGGAGGGGTCATTCGGGCGGCACAGTGGCGCAGTGGTTAGCACCGCAGCCTCAAAGTTCCAGCGGGTTCAATTCTGGGTAGTGCCGGTGTGGAGTTAGCAAGTTCTCCCTGTGTCTGCGTGGGTTTCCTCCGGGTGCTCCGGTTTCCTCCCACATGCCAAAGACATGCAGGTTGATAGATAAATTGGCTCTTATAAATTGCCCCTAGTATAGGTAGGTGGGAGGGGAACACAGGGACAGGTGGGGATGTGGTAGGAATATGGAATTAATGTCGGAATAGTATAACTGGGTGGTTGATGGTCGGCACAGACCCCATGGGTCGAAGGGCCTGTTTCAGTGCTGAATGTCTAAATTAAATCAAAAAAAAAAATTGTGAATGACAGTTCTAAACTTCTACAACCCTTTGTATGTAGAAGGAATTCTGAATTTCATCTCTTAAGGGGCTTTCGACTAATGTTTGATTCTTCGACAGTCCCCCACCCCCCCCCCACCCCCCGTCCGAGACTGTCCCCATCGAATACTCACAGGGCAGGGACGCACGGGATTAGATGCAGAGTAAAGATCCATCTACCAATGCCAGACTCACTGTTCCTCTGTCTCTTTCACCTCATCTGTCACTGCCTGCAACACCCTTTCTCTGCCTCTCTTTCTCCCTCTTCCCATCCTGAGAGCAAGGGGGAGAGATTGAGATAGTGTACCGAGGGAGATAGAGATAGAGGGAGAAAAGTAGAGAGATAGACTTGGAAAGTGAGCAACAGAGAGAAGAAATAGGGTTTCAGAGAGTAGAAGAGAGGGGAAGAGAGAGAGAGATGGAGAGAGATTACCAGCAAGAGATTTTACCAGAGATTACCTCTCTCTCAGTCCCTATCACTCCTTTTCAATTTGTTACCATCTCCATCTATTTTTCTCCCTCTACCCCAATGTTTCACACTCCATGCCTCTCGCTCATATGTCTGTGTGTACTGCAGTTAAGGATTACATCAAATTATAATGTTTTACATTTGCTCTTTCAATCTAACTGAACCATCGCTCTGTCTGGGAACAGAGGGGCCTTGGAGCGAATGTCCACTGATTCCTGAGGGTAACAGGACAGGTGGATAAGGTGGTTAAGAAGGCTTACGGAATACTTTCCTTTATTGGCCGATGTATAGAATATAAGAGCAGGGAGGTTATGCTAGAACTGTATAAAACACTAGTTAGACCACAGCTAGAGTACTGTGTACAGTTCTGGTCACCACATTACAGGAAGGATGTGATCACACTAGAGAGTGTACAGAGGGGATTTACAGAGGATGTTGTCAGGAATGGAGAATGTTCACTATGAGTAAAGATTGGATAGGCTGGAATTGTTTTCTTTGGAACAGAGAAGGTTGAAGGGAAGATTTAATTGAGGTGTATAAAATAATGATGGGCCGAGATAGAGTGGATAGGAAGGACCCATTACCCTTAACAGAGGGGTCAATAACCATGGGCATAGATTACAAGATTTCCACACCAATATCATGAGGGTGTGATGGATTCCATGGTGGAATACCTTGCTGGATGTTTACAATGGAGCGTTTTCTTTCCTGATCATCAAAACTGGCTGCCTGGGCCCCAACTTCATCCACATTTCTCACACTCTACCAATATTTCACTCTACAGACCAATCTTTCGTTGTTTGCGTACACAGCAGTGAAGGATTACATCAAATGAATATAACTTACATTCTCCCTTTCAATCCACCCCAACAATCTGTCTGTCTCCAACCTTGTCCCTCTCAACAGCCCTCTCTCTGCCTGCATATCTAAGCCTCTATCCCTCTGTCTCCCTCTTAGTGTTAGAGATAGCAGGAGGGAGAGACAGAGAGAGGAAGGCAGAGAGAGACACAGAGAACAACCCCAGCTTCTCCAATCTATCCACGTAACTGAAGTCCCTCATCCCTGGAACCATTCTTGTGAATCTTTTCTGCACCCTCTCTAATGCCGCCACATTCTTCCTGAAGTACGGTGTCCAGAATTGGACAATGCTCCAGTTGAAGGCAAACCAGCGTTTTACAAAGGTCACATTTTCCTTGCTTTTGTATTCAATGTCTCTATTTATAATCTCAGGACCCATTCTGCCATTTAACCACTTTCTGAACCTGTCCTGCCTCCTTCAGATATTGGTGCACAAATACTCCCCAGATGTGTCTGTTCCTGCACCTCCTTTCGAATTGTATCCCTTACTTTATATCGCCTCTCCTCCTTTTTCCTAACCGTGGAGGCGGAAGATGTGGGCATGGTTCTTAATGAATGCATAGCGACTGTCTTCACAAAAGAGGGGACGACAGAGACATTGTAGTCAATGAGGAGGGGTTTGAAATAGTGAATGGGATAAATAGTGGGAGAGGAAATATTAAGGGGTTTAGCATCTTTGAAAGCTGACAATTCACCAGGCTCAGACTGTTTAGAGATGTAAAGGAGGAAATATCAGAAGCTCTGACCATCATTTTCCAAATCCTCTCTGGTTACAGTCGTGCTGCCAGAGGACTGGAGGACTGCGCGTGTTGTACTATTGATTAACAAGGGAGAAAGTAATAGACTGAGTAATTACAGGCCACCCAGCCTAATCACAGTGGAGGGCAAATCATTGGGCACAAAGGAATGATTGATTTCTTCCTAGTATTGTGTGTCTCAGTGTCTCCATGTCTGTGCGTCTGTCATTGATGAGGAGTCGGTCTCCGGAATAAATGCCCCAGTGCTGTGGTAACACAAAATGGCCACCGAGAACCAGCCTAAAATGGCTGACTAATGGCTGATTTCCTCAGATGTTTGAGAGAGGAGAGAGAGACAGACAGACAGACAGAAAGAGAGACAAAGAGAGAGACACAGACCAAGACACAGAGAGTGATAGCAAGATATTTGTCATTGGACAGAGGAGGAGGAGGAGGCCATTTGGCCCCTCAACCCTCTTCTGTCATTCAATGAGCTCATGGCTGATGTGTGATCTAACTCCATGTAACTATCTTTGCTCCTTAATACCTTTGTTTAACAAAAATCTTACTATCTTGAAAACATTCATTAAATCACCGAATAATCTTCTAAATTCCAGGGAAAGGACATGTTGGAGCAGGAGGGGAGACCGGAGCAGATGGTTTGGGAAAGTGGATGAACTGAAGCAATGGATGAGGAGACTGAGGATTCAATACAGTGAGAGGAGAGGCTGAGATTCACAGGGAGAGACTGCAGCAGAGTGTTAGAGGAAATCTAATCTATAGATCCCAGTAACACAACTCAAATAATACATTCAAACAATAATCCCTGTGGTTATTGGTGTTGGAGAACAGTTCATTGTTTCTACAATATAGTCTATATATTTAGTTTGTACAGGCTATTAAATATAAATTTAAATATATTTCTGATATCAGCCTCGCTCTTTATTGATTTCAGCAGTCACAGAGATTTTAAAGTGCAGTATTTAAATAATGAATTACCATCAGTGATGAACTGATTTTATTCTATTTATTCAGTCACTAAGTAAGGAATAGGAACTTTCTACAAAACAAATTGAGGACCTGACAGAAATCAACACAGAGGATCAAGTCCAATAGGAAAATGAACACAATCTGACAACAGACAACTTCAACTCACAGTTTCTCTCACTAATTGTTCTGGACATTCCAGCTCTTTATGATAGTGAATTATTTACACTGCTGCTTCTTTCTCTTTCTCTGTACTTCTGCTTATCTCTTTCCCTCTGTTTCGTTCTCGCTGCGCCGTTTCTCCTTCCCTATCTCTCTGGAGTACTCACACCCTGTAAATTGTTACTTAATGCTAATTTTCACTTGTGAATTATTCCGAACATTCTGCGTCTGTGTTCTGTTCACCAGCCCCAGGTTCAATGATTCTATTCTCAGAGTCAGTTTGTTCAATGGTGAAACCTCTGTGAATAATTTAATGTATCTACAGAACACTCAAGTCTCCACCTGTTCACCTACACTCTTCACTTCATCTGCAATACATGGAATAAACAGGATCGAAAGCTACTTCCAGACAAATCTCACAATCATTGAAATTCCTTCTCCTGGAATTATAAAGTAATCCGTTAGAATGTGGGATTGTTTAATTAATAAAACAGCAGAACCAGCGCTGCAGCTGATAATCTACAGATAAGTGGAAATACTCTTGATTCCAACTGATAGAGTGAAAACCAATAAAACATCACATCAATACTTTCTATTTTACAGTGTATTCCAGTGACAGTGAAGGGTCCACAGTGAAGCAGAGAAGGAGAAGTGAAAGTGTTAGCAGCAAACTCAGTTCAGTAGCCAGACTTCTGAAGCAGCGTCAGACACACACAGAGTGAAATGATATTTGATAACAGTGATAATCAATAAATACATTGAAATCCTAGTTAAACTGAGCCATGTTATTGGGGAGGAAGGACATTGTTCTGTCCCCTTGTAACACTGAGACCGTGAGATGTCTCATTATCAATCCAAAAAAATCATAAAAATATTCCAGGACCGGTTAGATCCACATCATGAAACTGTTAAAAACTCCTAATGGTCTGATTATTGATCCTAACTGAAAGATCTCATTCCAATATATTCAATACACAGAATAATCCAATAACAAAGCCACAGTTACATAAAACAATAGCATTAAATACATAATACAGTTCCTGCAAGAATAATTACGGGCCGAGATAGATAGATAGAGTGGAGTTGAAAGACCCATTTCCCTTAACAGAGGGGTCAATAACCATGGGCATGGATTACAAGATTTCCACACCAATATCATTAGGGTGTGATGGCTTCCATGGTGGAATACCTTGCTGGATGTATACAATGGAGCGTTTTCCTACTGGATCATCAGAACTGGCCGCTTGGGCCCCAACTTCATCCACATTTCTCCTACTCTACCAATATTTCACTGTACGTACCTATGTTTCTCTGTTTGCGTACACGGCAGTGAAAGATTACATCAGATGAATATATCTTACATTCTCCCTTTCAATCCACCCCAACAATCTCTCTCTCTTCAACTTGTTCCTCTTGACAGCCCTCTCTCTGCCTGCATATCTAAGCCTCTCTCCCTCTGTCTCCCTCTCAGTGTCAGAGATAGCAGGAGGGAGAGATAGAGAGAGGAAGGCAGAGAGAGACACAGAGAACAACCCCAGCTTCTCCAAACTATCCACGTAACTGAAGTCACTCATCCCTGGAACCATTCTTGTGAATCTTTTCTGCACCCTCCCTAATGCCCCCACATTCTTCCTGAAGTACAGTGTCCAGAATTGGACAATGCTACATTTGAAGGCAAACCAGCGCTTTACAAATGTCATATTTTACTTGCTTTTGTATTTAATGTCTCTATTTATAATCTCAGGACACCTTCTGCCGTTTAACCACTTTCTGAACCTGTCCTGCCACCTTCAGTAATTGGTGCACAAATATCCCCCAGATGTGTCTGTTCCTGCAACTCCTTTCGAATTCTATCCTTTACTTTATATCGTCGCTTCTCCTTTTTCCTACCCGTGGAGGTGGAATATGCTGGCATGGTTCTTAATGAATACATTGCAACTGTCTTCACAAAAGCGGGGGCGACAGAGACATTGTAGTCAATGAGGAGGGGTTTGAAATATTGAATGGGATAAACAGTGAGAGTGGAAATATTCAGGGGTTTAGCATCTTTGAAAGCTGATAATTCAACAGGCTCAGATTGTTAAGAGGTGCATGGGAGGAAATATCAGAGGATCTGACCATCATTTTCCAATCCTCTCTGTTTATATTCGTGCTGCCAGAGGACTGGAGGACTACGAATGTTGTACTGTTGATTAACAGGGGAGAAAGTAATAGACTGAGTAATTACAGGCCACCCAGCCTAATCACAGTGGAGGGAAAATTACTGGGCAAAAGGGAATGATTAATTCCTTTCTAGCAATATGTGTCTCAGTGTCTCCATGTCTCTGTCACAATTTCAGCACTATCCTGACATTGGTGACGAGTCGGTCTGTGGAATAAATGTCCCAGTGTTGTGGTAACATAAAATGGCCATGGCAAACCAGCCGAAAATGGCTAACTAATGTTTGTGGATTTCCACAGATGTTTGAGAGAGGAGGGAGAGACAGAAAGAGAGACAAAGAGAGAGACACAGACCAAGACACAGAGAATGACAGCACGATATTTGTCATTGGACAGAGGAAGAGGACGAGACCATTTGGCCCCTCAACCCTCCTCTGTCATTCAATGAGCTCATGGCTGATGTGTGATCCAACTCCATGTACCTATCTTTGCCCCTTAATACCTTTGGTTAATAAAAATCTATCAAACTCAGATTTAAAAACTAACAAGTGTCTCAGCATCAATTGCCGTTTGTGGAAGAGAGTTCCAAACTGATACCACACCTGGTGTGTTGAAGTGTTTATTCATTTCACTCCTGAAAGGTTTTTCGACTGCGTTTAGATTTTTAGACTATGCCCCCAAGTTCCTGACTCCGCAGCCAGTGGGAATTGTTACTCTCTGTCCGCCCGTTTAGTTTCCCTTATTATCTTGAATACATTCATCAAATCACCCCAGAACCTTGTAAATTCCAGGGAAAGGACATGTTGGAGCAGGAGGGGAGACTGGAGCAGATGGTTTGTGGAAGTGGATGAACTGAAGCAATGGATGAGGAGACTGAGGATTCAATACAGTGAGAGGAGAGGCTGAGATTCACAGGGAGAGACTGCAGCAGAGTGTTAGAGGAAATCTAATCTATAGATCCCAGTAATACAACTCAATTAATACATACAAACAATAATCCCTGTGGTTATTGGCGTTGGAGAACTGTTCATTGTTTCTACAATATAGTCAATATATTTAGTTTGGACAGGCTATTAAATATAAATGTAAATATATTTCTGATATCAGCCTCGCTCCTTATTGAAATCAGAAGTCACAGAGCTTTTAAAGTGCAGTATTTAAATAATGAATTACCATCAGTGATGAACTGATTCTATTCTGTTTATTCAGTCACTAAGTAAGGAATAGGAACTTTCTACAAAACAAAATGAGGACCTGACAGAAATCAACACAGAGGATCAAGCCCAACAGGAAAAGGAACACAATCTGACAACAGACAACTTTCACTCATAGTTTCTCTCCCTATTTATTCTGGACATTCCAGCACTTTATGTTAGTGAATTATTTACACTGCTGCTTCTTTCTCGATCTCTTTACTTCTGCTTTTCTTTTTCCAACTGGTTCCTTCTCCCTGCTCCTTTTCTCCTTCCCTATCTCTCTGGAGTACTCACACCCTGTAAATGGATACTGAATGCTGCTTTTCACATATGATTGATTCCTAACATTCTGCGTCTGTGTTCTGTTCACCTGCCCCAGGTTCAATGATTCTATTCTCAGAGTCAGTTTGTTCAATGGAGAAACCTCTTTGAGTAATTTACTGTTTCTACAGAACACTCAAGTCTCCACCTGTTCACCTACACTCTTCACTTTATCTACAATACATGGAATAAACAGGATCGAAAGCTACTTCCAGACAAACCTCACAATCATTGAAATTCCTTCTCCTGGAATTATAAGGTAATCTGTTTGAATGTGGGATTGCTTAATTAATAAAACACCAACATCAGCGCTGCAGCTGATAATCTACAGATAAATGGAAAGACTCTTGATACCAACTGACAGAGTGAAAACCAGTAAAACATCACATCAATACTTTCTATTTTACAATGTAGTCCAGTGACAGTGAAGGTCCACAGTGAAGCAGAGAAGGAGAAGAGAAAGTGTCAGCAGCAAACTCAGTTCAGTAGCAATACTTCCGAAGCAGCGTCAGACACACACAGAGTGAAATAATATTTGATAACAGTGATAATCAATAAATACATTGAAATCCCAGTTAAACTGAGCCATGTTATTGTGGAGGGAGTACATTGTTCTGTCCCCTTGTAACACTGAGACCGTGAGATGTCTCATTATCAAATAAAAAAAATCATAAAAATATTCCAGGACCGGTTCGATCCACAACATGAAAATGTTAAAATCTCCTAATGGTCTGATTATTGATCTTAACTGAAAGACCTCATTCCAATACATTCAATACATCGAATAATCCAGAAACAAAGCTACAGTTTCTTAAAACAATACCATTTAATACATAATGCAGTTCCTGCAAGAATGAAAGAGTAGACAATGAGGAGATTCCATCAGTAAATTGCTGGAAAAGAACAGGTGGCTGTGTAACACAAACAGAGGGAAATAATACCCAGTACAGCAGCACAGTTAACATCGATTAACACCATGAACAGCTGAGATACTGGCTTACCAGAAACTCCAATTGCTGCAATTACAGGATAATAAATGCGGAGTACATGATACATTACTGGATATCCCATTTCTGTGAGAAGCAGGGACTTTTGTTAGCCTGGAATCCACAGCTCCAGCAGGCACTCTGAGCTGATCCATTCCAATGGGTCCTGATTTATACAGGGGATAAATCTCCACTGACACGGTTATACCCCTGATCATTGCTATTAGTTACACTCACCTGAACAAACACATTACATCAGCAGCTTTGACTCTGATGCAAATAATGGGGTTGATAAAACACAATCAATTCAATATCAAAGACATTTTCTGAGCAAGACCTCTCTCGGGAATAAACCTGAAATCTGTACTCATACTGGACGGATGCTACAATTATGAGTGGTGTCATTTACATTTTCCATATTATTATATTGACCTTGTTCACTCCTGGCATTTCTTTTGTAAATGTAACTGATCTGTCCACAGTGGACACTGAATCCAGGGACTAAAGCATCCCGTTTCACTCTATTCCAGCCTTTTCCCAGTTAAAATGTGAACTTTGAGGCTCTGATTCGGGACCATGTTCAGGGTTACAGCCCAGAAACTGTGGGTGATATTGGGGGACAGACACTGTACGCATCCATGAGTGAGGCAGTCGCTTAGTGATAATATCACTGGTTAAGTAATCCAGTGGCCCAACCTGATGGGCTGGGGACAGGTGTTCAAAACCCACCATGGCAGCTGTTTCTTAGAGGCAGCCCCCCTCAAGGTATAAAGTGGAGGGAGCTCCCTCTCCATGTATAAAGTGGAGGGAGCTCCCTCTCGATGTATAAAGTGGAGGCAGCTCCTTCTCCATGTATAAAGTTGAGGCAGCTCCCTCTCGATGTATGAAGTGGAGGCAGCTCCCTCTCTATGTATAAAGTGGAGGCAGCTCCCTCTCCATGTATAAAGTGGAGGCAGATCCCTCTCGATGTATAATGTGGAGGCAGCTCCCTCTCTATGTATAAAGTAGAGGCAGCTCCCTCTCCATGTATAAAGTGGAGGCAGCTCCCTCTCGATGTATAAAGTGGAGGCAGCTCCCTCTCCATGTATAAAGTGGAGGCAGCTCCCTCTCCATGTATAAAGTGGAGGCAGCTCCCTCTCTATGTATAAAGTGGAGGCAGCTCCCTCTCTATGTATAAAGTGGAGGGAGCTCCCTCTATATGCATAAAGCGGAGGCAGCTCCCTCTCCATGGATAAATTGGAGGCAGCTCCCTCTCCATGTATAAAGTGGAGGGAGCTCCCTCTCGATGTATAAAGTGGAGGGAGCTCCCTCTCGATGTATAAAGTGGAGGCAGCTCCCTCTCCATGTATAAAGTGGAGGCAGCTCCCTCTCTAAGTATAAAGTGGAGGCAGCTCCCTCTCCATGTATAAAGTGGAGGCAGCTCCCTCTCGATGTATAAAGTGGAGGCAGCTCCCTCTCTATGTATAAAGTGGAGGCAGCTCCCTCTCCATGTATAAAGTGGAGGCAGCTCCCTCTCGATGTATAAAGTGGAGGCAGCTCCCTCTCCATTTATAAAGTGGAGGCAGCGCCCTCACGATGTATAAAGTGGAGGCAGCTCCCTCTCTATGTATAAAGTGGAGGCAGCTCCCTCTCCATGTATAAAGTGGAGGCAGCTCCCTCTCCATGTATAAAGTGGAGGCAGCTCCCTCTCTATGTAAAAAGTGGAGGCAGCTCCCTCTCTATGTATAAAGTGGAGGGAGCTCCCTCTATATGCATAAAGCGGAGGCAGCTCCCTCTCCATGTATAAAGTGGAGGCAGCTCCCTCTCCATGTATAAAGTGGAGGCAGCTCCCTCTCGATGTATAAAGTGGAGGCAGCTCCCTCTCCATGTCTAAAGTGGAGGGAGCTCCCTCTCTATGTATAAAGTGGAGGCAGCTCCCTCTCCATGTATAAAGTGGAGGCAGCTCCCTCTCCATGTATAAAGTGGAGGCAGCTCCCTCTCCATGTATAAAGTGGAGGCAGCTCCCTCTCTATGTATAAAGTGGAGGGAGCTCCCTCTATATGTATAAAGTGGAGGGAGCTCCCTCTCTATGTATAAAGTGGAGGCAGCTCCCTCTCCATGTATAAAGTGGAGGCAGCTCCCTCTCCATGTATAAAGTGGAGGCAGCTCCCTCTCTATGTATAAAGTGGAGGCAGCTCCCTCTCTATGTATAAAGTGGAGGGAGCTCCCTCTCTATGTATAAAGTGGAGGCAGCTCCCTCTCCATGTATAAAGTGGAGGCAGCTCCCTCTCCATGTATAAAGTGGAGGCAGCTCCCTCTCTATGTATAAAGTGGACGGAGCTCCCTCTATATGTATAAAGCGGAGGGAGCTCCCTTTCCATGTATAATGTGGCTGAGGGAAGGGCTGTCGATGTCATATACATGGACTTCTGTAAGGCGTTTGATAAGGTTCCCCATGGCAGGCTGATGGAGAAAGTGAAGGCGCTTGGGGTCCAAGGTGTACTAGCTAGATGGATAAAGAACTGGCTGGGCAACAGGAGACAGAGAGTAGCAGTAGAAGGGAGTTTCTCAAAATGGAGACGTGTGACCAGTGGTGTTCCACAGGGATCCGTGCTGGGACCACTGTTGTTTGTGATATACATTAATGATTTGGAGGAAAGTATAGGTGGACTGATTAGCAAGTTTGCAGACGACACTAAGATTGGTGGAGTAGCAGATAGTGAAGGGGACTGTCAGAGAATACAGCAGAATATAGATAGATTGGAGAGTTGGGCAGAGAAATGGCAGATGGAGTTTAATCAGGGCAAATGCGAGGTGATGCATTTTGGAAGATCCAATTCAAGAGTGAACTATACAGTAAATGGAAAAGTCCTGGGGAAAATTGATGTCCAGAGAGATTTGGGTGTTCAGGTCCACTGTTCCCTGAAGGTGGCAACGCAGGTAAATAGAGTGGTCAAGAAGGCAAACGGCATGCTTTCCTTCATCGGACGGGGCATTGAGTACAAGAGTTGGCAGGTCATGTTACAGTTGTATAGGACTTTGGTTCGGCCACATTTGGAATACTGCGTACAGTTCTGGTCGCCACATTATCAAAAGGATGTGGATGCTTTGGAGAGGGTGCAGAGGAGGTTCACCAGGATGTTGCCTGGTATGGAGGGCGCTAGCTATGAAGAGAGGTTGAGCAGATTAGGATTATTTTCATTAGAAAGACGGAGGTTGAGGGGAGGACCTGATTGAGGTGTACAAAATCATGAGAGGTATAGACAGGGTGGATAGCAAGAGGCTTTTTCCCAGAGTGGGGGTTTCAATTACTAGAGGACACGAGTTCAAAGTGAAAGGGGAAAAGTTTAGGGGGGATATGCGTGGAAAGTTCTTTACGCAGAGGGTGGTGGGCACCTGGAACGCATTGCCAGCGAAGGTGGTAGATGCGGGCACGATGGAGTCTTTTAAGATGTATCTAGACAGATACATGAATGGGCTGGAAGAAAAGAGATACAGAACCTTAGAAAATAGGCGACATGTTTAGAAAGAGGATCTAGATCGGCGCAGGCTTGGAGGGCCGAAGGGCCTGTTCCTGTGCTGTAATTATCTCTGTTCTTTGTTCTATCTATCCCTATCCTGTCACATCTGCCAGACCCGACAACCCACCCTACCTCTGTCACCTACTCCAATCCCTGGATCCCTCACTACCTCTGTCACCTACTCCAGCCCCTACAAGCTTCCCGATCACTGTAACCTCCACAAGCCCCTACTGCCCTCCCTAGCTCTGTCACCTGCTCCAGGCCCGACAACCCTCCCTATCTCCATAACCAACTCCACTCCAACTGCCTTTCCTAGTTCTGTAACCGCCTCCATCCCCCACAACACTTCCCATCTCACTAAACTCCTCCGGCCCCTACAGCCCTCCCCAGCTCTGTCACCTTCTCAAACTCTGGAAACTCTCCCTAACTCTGTAACCTTCTCAGCCCATACAACCCTCCTTAACCCTGTTACATCTTCCAGACCATACAATCCTCCCTAGCTCTGTCACATCCTCCAACCCCGACAAACCTACCTATCTCTGCAACCTTCTCCATCCCCTGCAACCCTCCCTAGCTCTGTCACCTCCTCCGGCCCCGACAACCCTCCCTATCTCTGTAAACTCCGACTGCCCAGATCACCCTCCCTATCACTGTAACCTCCTCCAGCCGTAACAGCGCAACCTTTCTCTGTAACCACCTCCGAGCCCTACAGTCCTCCCTATCTCTGTCACCTCCTCCAGTACCACAACCTTCCCTATCTCTGTAACCACCTCCACCCCCCCCCCTCTACAGAGCTCCCTATCTCTGCTGCCTCCTCCAGCCCCGATAACATGTCCTGTCTCTGTAACCTCCTCCGGGCCCTCCAATCCTCCCTATGTCTGTCACCTCCTCCAGAACCACAACCTTCCCTATCTCTGTCACTAACTCCAGGCTCTACAACCCTCCCTCTCTCTCTAACGTCCTCAGCCCGACAACCCTCCTGATCTCTGTAACCTCCTCCACCCCGACAACCATCCCTGGCTCATGTTTCAGGTCAATGATGAAGGTTCTGATGAGGGGTCACCGTCATGCAAAGTTAACTCTGCTTCTCTCTCCACAGATGCTGCCAGACCGGCTGGGTATTTCCTGCATTTCCTGTTTTTATCTCACTTTACATTGATGCCCCCTTGTCACTGACCTCTCTTCGAAGGTAAATAGGCCCATCTCGTACACTCTATCCAGGCCCCTCAAAACAACATTTCAATCTAACCTCACCTCAGACTTCTCTGTTCCAAACACAACAGCCCCAGCCTCTCCAATATTTCCTCACAGCAACACTTGCATTATCCGATCTTCAATGCTACGGGAGCGCTGCACTGTTGAAGGGCCAGTACTGATGAAGTGCTGCACTATCAAAGGTGCATTTTTGGGGATGACACGTTAAATTGAACCCCCTTTGCCTTTTTGCAGATAAAAGATTACAAAGTACTATTTGGAAGGAGAGCAGGCCTTATCTGCGGTGTCCCTGCCAATATTTTGCCCTCAATGATGATCTGTGATGATCTGTTTATTATCACCTTGCTGTTTGTGATATATTACTGTGTGTCAATTAACTGCTCTATTTTCCACATTCCAGCAGTGCCCCACATCAGAAACATTTACATGGCTGTAAGGCACTTCGATACGTCCCGTGGTTCTAAACAACGCAATGCAAGTGCAAGCCTTTCCTTCTTTCCTTTCCTTCATGCCACTAAAGATAACTGCAGCAAATATCACTTCAACTGACCACCGCAAATATCTCTTAAAATTGCCACAGCAAACATCAAAATATGATTTTAAATTACCATTAGGCATATCACATAAAATGGACTCAGGGCACATCACTGAAAATTGCCAGAGCAAATATCTTGTCATTTCATTGACCGATATATAATGAAAACAGTCACAGAAAATATCACTTTAAATGACCTCAGCATATTTCACTTAAAATGACCACAATACCTGTCAATTGAAATGGCTACAGGTGATATCACTTAAAATGGCCACAGTGCTTATCACTTAATATATGTACCTTGTCTGCAACTTAAAATGGCTGCAACGCATATAACATAAAATGGCAGCCATACAAGAAACTTAAATGACAACTGTGCTTGTCATTTAAAAGAACCAATCGGCATTTCACATAAAATCACAGCTGTAGTCATAAATCACTGAAAATGGTACGGTGGATCAAACGAATTTAAAATGGCTGCTGTGCATTTCACTTCACCATGGAATTCATTGCATTGCCCGGAAAACAGGCATTGTCCTGGAATTATCAGAAATATTCGCACTTCTCATTGATCGCTCATAGGATTACAGGAAATAGGAGCAGGAGTATGCAATTCGGCTGGCAAGCCTGCTCTGTCATTCTAACAGTGTCGTTCAAACAGATCATGGCTGATCATCTACCTCTACACCATTTTTACCCACTATCTCCATATCCCTAAATGTCATTAATATCCAGAAATCTATAGATTTCTGTCTTGAACATGCTCAGTGATTGAGCTTCCTCATCCCTACGGGGTTCGGAATTCAAAAAATTCACCACCATCTGAGGAAAGAAATTCCTCCTCATCTCAGTCTCAAATGGCCTGTCGCTTATTCTGAGACTGTGTCGCTTGGTTCCAGACTCACCAGCCAGAGAAACATCCGACCCACATCTACCCTGTCACACCCTGTAAGAATGCAGTAACTTTCAATGAGATCAACTTCCATTCTTCAAAACTCTAGCGAATACAGGCCCAGTTTCTGCAATATCTCCCAATAAGATAACCCTGCCATTCCAGGGTTAATGTGCTGAACCTCTATTGCACTCTCTCTATGGCAAGTATACACATCTTAACATCAGGAGACCACAACTGTATAGAATACTCCAAGTGAGTCTTACCAAGGCTTTTTACAATTGCAGCAACATATCTTGAAAACCTGTATTCAAATGCTGTTGCAATGAAGGCCAGCATACCATTTGACTTCCTAAATGCTTATTGCATCTGCGTACTAGCTTTTAGTGACTGATGAACCAGGACACCCAGATCCCTTTGGACATCAACACTTCACAGCCTCTCACCATTTAAGAAATAATCTGCCTTTCTGTTTTTCTACCAAAGTAGATCACTCTCTGGAACTGGTTCAAGAGTTCACCTACCTAGGCTCAACTATCACCGGTAACCTGTCTCTCGATGCAGAAGTCAAGAAGCGCATTGGAACGGCGCCCGCAGCTATGTACAGACTGGGCAAGAGAGTGTCGGAAAATGGTGCACTGACACGGAACACAAAAGTCCGAGTGCATCAAGCCTGTGTCCTCAATACCTTGCTCTATGGCAGCCAGGCCTGGACAACTTACGTCAGCCAAGAGTGACGTCTCAATTCATTCCATCTTCGCTGCCTCCAAAGAATCCTAGACATCAGGCGGCAGGACCGTATCTCCAATGCAGAAGTCCTCGAGGCAGCCAACATCCCCAGCATATACACCCGACTGAGCCAGTGGTGCTTGAGATGGCTTGGCCATGTGAGCCACATGGAAGATGGTAGGATCCCCAAGGACACATTGTACAGTGAGCTCGTCACTGTTATCAGACCCACCAGCCGTCCATGTCTCCGCTTTAAAGACGTCTGCAAATGCGACATGAAGTCCTGTGACATTGATCACAAGTCGTGAGAGTCAGTTGCTGGTGATCGCCAGAGCTAGGGGACAGCAATAAAGGTGGGGCTAAAGTGTTGCGAGTGGAA
Source organism: Heterodontus francisci (assembly GCF_036365525.1). Taxonomy (NCBI): domain Eukaryota; kingdom Metazoa; phylum Chordata; class Chondrichthyes; order Heterodontiformes; family Heterodontidae; genus Heterodontus; species Heterodontus francisci. Next base: position 1,509,696 of record NW_027141098.1, read on the forward strand.
GAGACTTAGCAGTTGGCAGGAAAAAAGACAAAAGCGCAAGGGGAGAGCCAACTGTGTAACAGCCCCGACAACCAGCGCCGGTGGAAGAGTCTGTTACTCTGGAATCGGACTTTAGAGCCACACCAGGAGCTGCTTCACAAACCACTGACCACCTCCAGGCACTTATCCATTGTCTCTCGAGACAAGGAGACGAAAGAAAGAAAGAACGAGAAAGAAAGAAAGAAGGAAGGATCACTCCACACTTACTCACATGATATTCCATCTGCCATAACAAGAAATGCTGGATTCACTCAGCAGGTCTGGCAGCATCTGTGGAAAGAGAAGCAGAGTTAACGTTTCGGGTCAGTGACCCTTCTTCAGGGTCACTGACCCGAAACGTTAACTCTGCTTCTCTTTCCACAGATGCTGCCAGACCTGCTGAGTGAATCCAGCATTTCTTGTTTTTGGTTCAGATTTCCAGCATCCGCAGTATTTTGCTTTTATTCCATCTGCCATGTTCTTGCACATTCACTAAGCCTGTCCAAATCCCCTTAAAGCCTCCTTGCATCCTCCTTACAACTTAATTTCCCAGCTAGTTTTGTGTCATCAGCAAATTTGGAAATATTCCCTTTGACCCCCACGTCCAAACCATTTTATTTTATATTTGTTTAGAGATACAGCACTGAATCAGGCCCTTCGGTCCACCGATTCTGTGCCGAGCAACAACCACCCATTTATACTAATCCTACATTAACCCCATATTCCCTACCACATCCCCACCATTATAATGGCCAATTTACCTATCAACCTTCAAGTCTTTGGCTGTGGGAGGAAAGCGGAGAACCCGGCGGAAAACCACATTGGGTCATTGGGTGAACTTGCAAATCTCGGACAGGCAGTACCCAGAACTGAACCCGGGTCATTGCAGCTGTAAGGCGAACCACTGAGCCACTGTGCCACCCATTTAGATAGATTGTGAACAGCTGTGGCTGAAGCACTGATTCTTGTGGTACCCAATTACTAATCTTGGCAATGAGTAATTTATTCCTACTCTCTGCTTTCTTTCTGTTAACCAGTTCTCAATCCATAGTGGTATGTTATTCCCAATCCCATTTGCTCTAATTCTGTTTATTCATCTCCTTTGCGGCATCTTATCAAAAGCCGTCTTAAAATCCAAAGACAGCACATCCACTGGTTTTCCTTTCGATATGCTACAAGGAACATCCTCAAAAAATAAACTCCAACAGGTTTGTCAAACATGATTTCCGTTTCATAAATCCACATTGACTGAGCCCGATCATATCATTTGTTCCAAGTGCTGTGATATCTCATTCTTCTTAATAGATTCTAACATTTTCACTGCTACTGACATCAAATTAACAGGTTTATAGTTCTCTGTTTCTCTTTCGCTCTCTTCTTAAAAATTGGGGTGACATTTGGTAATTTGCAGTGTGCAGGAACCCTTCCAGAATCTATAGAATTTTGAAAGATAACCACGGATGCATCTACTATTTTATAGCCACTTCCTTCAATACTCTGGGATGTAGCTCATCTAGTCCAGGGAATTTATTAATTTACAATACAATTATTTTTTCAATAACTACCTCTTTATTTATACTAATTGATTTCAGTTCCTCATTTTTACAAGTCCCATGTTTCACTAGAATTACTTGAGGATTTTCTGTATCTTCCTCCGTGAAGATAGATACAAAGTAATTGTTTAGTCTCTCCGCCATTTCCTCATTCTCCATCACAAACTCTCCTATCACCGCTTGCAATGGACCCACATCCACCCTTGCTAATCTATTCCTTTTCAAATACATAAAGAAGCATTATGTTTCTAGCTAGTTTACATTCCAGATTTATTTTCCCTTTCCGGATTAGTTTATTGGTTCTCCTTTGTTGGTTTCTAAATCGCTCCCAATCCTCGGGCTTGCCACGTTTCCTGGTGACCTTGCAAGGCTTACAAGTTTGACCGAATGCAATCTTGTTTCGCCAGGGATGATTCACCTTTCCTGTTGGGTTTTAGGTCCTTCGAGGAATGTACATTTCTTGTCAACCGTGAAATAACATCTTTAACTGCAGCTATTGTCTGTCAGCTGTCAAATCGTTCAATGCATTTTCCCAATACACCACAGGCAATTTGCCCTTCATATCTTCATAGTTTCCTTTGTTCAGATTTACAAGCCTCGTTTCAGAATGAACTATAACATTTTTTCAAATGTAAAATACTATCATATTGTGGTCACGATTTCACAATGGCTCCTTTACAGAAAGGTTATTAATTAGCCCTTTCTCATTACAAAATACGAAACCTGAAATAGCTCAATCCCGAGTTGGTTCTTCAACATACTGCTCCAGTCATCCATCTCATACACATACTAGAATTCATCCTCCACAGAATTAGTGCTAATTAGCATGAGGCAATCTATCTGTAAATTGAAGATGCCCATTGTTACTGCATTGCCCATGTTAAATACAGCTGTAATTTCCTGATGTTTCCCATGTCCAACATTACCACTGTAGTTTGATGGTCTACAAAACATCTCCCACCAATGTTTGCTGCCTCTTGCTGTTTCTTAACTCCACCCAAACTGATTCTATATCTTGCTCCTTTGATCTAAGATGCTGTCTCACTAATGTACTGTCTCGTCCTGCATCAACAGCACTATCACACCTCCTTTTCCCCTCCGCCTATCCTTCCTAAATGACTGCATCGAGGATTAACATGTTCGTGTCGGAATGACGGGCCAGGCCTAAATTAACCAAAACTTTAATCCATTTTAAAAATCAAGGACCACAATCCAACAGGCGCATGTTGAAATGAGAGATCAAAAGCCAGAAACAAATGCAGGTAGACACATTGAATTCTGCCTCTGGGTGAAGGACACTGTCCAAGGCGGATGGACAGTCTGTCCAATAATATTCCTCATCCCAAAACTCTCTGGGACTCCTTTCCACCCAGACGCAACCCAGCTCAGCAGTTTGCTTCACCAGTGAATATGTTTTAATTGAAAGCTAGTCTAATGATGGCCATGAAACCATTGTCAATTGTTGTAAAAACCCATCTGATTCACTAATGTCCTTTAGGGAAGGAAATCTGCTGTCCTTACCTGGTCTGGCCTACATGTAACTCCAGATCCACAGCAATGTGGTTAACTCTTACATGCCCTTGAAATGGCCTCGCAAGCCACTCAGTTCAAGGGCAATTAGGGATGGTCAATAAATGCTGGCCTGGCCTGCGACGCCCACATCCTTTGAAAGAATTTTTAAAATGTTACCGTTGGGATGTTGTTCAATATGTTCCTTGGGGTCCTGTCCATTGACATGTTAATTCAGCACAATGAGGACAGAACCAGTTTGACCAGTGGACCTGTTTTCTTGATGTGAAACATTTAACTCAAAGCCCTTGTCGGGAACATTACTGCAGTTTGAAAATGTCTGATCCCCCTGACAGGTCCCACACAGGGATTGAAAAATGTTCGGGAGGCAGTGATACATGTCAATTCCAACCTCAGCTCAAAACTCACGTTGAACAAATTCAGATCCATCTGTCTGACTTTCTCTCTGTGTCTGTCTGTCTCTCTCCCCTGCTCTGTCTGTCTCACTGTCACTCCCCCTCTCTCTCACTCGTTCTATGTCTGTCTCTCTCCGTGTCTGATTTACTCTCTCATTCCACGTCAGTCTCTTTCTCTTCATTTCATGCTCTACCTGTCCAACTTTCGTTCACCCTCTTTCTCTCCCTCTCATTCTCTCTCACTCTTTCTCTCTCTCTCTTTCTCATTTTCTTTGCCAACCTGTCTCTCTCAAACTATGATTCTCTCCACTGTCAGTCTGTCTCATTCCAAGTCAGCCCCTCTCTTTCTCTGTCTCATTCCATCTCACTTTCCCCCTTTCTCTGTCTCATTCTCTCTCACTCACCTTCTCTTTCTCTCTCGCACTCTATCTATCTCTCTCGCCTCCTGGCTCTTGCTCTCTCTCTCTCGGATTTTGCTCTTTATGACTCTTTCTCACTTCCGTTCTCCTTTTTTCTCTCTCTCTCTCTCATTCCCTGTCTGTCTCTCGTGCACATTCCGTCTGCCTAACAGTCTTTTTCATTCCTCTCCCCACGTCTCTACCTCACTCTGTTTGGTGCTCTGTACTTTTCTTTTCTCTCTCTCTCTCTTCAATCCTTTTTCTCACTCCCTGTCTGTATTTCTGTATCAATCTGTCTGCTTCCTTTATCTCACTCTCTGTCACCTCGTCTCTTTCGTTCATGTGGTCTGGCAACCTGTCTCCTTCGTCCAGACAGTCTGCAACCCGGCTCTTTCGTCTCTCTCTCTCTCATTTTTGTTGTTGTAGCAAAGGTATTATTCTGGCTCGAGGGCTAAATATTAATCAGAGATCTTCAGTTCTTGGCTAATTGAAATGAAACGTTATATCATAGAAAGAGAAACATAGAACGTTTAATGCACAGAAAGAGGCCACTTGGCCCATTGTGTCTGTGCCAGCTCAAGAACGATCCACCTATTCTCATCCCACCTTCCAGCATTTGGTCCGTAGCCCTGCAGATTACGGCACTTGAGGTGCATATCCAGACTCCTTTTGAATGAGTTGAGGGTCTCTGCCTCAACTACCTTTTCAGGCAGCGAGTTCCAGACCCACATCAGCCTCTGGATGAAAACATTTTGCCTCATCTCCCCTCTGATTATTTTGACAATCACTTTACATCTATTCTCCCGAGTCACTGGCCTCTCTGCTAAGGACAATAGAACCTTTACTTCCACTCTATCCAGGCACCTCAACATTTTGTACATTTCAATCAGATCTGTTCCAAGGAGAACAAACCCAGCTTATCCAATCTTTCCTCATAGCTGCATTTTCCAGTCCTGGCAACATCCTCGTAAATTCCCTCTGTACCCTCTTCAGTGCAGTTACATCCTTTCTTAGTGACGTGACCAGAACTGCACACAGTACTCAAGTTGGGACCTAACTAATGAATTATACTGTTCCAGCATAACCTCCCTGCTCTTGTATTCTATACCTCGGTGAATAAAGGAAAGGATTCCATATGCCTTCTTCACCACGTTATCGATCTGTCCTTCTACCTTCAGGGATCTGTGGACATTCACTCCAAGGCCCCTTGATACTTCTCAGTATTTTCCCATAAACCGTACATTCAGTTGTCTTGTTTGACCTCCCGAAATGCATCGCATTTCTCTGAGTTGAACTCCATTTGCCACTTTTCTGCCCATCTTACCAGATCATCAATATCTTCCTGCAGCCTGCAACTATACTCCTCGCTATCTACTACAAGGCCAATCTTTGTGTTGTCTGCAAACTTCTTGATCATGCCCCCTACATTGCCATCCAAAACTTTAATATATACCACAAAAAGCAGGGGACTCAGTACTGAGGCCTGCAGAAGGCCACTGGAAACATCCCTCCATTCACTAAAACACCCGTCAACAATTACCCTTTGTGTCCTGCCACTGAGACAGTTCTGTATCCACATTGCTGCATTTCCCTCGATCCCATGGGATTTTAATTTTTTAACCAGTCTGTCCTGTGGGACCTTATCAAAAGCCTTGCTAAACTTCATGTCGACCACATCAACTGCACTACCCTCATCTATCTTTCTTGTTATTTCTTCAAAAAATTCAATCAAGTTGGTCAAACAAGATGTTCCCTTAATGAACTGACTATCTTTGATTAAGCTATGCCTTTCTAAGTGACAGTTTATCCTGTTTCAGAAAATATTCAAATTATTTGCCCACTAATGAGGTTATTCCGACTGGCCTGTAATTAATCGGTTTATCCTTTTCTCCCTTTTTAAACAGAGGTACAATGTCAGCTGTTCTCCAATACTCCAGCTCCACACCTGTGTCCAGTGAGCACCCAAACTCCCCATCTCTGTCAACTCCGCCAGCCCCTACAGCCCTTACTATCTCTGTCACCTGCTCCAGCCCATACAATCCTCCCAGCCCTGGTAACTTCCTCCAGCCCCTAAAACCCTCCCTATTTCTGTAACCGCCTCCATCCTCTACAGCCCTCCCAATCTCTGTTAACTCCTCAGCCGCACAACAATCCCTATTACTGTGATCTCCTCCAGCTCCGAAAACCCTCCGAGCTCTGTTACCACCTCAGCACCCCAATTCTCCCTATCTCTGTAACCTCGTCCAGACTGCATAAACCTCCCCATCTCTGCCATGTCCTTCAGTCCCCACAACTATCCCTATCTTGTCACATCCTCCAGCCTGTACATCCCTTCCTATCTCTCCAAACTCCACCAGCCCTCCAAGACTCAATATCTCTGGAACCTCCTCCAACCCAACAACTGCCCCTGTCTCTGTAACCTCCTCCATCCCCTAGAAGCTTCCCTAAATCTGTCACCGCCTCCAGTGCCAATAACTCTCCCTATCACTGTAACCTCCTCCAGCCCCTGCAACCCTCCCTATCTCTGTAACCTCCTCCAGCCCCTACAACCCTCCCTATCTCTGTAACCTCCTCCAGCCCATACAACCCTCCCGAGCTCTGTAACCTCCTCCAGCCCATACAACCCTCCCTATCTCTGTCACCTCCTCCAGCCCGTACAACCCTCCCTAGCTCTGTAACCTCCTCCAGCCCAGACAACCCTCCCTAGCTCTGTAACCTCCTCCAGCCCGTACAACCCTCCCTATCTCGGTAACCTCCTCCAGCCCCTGCAGTCCTCCGTCTAACTGTCAACACTTCCAGCCCCTAAATCGATCCCTATCTCTCTCATTCCCCGCAGCCCCTAGAACACCACACCCCCGCCATGTCTGCAACTTCCTTCAGCCCATACAAACCTCCCGATCTCTGTAACCTCCTCCACCACGACAACCCTCCCTGCCACTGTGACCTCCTTCACCCCCTACAACACTCTGTATTTCTGTCACCTCCTCCCCATCTCTGTAACCTTTTCCAGCCCCTACAACCCACCCTAGCTCTGCAACAGCCACCAGCTCCTACAACCTTCCCTCTCTTTGTCACCTCCTCAGCCCTTACAACCCTGCCTAGCTCTGTAACCCCCACCAGCCCCTAATACCATCCATATCTCTGTAAGCTCCTCCAGCCTCTATATTCCTTCCTATCTCTCCAACCTCCTCCAGCCTCTGCAACCCTCAATATCTCTGTAAACTCCTCCACCAGCAACAACCCTCCGAATATTTAACCTCCTCCAGCCCCTACAGCCTTCCCTATCTCTTCAACGTCCTCCAGCCCCTACAAACCTCACTATCTCTGAAAGCTTCTCCACCAAGATAGCCCTCTCGATCTCTGTCGCCTCCTCCACCAAGACAACCCTCCCTATCTCTGTCACCTCCTCCAGGCCCAACAACCTTCCCTGTCTCATGGTTCAGGTCAGTGATGAAGGTACAGTGGTGCAGTGGTTAGCACCGCAGCCTCACAGCTCCAGCGACCCGGGTTCGATTCTGGGTACTGCCTGTGTGGCGTTTGCAAGTTCTCCCTGTGTCTGCGTGGGTTTCCTCCGGGTGCTCCGGTTTCCTCCCACTTGCCAAAGACTTGCAGGTTGATAGGTTAATTGGCCATTATAAATTGCCTCGAGTAGAGGTAGGTGGTCGGGAAATATTGGGATGTGGGACGAATATGGGATTAGTGCAGGATTAGTATAAATGGGTGGTTGATGGTCGGCACAGACTCGGTGGGCCAAAGGGCCTGTTTCAGTGCTGTATCTCTAAAAAAAAAAAAACAAACTCTCTAACGTCCTCAGCCCTACAACCTTCCCGATCTCTGTAACCTCCTCCACCCCTACAACCTTCCCTGTTTCATGTTTCAGGTCAGTGATGAAGGTTCTGATGAGGGATCACCGTCATGCAAAGTTAACTCTGCTTCTCTCTCCACAGATGCTGCCAGACCTGCTGAGTATTTCCTGAATTTCCTGTTTTTGTTTCACTTTAGATCGATGCCCCCTTGTCACTGACCTCTCTGCGAAGGTAAATAGGCCCATCACGTACACTCTATCCGGGCCCCTCAATACTTACGACATTTCAATCTAACCTCACCTCAGACATCTCTGTTCCAAGCACAACAGTCCCAGCCTATCCAATATTTTCTCACAGCAAAATTGTTTTCCAGACCTGGCAACATCCTCGTAAATGTGCTCTGTACCCTCTCTAGTGCAATTAAATTAAAAGCAAAATACTGCGGATGCTGTAAATCTGAAACAAAAACAAGAAATGCTGGAATCACTCAGCAGGTCTGGCAGCATCTGTGGAAAGAGAAGCAGAGTTAACGTTTCGGGTCAGCGACCCTTCTTCGGAACTGACAAATATTAGAAAAGTCACAGATTATAAACAAGTGAGGTGGGGGTTGGGCAAGAGATAACAAAGGAGAAGGTGCAGATTGGACCAGGCCACATAGCTGACCAAAAGGTCACGGAGCAAAGGCAAACAATATGTTAATGGTGTGTTGAAAGACAAAGCATTAGTACAGATTAGGTGTGAATATACTGAATATAGAACATCAGCAAGTGCAAACCTGAAGAAAAACAACCTGAACAAAACAGTGGGTCAGCAAACTGAACAAACAAAGATGAAATGAAATAAATGCAAAAAAAGATTGTAAAAAATGTAAAAAGGAATGTAAAAAAAAAGGAAGAAAAAATAACTAAAAATGACTAAAAATGAAAGTAAAGTGGGGGGCTGTCATGCTCTGAAATTATTGAACTCAATGTTCAGTCTGGCAGGCTGTAGTGTGCCTAATCGGTAGATGAGATGCTGTTCCTCGAGCTTGCGTTGATGTTCACTGGAACACTGCAGCAATCCCAGGACAGAGATGTGAGCATGAGAGCAGGGGGGAGTGTTGAAATGGCAAGCAACCGGAAGCTCAGGGTCCTGCTTGCAGACTGAGCGGAGATGTTCCACAAAGCGGTCACCCAGTCTGCGCTTGGTCTCCCCAATGTAGAGGAGACCACACTGTGAGCAGCGAATACAGTATACTACATTGAAAGAAGTACAAGTAAATCGCTGCTTCACCTGAAAGGAGTGTTTGGGGCCTGGGATAGTGAGGAGAGAGGAGGTAAATGGGCAGATATTACACCTCCTGCGATTGCAAGGGAAGGTGCCCTGGGACGGGGACGAGGTGGTGGGGGTAATGGAGGAGTGGACCTGGGTGTCGCGGAGGGAATAATCCCTTCGGAATGCTGACAGGGGAAGGGAGGGGAAGATGCGATTGGTAGTGGCATCACGCTGGAGGTGGCGAAAATGGCGGAGGATGATCCTTTGGATATGGAGGCTGGTGGGATGAAAAGTGAGGACAAGGGGAACCCTGTCACGGTTCTGGGAGGGAGGGGAAGGGGTGAGGGTAGAGGTGCGGGGAATGGGTCGGTCACGGTTGAGGGCCCTGTCAACCACAGTGGGGGGAAATCCTCGGTTGAGGAAAAAGGAGGTCATATCAGAAGCACCGTCATGGAAGGTAGCATCATCAGAGCAGATGCGTCGGAGACGGAGAAACTGGGAGAATGGAATGGAGTCCTTACAGGAGGTAGGGTGTGAAGAAGTGTAGTCGAGGTAGCTGTGGGAGTCAGTGGCCTTAGAATGGATATTGGGAGACAACCTATCCCCAGAGATGGAGACAGAGAAGTCGAGGAAGGGAAGGGAAGTGTCAGAGATGGACCATGTAAAGGTGAGAGAAGGGTGGAAATTAGAAGCAAAGTTGATAATGTTTTCTTGTTCGAACCGGGAGCAGGAAACAGCACCGATACAGTCATCAATGTACCGGAAAAAGAGTTGGGGGAGGGGGCCTGAGTCGGACTGGAACAAAGAATGCTCGACATATCCCACAAAAAGACAGGCATAACTAGGACCCATGCAATTAAATCCTTTCTGTAATGTGATGACCGGAACTGCACAAAGCACTCACGGTTCGGCCCAACCAATGACTTATGTAGTTAGATCTTAACCTCTCTCCTATTCTACACCTCGGCTAATAAAAGAAACGTATTCTCTATGTCTTCTTAACTCACTTAGCGACCTGTCCTGCTATCTTCATGAATCTATGAACATTCACTCCAAGGTCCCACACTTCTTCTACACCTGGAAGGATTCTCCCATTAATTGTGCATTCCTTTGCCTAGCTCGGCCTCCCCAAATTCATCACCTCACAGTTCTCTGCGTTGAATACCATTTGCCACTTGTCTGCCCACCTGACTAGTCCATTAACATCTTCCTGCAGTCTACAGCTACTCTGGTCTCTCTCAACCACACGGCCATTTTTTTGTATCACCTGCAATCTTTTTGATCATGCGCACAAGAGGGGATAAGTCTCCACTGACACGGTTATACCCCTGATCATTGCTATTAGTGACACTCAACAGAGCAAACACATTATATCAGCAGTTTTGACTCTGATGTAAATAATGTGGTGGATAAAAAACAATAATTTCAATGTCAATGACATTTTCTGAGTAAGACATCTCTCGGGAATAAACCTGAAATCTGTACTCATACTGGATAGATAGCAATTCTGAGAGGCGTCATTTACATTTTCCATATTATTGTATTGACCCTGTTCACTCCTGGCATTTCTATTGTAAATGTAACTGATCTGTCTGCAGTGGACACTGAATCCAGGGACAAAAGCAATCCCTTTTCACTCTGTTCCTGCCTTTTCCCAGTTAAAATGTGAACTTTGAGTCTCTGATTCGGGACCATGTTCAGGGTTACAGCCCAGAAACTACTGTGATTGATATTATGGGACAGACACTGTACGCATCCATTTGGGAGGCAGTTGGGTAGTGAGAATATCACTGGTCACGTAATCCAGAGGCCCAACATGATGGCCTGGGGACAGGGGTTCAAATCACCCCTTAACCTTCTAAATTCCAGGGATACAGAGTAAAGCTCCATCTACACTGTCCCATTGAACACTCTGAAGCCAAGCACAGTGTGGGGTTCGACACAGAGTAGATTTCCCTCTGCACTGTCCCATCACACACGCCCAGGGCAGGAGCAGCATGGGGTGAGATACAGAGTAAACACAGGACCTATTGTATTTTAAACAGAGAAATGGTCTTGTGCAGTACAAACTGAGAGCGGGTGAAACGCAGCAAAAGCAGAGACGACTCCCAGGGCAGGAACATCATGGGGTGGATACAGAGTGAATCTCGCTCTACATTCTCTGAAACAGACAGAGAGAGAGATGGAAAGAGAGAAATAGAGACACACAGAAAGAGAGGGTGACTGAGAGTGAAAGAAGGATATTTAACATCGGACATAGGAAGAGGAGGAGGCAATTTAACTCCTCAACCCTGTTCCTGCATTCAGTTAGATCAGGGCTGATCTGTGATCTAACCAACACCATATTGTATCCCACCTTTGCCCCTTATCTCTTAATACCTTTGGTTAAAAAGAATCTATCAATCCCAGATTTAAAAATTAACAATGAAGCCAATATGAATCCCTATTTGCAGAAGAGAGTTCCAAAATTGCAAAGAAATCCAAAGGAATGACTGACAGGCTGGGGTTGTTTTCTTTGTAACAGAGGAGGCTGAGGGGAGATTGAGTTGAGGTGCATAAAATTATGAGGGGCCTCGGTAGAGTGGATGGGAAGAACCTATTTCCCTTAACACAGAGGTCCATAAGAGGGGTCATAGATTTCAAAATGTCAACAACAAATATCACGATGGTGTAATAGCTTGATGGATGTTTAAAATGGAGGATATTTCCTCTGGATCTCTCCTGATGTTTCTCTCTCCGTACCTATCTCTGATATGGCTGTGCACACAGCAGTGAAGAATTATGTCAAATTAATGTATCTTACATTCTCCCTTTCAATCCAGCCCATCAATCTCTCTCTCTCCAACCTTGTCCCTATCCACAGCACTCCCTCTTTCTGCATATCTAACCCTCTCTCCCTCTGTCTCTCTCCTAGTGTCAGAGATAGCAGGAGGGAGAGACAGAGCGAGGAAGACAGAGAGAGAATGTTGAAGGAACTATACTCTGTTCCTAAGCTTTGCTGAACCTGCTCTCAGAGTGTTTGATGGGTTACATTAATCGGCCGTGTACAGTCCTGTATCAGGCTGTGAAGAAGCAGAGCATGTTCAGTACGCAACGGGTCAACGGGAACGATTCACTCCTGTCTGCTATTGGGAAAAGAGACGGACATTAACATCAAGACGGCGTTTGACCGAATGTGACATCGAGGAGCCCGAGTAAAACTGAAGTCAGTAGGAATCCGCTGGTTGGAGTCATACTGAGCACAACGGAAGATGGTTGTGGTTGTTGGAGGTCAATCATCTCAGTCCCAGGACATCACTGCGGGACTTCATCAGGGTAGTGTCCTCGGCCTAACCATCTTCAGCTGCTCCCTCAATGAGCTGCCCTCCATCGTCAGGCCAGAAGTAGGGATGTTCACTGATGATTGCACAGTGTTCAGTTCCATTCGCACCTCCTCAGATCATGAAATCCCAGCAGGAAATGCTGGAAATACTGAGCAGGTCAGGCAGCATCTGTGGAGAGAGAAACAGAGTTTGTGATTCAGCTCGATGGTTTCCAGATTTCCAGCATCCACAGTATTTTGCCTCAGATAATGAAGCAATCCATAGCCACATGCACCAAAACCCAGACAACATTCAGGTTTGGGCCGACCAGTGGGAAGTAACATTCATCTCACACAAGTGCCAGGCAATGACCATCTGCTACAAGAGAGAATCCAACCACCTCCCCTTGGCATTCAAAGCATTATCCCATCGCTGAATCCCCCAGCATCAACATCCTGGGGAAACATTGACATCAAACTTAACTGAACGAATCACATCAATAGTTTCTTCACCCAGTGGCTGGCGGGAGTCTGGAACTCAGTGCCTGAAAGGATTAGTATAAAATATGTGGTTGATGGCTGGCACAGACTCGGTGGGCCGAAGGGCCTGTTTCAGTACTGTATCTCTCTGTGACTCTGTGACTCTAAAGGATGGTAGAGGCAGAAACCCTCATCACATTTAAAACAATCTCTTGGATATGTACTTGAAGGAATAACTTCTCCATATTTAACGTGGGTAAGGAATAACTCTCCTCGTCTGCACTGGCGCATCGAACAACTCAGAGAAGGAACAGCACGGGTTAGATACAGAGTACAGCTCCATTTAAACATTCCCTGGAGTGTCAGATTAACCTGGGTCAATCACAGTGCCTGGTTCAGCCTCAAGACTCACCTGCCTCAGTCACTGAGTCGCTCCTGTATCACTTGCCTTAATGTAAGCGGATGCCGGGTTTGGGAGCAGGACAGGCACACGGGATTGGGACGACTGCTCATGTGGAGGATAAGCATTAGTAGTCCCTCAGAGAAGCAGAACAGACCAGCAAGACTCAGAAAAGGAAACTTGTGTTGAATTTGAGAGTCTTGCAATGTGGAATGTTTTAGTATTTGGTGAGAATGTTGAGCCAGTGAAATTTTGCCCCAGTGGGATGAATAGACACTATATGACTTTATTACAACAGTAAGGTCCCATATGTACTGTAAATATGGACTGAAATAACAATTTAACTGATCAATTTTCAGCTGCATTTTATGACTACAGTTATACCTCCTATCTTGTGAGAATGTACATAAGACACGATGGGATGAAGTCAAAGTGGACACTGTTGAATTTGCTAGCTTGATCTTTGTGGGAACACAAGGGTTAAGTAGGTTTAAAATATTAAATGGTCAATTCACTTGTTGAAGTAAACACTCAACAGAAATGGGTATGGAATGTCCTATGTGCTGCATTCCTACTCCTACATCTGTCCTGTCCGGACCCCTCATGATTTTGAACACCTCTGTCAAATCTAATCTCAAGTTTCTCTTCTCTATGGAGAACAACACCAGCTTCTCCAATCTATCCACGTAACTGAAGTCTCTCAACCCTGGAACCTTGCTCGTGAATCTTTTCTGCACCCTCTCTAATGCCCCCACATCCTTCCGAAAGTACGGTGTCCAGAATTGGACACAATACTAGTTGAGGATAAAGCAGTGTTTTATAAAGCTTCATCGTAACCTCCTTGCTTTTAAACTGTAAGCCTCGATTTACGAAGCCAGGCATCTCATATGCCTTTTAACCACTTTCTCAACGAACCCTGCCACCTTCAATTTGTGCACAGGTATCCCCAGCTCTCTCTGTTCCTGCACCCACTTTCTTCTGTTCTTAGGTTCTCATGACAGAGAGGGGCAGGAGGACAGGTAGGTCTAGAAAGGAGGGGGAGAGAGAGCAAACAAACAGGAAGCATCTATGGGAACACCACCACCTGCAAGTTTCCCTTCAATGCGCACACCATCCTGACTTGGAACTAGATCGCCGTTCCTTCACTGTCACTGGGTCAAAATCCTGGAACTCCCTTCCTAACAGCACTGTGGGTGCATCTACCCCGCGTGGACTGCAGCGGTTCAAGGGCAAATAGGGATGGGCAATAAATGCTGGCCTGGCCAGTAACTCACACATCCAACAAATGAATAAAGAAAATAAAAATTTGACACCGAGTCACTTCAGGAGATATTGTACTAGACGACCAAAAACTTGGTCAGAGGTTGGCTTGAGGGAGCGTCTTCAAAGAGGAAAGAGATTTAGTTAGACGGAGAGGTTTAGGAAAGGAATTACAGAGTTAGGGACTTGGCATCTTGAAGGCACGGCCACCAATGCTGGAACAATTCAAATTGGGGATCCTCAAGAGGCCAGAATTAGAGGATCGCAGATACTGGTGGATTGTGGAGCTGGAGGAGATTGCAGAGATAGGGAGGGGTCATTTGTGGAAGACAGTTCCAAACTTCTACCACCCTTTGTGTGCAGATGTGTTAATAAATTTCACCCTTGAAAGGGTTTTGGACTAATTTTAAATTTTTCCACTGTCCCCTTCGTCCGAAATTCCTCCAACCAGTGAGAACAGTTTCTCGCTATCTACCCCATCAGTTTCCAGTATTGTCCTGTAAACTTTGATCAAATCACCCCTCACCCTTCGAAATTCCAACGATACAGAGTAAAGCTCCGTCTGAACTGTCCCTTCAAATGCTGCCAAGCCAAGTACAACCTGGAGTTATCGACAAAGGAAATCTCTGTGCTCTCTGTTCTATCAAACACCAGCAGGGCAGGTACAGTGTGGGGTTCGAAACAGAATAAAGCTGCCTTTCTTTATGCCTCTCTTTCTCCTCCTCCATCCAGATGGAGGGAGCAACAGTGTGAAAGACAGGGATAGATATAGAGAGGGAAGAACAGAGAGAGGGAAGGATAGCAATGGTGAGAGATTACCGGAGAGAAAGAGGAAGAGATTGGGATGGAGTTTGGTTAAGAAAAATCCCAAAGCCTTTTACTCATTTATAAGGAGCAAGAGTGTAACTAGAGAAAGGATTGGCCCACTCAAGGACAAAGGAGGAAAGTTATGCGTGGAGTCAGAGAAAATGGGTGAGATTCTAAACGAGTACTTTGCATCAGTATTCACCGAGGAAAGGGACATGACGGATGTTGAGGTTAGGGACAGATGTTTGATTACTCTCGGTAAAGTCGGCATAAGGAGGGAGGAAGTGTTGGGTATTCTAAAAGGCATTAAGGTGGACAAGTCCCCAGGTCCGGATGGTATCTATCCCAGGTTACTGTGGGAAGCGAGAGAGGAAATAGTTGGGGCCTTAAGAGATATCTTTGCAACTTCCTTAAACACGGGTGAGGTCCCGGAGGACTGGAGAATTGCTAATGTTGTCCCCTTGTTTAAGAAGGGTAGCAGGGATAATCCAGGTAATTATAGACCAGTGAGCCTGATGTCAGTGGTAGGGAAGCTGCTGGAGAAGATACTGAGGGATAGGATCTATTCCCATTTGGAAGAAAATGGGCTTATCAGTGATAGGCAACATGGTTTTGTGCAGGGAAGGTCATGTCTTACCAACTTAATAGAATTCTTTGAGGAAGTGACAAAGTTGGTTGATGAGGGAAGGGCTGTAGATGTTGTATACATGGACTTCAGTAAGGCGTTTGATAAGGTTCCCCATGGTAGGCTGATGGAGAAAGTGAAGGCGCATGGGGTCCAAGGTGCACTAGCTAGATGGATAAAGAACTGGCTGGGCAAAAGGATACAGAGAGTAGCAGTGGAAAGGAGTTTCTCAAAATGGAGACGTGTGACCAGTGGTGTTCCACAGGGATCCGTGCTGGGACCACTGTTGTTTGTGATATACACAAATGATTTGGAGGAAAGTACAGGTGGTCTGATTAGCAAGTTTGCAGACGACACTAAGATTGGTGGAGTAGCAGATAGTGAAGGGAACTGTCAGAGAATACAGCAGAATATAGATAGACTGGAGAGTTGGGCAGAGAAATGGCAGATGGAGTTCAATCAGGGCAAATGCGAGGTGATGCATTTTGGAAGATCCAATTCAAGAGTGAACTATACAGTAAATGGAAAAGTCCTGGGGAAAATTGATGTACAGAGAGATTTGGGTGTTCAGGTCCATTGTTCCCTGAAGGTGGCAACGCAGGTAAATAGAGTGGTCAAGAAGGCATACGGCATGCTTTCTTTCATCGGACGGGGTATTGAGTACAAGAGTTGGCAGGTCATGTTACAGTTGCATAGGACTTTGGTTCGGCCACATTTGGAATACTGCGTGCAGTTCTGGTCGTCACATTACCAAAAGGATGTGGATGCTTTGGAGAGGGTGCAGAGGAGGTTCACCAGGATGTTGCCTGGTATGGAGGGCGCTAGCTATGAAGAGAGGTTGAGTAGATTAGGATTATTTTCATTAGAAAGACGAAGGTTGAGGGGGGACCTGATTGAGGTGTACAAAATCATGAGAGGTATAGACAGGGTGGATCGCAAGAAGCTTATTCCCAGAGTGGGGGATTCAATTACTATGGGACACGAGTTCAAAGTGAAGGGGAAAAGTTTTGGGGGGATATGCGTGGAAAGTTCTTTATGCAGAGGGTGGTGGGTGCCTGGAACGCATTGCCAGCGGAGGTGGTAGACGCGGGCACGATAGCATCTTTTAAGATGTATCTAGACATATACATGAATGGGCAGGAAGTAAAGAGATACAGAACCTTAGAAAATAGGCGACAGATTTAGATAGAGGATTTGGATCGGCGTAGGCTTGGAGGGCCGAAGGGCCTGTTCCTGCGCTGTGTTAATTTCTTTGTTCTTTGAGTGTGTCGGTCAGTGTTCCTGCAAAGCTGTGTGCAGCAGCCTGGAAGGTACCATGCAGGTCCTGTTCCATGATAAATAACACACGTCTTCGAAGATTGATATAAATGTAAAGGGACTGCACACGGGACAATAAAACGTGCCGTGCACAACAGCTACATTTTTATTGGGAACATTGGAGCCAGCTGTAGCTCAGTGGGTAATAATCCTGCCTCTGAGTTATACGTTTGTGGGTTCAGGTCTGAACATAAAATCGAGGCTGATGCCACCCAACAGAAAATCAGAACAAACCAGAGAGACTCAGAAAAGGAAACTTGTGTTGAATTTGTGAGCCTCGCTTTCTGGAATGTTTTAGTGTTTAGTCAGAATGTTGACCCAGTGAAATTTTGCCCCTGTGGGATGAGAGTTATCTGAATAGAGATTCTAACATCTTATTGCAACATGAAGGTACCGTGCGTACTGAGTATAACAACATTTGCAGAGTCCATCATATAAAATACTTTACTGGGTGTGGGATCAGGGTTTGATATTTCCAAAACACTGAGGTAAACTCGAACTTTGAATCAGCCCTGGGAGGAAAGTAAACCTGGAGACTTTCAAACAGTAATCAATGTCAGATTTGATGAATTATTAGGGATTAATCAAACACAGTATCCAAAGCAGACAGAATATGCTGTTAATTAGCGGGATACGGGTTTTTTTTTTCACCAGCCTGCATAAGGAAGTGTACCCTCTGCAGTTGTGGTATCACCAAAAGCAGCCAACTTTAAATGACAGATTGATGTATGTGGCGTTTTACCGAGGTTCTGAGAGAGGAGAGAGAAACAGGCATAGACACAGACAGACACACACCCACAGAGAAAGACACGCACCTACACGCACACAAACAGACTGCCCCAGGGACAGAGAGCGACAGAGAATATTTCAATTTCCAAAAGGCATTCGAGAAGGTCCATCTTAGATTTAAAAATGAACAATTGATTTTGCATTTATGGTCGTTTACAGAAGACAGTTCCAAACTAACACCACCTTTAGTCTGGAGAGGTGTTTCCTCACTTCACTCCTGAAAGGTCTGCCTCTAATTTTGAGACTATGCTCACCAGTCCCAGACTCCCCCAAACATAAAAACATAAAAACGGACAGTAAAACTTTCTATCGGGACATAAAAAGGAATCTTTTGGCTGAGACAAATGTGGGTTCATTACAGGCACAGTCAGGGGAATTTATAATGGTGTAGAGAGAAATGAGAGTGAAGCTATATGTTAACTTTGTGTCTGTCTTCACTGAGGAAGATACAAGAAATCTCCCAGAATTATAATCCCAGGGATTGGGGGAATGAGGAATTGAAGGAAATTAGTATTAGTGAGAAGGTTGTATTGGAGAAATTAATGGGGCTGAAGTTTGATAAGTTCCCAGGACCTGAGATTCGACATCCCAGAGTGTTGAAAGAGGTAGCTATGGAGATAATGGATGCATTGGTGATCATCTTCCAATATTCTATACTTTCTGGAACGGGTCCTGCAGATTGGAAAGTAGCAAATGTCAGCCCTGTATTTAAGAAGGGAGGGAGAGAGAAAACAGGGAATTTCAGACCTGTTAGCCCTCCATCAGTGATTGGGAAAAGGATAGAATCTCTTCTAAAGGATGTGATAAATGGATACTTGGATAATAATGATCTGATTGGGCATCGTCAACATGGATTTAGGAATGGGAAATCATGTTTGACGAACCCGTTGGAGTTTTTTGAGGATGTTCCAGCAGAATTAATAAAGGTGGACGTTGTGTACTTGGATCTTCAGAAGGCTTTTGATAAAGTCTCCCATAGAAAACTGGTTAGCAAAATTAAAGCACATGGGACAGGAGGTAATATACTGGCATGGATGCAGGATTGGTTAACAGGCAGAAAACAGAGAGTAGGAATAAACGGGTCATTCTCCCATTGGCAGACTGTGACCGCAAGGATCAGTCCTCGGGCCCCAGCAGTTCACAATATACTTCAATGATTTGGATGTGGGGACCAAATGTAATATTCCCAAGTGCTCAGATGACAAAAGTTGGGAATGTGTGTTGTGAAGAAGATGCAAAGCGGCTGCAAGGGGATTTGGTCAGACTTAGTGAGTGGGCAAGAACGTGGTGGATGGAATATAATGTGGAAAAATGAGAGGTTATCCATTTTGGAAGGAAAAACAGATGTGCAGAATATTTGTTAGATGGTAAGAGATTAGAAAGTGTAGATGTACAAAGTGACCTGGGTGTCCCCGTCAATAAGTCACTGAAAGCTAATCTGCAGGTGCACAAAGCAATTAAGAAGACTAATGGTATGTTAGTCTTTATCACAAGAGGATTTGAGTACAGGAGTAGTGAAGTCTTACTTCAATCGTATAGAACCTTGGTTAGACCGCACCTGGAGTACTGTGTGCAGTTTTGGTCCCCTTACCTTTGGAAGGATATTATTGCCAGAGAGGGAGTGTAATGAAGGTTCAGCAGACCTGTTCCCAGGATGACGGGACTGTCCTATGACGAGAGATTGGGGAAACTAAGGCTGTATTCTCTAGAGTTTCAAAGAATGAGGGGTCATCTCATTGAAACCAACACATACTTAATGGGATAGACAGGGTAGATGTTTCTCCTGGTTGAGGAGTCCAGAATCAGGGGACACAATTTCAAAATAAGGGGCAAGCCACTTAGGGCAGAGATGAGGAGAATTTTCTTTACTCAGAGGGTTGTGAATCTTTGGAATTCTCTACTCCAGAGGGCTGTGGAAGTTCAGTCATTGAGTATGTTTAAAGCAGAGATTGACAGATTTCGAAATACAAATGACATGAAGGAATGTGGGGATATTGTGGGAAAAAGACATTGAAGAGGATGATCAACCATGATAGTATTGAATGGCAGAGCAGGCTCGATGGGCTGAATGGCCTACTCCTCTTCCTATGTTCCAAAGCAGCTGAAATAGTTTCTTCCAAGCTACCCCATCAGTTCCCCTTAATATCTCAACAACTTTGAGTAAATCACCTGGATCCTCCTAAATTCCAGGGAATAAATCCATAGTTTGTGTAATATCACCTGGTAATTTAACCCTTGGAGTCCAGTTATCATTCTGGTAAATCTACACTGCACTCAGATGGAAACAGACTCCCCCCCCCAAGTCTCTTTAGACCTCCAGTATTTCTAACTTTTTACCATTTCTAACGGACTCTGTTCTAGTATTTTTTTTACCGACATTGAAATCTCTCTTCCACAGTTTTGCCCATTTATTTAAGATAATAATATCTCTTTGAAATTTGATGCTTCCAGCTACACTGCTTCCAATGCTGCCTATTTTGGTGTCATTGACAAACTTGGGTATGTGGCATTCTACCACATCATCTTAAATCATTGATAAATACAGCAAAACTGAGACACACACAGGCTTTGCACTCGTAGACAGGAGTGAATCATTCCATCCTGGAGGTTTTTTAATTCAAGATTTATGTTTATTTAAAGAAAAAACAGAATTCAAATTCACAACAGCCCTGTGTGAACTCCTGCTTTTTCAATCATCAGCACAGGCCTTCAAATTAAAACCCATAAAAAGAGATTCATTTTCCTACTGCTGTTGTCTGACTGTCTCAGGTTTTGTATATTGTTCCCTTCTCCTCTTCTTCCATGTGTCTGAGGTCTTTGAAGTTTGTCAGACATTGGTAAACTACTTCATGTGGTGTTCTGTCAATACCTTCAATTCTGAGCATCTGCAAAGGACACAATTCAAATTCTCACCTGATTGCATCAACCAAAACCTGCAGGTCCATTCAAACTCCGCTATTTCCTGTCTCTGCAAAGATCGCTCACACTTCCACAATGCAGGAATGTCTGAATGGAAACAGCTTTTGACACATTTCTCAACACGTTTACTGACACTTTTCAGGATGAAGCTCCATTCAACTGAATGCCAGGATCTGTTTCTCTGTCAAGTTTAAAGCACTAACCTTACATTAGTGAGGAGTCAGTCTCTGAAATAAATGTCCCAGTGTTGGTGTTGTATCATGAAATATCCACTGTAAACAAACCTAAAATAGCTGACTGATGTTCTGTGAGAGGAGGGAAAGAGGGAGACATCAGACCGAGAGGGTGTCTCAGACACAGAGAGTGATAGCAGGATATTTGACAGAGGACAGAGGAAGAGGAGACCATTTAGCCCCTCAACTCTGTTCTGTCATTCAATGAGATCATGGTTGATCTGTGATCGAACTCCATGTACCCGTCTTTGCCCCATATCACTTAATACCTTTTGTTAGCAAAAATCTATCAAACTCAGATTTAATAATTAACAAGTGTCTCAGCATCAATTGCTGTTTGTTGGAGAGAGTTCCAAACCGATACCATACCTGGTGTGTTGAAGTGTTTCTTTATTTCACTCCTGAAAGGTTTTTAGTCTACGTTTAAATTTTTAGACTATGTCCCCAAGTTCTAGACTCCGCAGCCAGTGGGAATAGTTTCTATCTGTCTACCCGATCAGTTTCCCTTAACATTCTGAAAACCTTCATCAAATCACCCCTTAGTCTTCGAAATTCCAGGGATACAGAGTAAAGCTCCATTTACACTGTCCCATTAGACAATCGCAAGCCAAGCACAGTGTGGGCTTGGACACAGAGTAATTTACCCTCTGCACTGTCCCATCACACACTCCCAGGACAGGGGCAGCATGAGGTTAGATACAGAGTAAAGACAGGGCCTATTGTATTATAAACAGAGAAATGGTCTTGTGCAGCACAAACTGAGACCGGGTGAAATGCAGCAGAAGCAGAGACACACACACACAGATCCAGGCACTAATACACACACAAACCGACACACAGAGACTGCACAATCTGCACATCAGTAAAAATCACCCAACAGAACCATCATCAAATATCCCCATGTTCTGTCCAAACCAGTGTTGGGCGTTTTGTGTTCTTGTGTGTTCCATTTCACCAGACTGCCTCTATCCTCCTGAAGTCTGCTGCTAGTCCCTTCCATGTTTATTACATTGCAGATGTCACAAACATTGGCAAATGTTGAAGTTATGCCCTGTAAACACAAGTCCAAGTCATTAGTATATATCAAAAACAGCAGTGATCCTAATATAAACCTCCACTGTATACCTCCCTCCAGTCTGAAACAACCATTGTCCACTCTCTCAGCAATGTCGTATCCACTCAGCCACTGCCCCTTTCATCCATGGAGCACCAATATTGCTAACTAGTCAATTAGGAGGCACCATTGAGTCCTCCCCAATGAGGACACTCGTCCCAGACCTCTCTGTTTCTAATCTCCCATCAACGTTTCCTGGACAGGTACAGCATGGATTAGATACAAAGTAATGCTCCTGTCCCATCCAACAGTCCCAAGGCAGGAACATCATGGGGTGGATACAGAGTGAATTTCGCTCTGCACTGTCCGAAACAGAGAGAGGCAGAAAGAGAGAAACAGAGAGACACAGACTGACAGGGTGACTGAGAGCGAAAGAAGGATATTTAACATCGGACATAGGAAGAGGAGGAGGCAATTTAACCCCTCAACATTCTTCCAGCATTTAATGAGATCAGGACTGATCTCTGATCTAACTAACATCATATATCCCACCTTTGCCCTTTATCTCTTAATACCTTTGGTTAACAAGAATCTATCAATACCAGTCTTAAAAATTAACAATTAAGCCAGCATGAATTCCTGTTTGCAGAAGAGATTTCCAAAATTGCAAAGAAATCCAAAGGAATGATTGGAGAGGCTGGGGTTGTTTTCTTTGGAACAGAGGAGGCTGAAGGGAGATTGAGTTGAGGTGTATAAAATTATGAGGGGCCTCGATAGAGTGGATAGGAAGGACCTATTTCCCTTAGCACAGAGGTCCATAAGCGGGGACATAGATTTCAAAATTTCCACAACCAAAAACATGATGGTTTGATGGCTCCCACAGTGGAATAGCTTTCTGGATGTTTAAAATGGAAGATATTCTCTCTGGATCTCTCCTGATGTTTCTCTCTCCATACCTGTCTGTTAGATGTTTGTACACACAGCAGTGAAGGATTACATCAAATTAATATATCTTACATTCTCCTTTTCGATCCATTCCAACAATCTGTCTCTCTCCAACCTTGTCCCTCTATCCAGCACTCTCTCTGTCTGTATATCTCACCCTCTCTCCCTCTGTCTCCGTCCCAGTGTCAGAGATAGCAGGAGGGAGTGACAGAGAGGAGGACAGAGAGAGACACAGAGAAAACCCCCAGATTCTCCAATCTATCCACGTAACTGAAGTCCCTCATCCATGGAACCTTGCTCGTGAACCTTTTCTGCACCCTCTCTAATGCACCCACATCCTTCCTAAAGTGTGGTGTCCAGAATTGGACCATACTCCAGTTGAGGTGAAAGCAATGATTTACGAAGGTCCATCATATCTCTCTTGTTTTGTATTCTCTGTCTCTATTTATAAATCCCAGGACTGACCCCTTATGCCTTCCATTCACTTTCACAACCTGCCCCGCCACCTTCAGTGATTGGTGCACAAATACCACCCCCCCCCCCCGATCTGTCTGTTTCTGCACCCCCTGTTAGAATTGTATTCTTTTGTTTAGATTGCCTCTCCTCCTTCTTCCTGCCTGTGGAGATGGAAGATGTGGGCATGGTTCAGAATGAATACATTGTATCCATCTTCACAAAAGAGGGAACGACACAGACATTGTAGTCAAGGAGGAGGAGTTTGAAATATTGGCTGGGATCAACATACTGAGAGGTCACATTAAGGGTTTCAACATCTTTGAAAGCTGATAATTCACCAAGTTGTTAAGAGGTGTAAGGGAGGAAATAGAGGAGGCTCTGAGCATCATTTTCCAATCCTCTCTGGTTACAATCCAAACTAGTGTCTTATACAAGTTCGAACATAACTTCCTTGCTCTTGTAATCTGAGCCCTATTAATAAAGCCCAGGATACTGTACACTTTATCAACCACTCTCTCAACCTGTCCTGCCAGCTTCAATGACTTATGCACATATACACCCAGCTCCCTCTTCTCCTGGAACCCCTTCAGAATTGTAACCTCTATTCTATATTGCCTCTCCATGTTCTTCCTACCAAAATTAATCATTCACATTTCTCCACATGGAACCTCATGTGTCACTTGTCCACCCATTCCACCAACTTGTCTATGTCCTTTTGAAGTTCTACACTATCCTCCTCACAGTTCACAATGCTTCCAAGTTTCGTATCATCTTCCAACTTTGGAATTGTGCCCTGTACACAGAGGTCTAGGTCATTAATATATATCAGGAAAAGCAAGGGTCCCAACACTGATCCCTGGGGAACTCCACTACAAACCATCTTCCAGCCCGAAAAACATCCATGTACAACTATTCCCCGTTTCCCGTCTCTCAGCCAGTTTTGTATGCATGTTGCTACCGTCCCATTTATTCACTGAGCTGTAATTTTGTGCGGCTCTGTATGAAATGCCCTCTGGTAGACCATGTAAACCAAAGAGACAGAGGAAGATGAGGAGGCACTTTAACCCTTCGACCCTGTTCCAGCATTCAGTGAGATCAGGGCTGATCTCTGATCTAACTAACACCATATATCCCAGCTTTGCCCCTGATCTCTTAATACCTTTGGTTAACAAGAATCTATCAATCCCAGATTTAAAAATGAACAAGTGTCTCAGCATCAATTACTGTTTGTGGAAGAGAGTTCCAAACTGATACCACACCTGGTGTGTTGAAGAGTTTCTTCATTTCACTCCTGAATGTTTTTAGATGATGTTTAGATTTTTAGATTATGCCCACAAGTTCTAGACTCCGCAACCAGTGGGAATATTTTATCTCTGTCTACTCGATCAGTTTCACTTATTATTCTGAAAACTTTGATCTAATCATGCCTTAACCTTCTAAATTCCGTAGATACACAGTAAAGCTCCATCTACACTGTCCCATTAATCACTTCCAGGGCAGGGGCAGCATGGGGTGAGACACAGAGTAAAGACAGGGCCTATTGTATTATAAACAGAGTAATGGTCTTGTGCAAGACAAACCGAGACCGGGTGCAACGCAGCATAAGCAGAGACCACTCCCAGGGCAGGAACATCATGGGGTGGATACAGAGTGAATCTCGCTCTACGCAGTCTGAAACAGACGGAGAAATAGATAAAAAGAGAGAAACAGAGAGACACAGACAGACAGGGTGCCTGAGAGTGAAAGAAGGATATTTAACATCAGACATAGGAAGATGAGGAGGCAATTTAACCCCTCAACCCTGTTACAGCATTCAGTGAGATCAAGGCTGATCTGTGATCTAACTCACACCATATATCCCACCTTTGCCCCTTATCTCTTAATACCTTTGGTTAACACGAATCTATCAATCGCAGATTTAAAAATTAACAATTAAGCCAGCATGAAATCCTATTTTCAGAACAGAGATCCAAAATTGCAAAGAAATCCAAAGGAATGATTGGACAGGCTGGGGTTGTTTACTTTGGAACAGAGGAGGGTGAAGGGAGATTGTGTTGAGGTGTATAAAATTATGAGGGGCCTCGATAGAATAGATAGGAAGTACATATTTCCCTTAGTACAGAGGTCCATAAGCGGGGACATAGATTTCAAAATGAACACAACCAATATCATGATGGTGTGATGGCTCCCACAGTGGAATAACCTGATTGATATTTAAAATGGAGGATATTCCCTCTGTATCTCTCCTGATGTTTATCTCTCCATACCTATCTCTTATATGTCTGTGCGCACAGCAGTGAAGGATGATATCAAATTAATACATCTTACATTCTCCCTTTCAATCCATCCCATCAATCTCTCTCTCTGCAACCTTGTCCCTCTCTACAGCCCTGTCTCTGTCTGCATATCTAACCCTCTCTCCCTCTGTGTCTCTCCCAGTGTCAGAAACAGCAGGAGGGAGAGATATAGAGAGGAAGACAGAGAGTGACACAGAGAACAACCCTGGCTTCTCCAATTTCCCAGAGATGAAATGAAGGGATAATTTCTGCACATCTACCCTGTCCCATCGAATACACTCAGAGAAGGTACAGCACGGGTTAGATATAGAGTACAGCTCCGTTTAAACATTCCCTGGAGTGTCGGATTAACCCGGGTCACTCACTGTGCCTGGCTCAGGCTCAAGACTCACCTGCCTCAGTCACTGAGACGCTCCTGTATCACTTGTCTTAATATAAGTGGATGCCGGGTTTGGGAGCAGGACAGGCACACGGGATTAGGACGACTGCTCATGTGGAGGATACGCATCAGTAATCCCTCAGAGAATCAGAACAGACCAGCAAGACTCAGAAAAGGAAACTTGTGTTGAATTTGAGAGTCTTGCATTGTGGAATGTTTTAGCATTTGGTGAGATTGTTGAGCCAGTGACATTTTGCCCCAGTGGGATGAATAGATACTATATGACTTTATTACAACAGTAAGGTACCGTGTGTACTGTAAATATGGACTGAAATAACAATGTAACTGATCAATTTTCAGCTGAATACTGTGACGACAGTTAGAGTCATAGAGTTATACAGCACAGAAACAGGCCCTTCGGCACATCGTTTTCCGTGCCCACCATCAAGCACCTACCCATTCTAATCCCATTTCCCAGCACTTGGCCCGTAGCCTTGTATGCTACAGCATTTCAAGTGCTCATCTGAACTCTTCTTAAATGTTGTGAGGGTTCCTGCCTCTACCACGGCTTCAGGCAGAACGTTCCAGATTCCAACCACCCTCAGGGTGAAATAAAGTGTCCTCAAATCCCCTCTAAATATCCTGCCGCTTACCCTTACATCTGTGCCCCCTGGTTATTGACCCCTCCGCTAAGGGAAAAAGTTTCTTCCTATCTAACCTATCAATTCCCCTCATAATTTTGTATACCTTAATCATGTCCCCCCTCATCCTTTGCTGCTCGAAGGAAAACAAACCCAGCCTTTCCAGTCTCTCTTCATAGCTGAAATGCTCCAGCTCAGGCAACATCCTGGTGAATCTCCTTTGCACCCTCTCCAGTGCAATCACATCCTTCCTATAGTGTGGCACCCAGAACTGTACAGAGTCCACCAGCTGTGGCCGAACTAGTGTTTTACACAGCTCCATCATAACCTTCCTGCTCTTGTACTCTATGCCTTGGCTAATAAAGGCAAGTATCCCATATGCCTTCCTAACCACGTTATCTACCTGTGCTGCTGCCTTCAGTGATCTATGGACAAGTACACCAAGGTCCCTCTGACACTCTGTACTTCCTATGGTCCGACCATCCATTATATATTCCCTTGCCTGGTTAGTCCTCCCAAAGTGCATCGCCTCAGACTTCTCAGGATTAAATTCCATTTGCCACTGCTTCGCCCATCTTACCAGCCCATCTATATCGTCCTGCAATCTAAGGCTTTCCTCCTCACTATTTAAGACACCACCAATTTTCATGTCATCTGCAAACTTACTGATCATACCTCCTATATTCACATCAAAATCATTAATGTACACTACAAACAGCAAGGGTCCCAGCACCGATCCCTGCGGTACACCACTGGTCAGTTATACTTGCTATCCTGTGAGAATGTACATAAGACACGATGGGATGAAGTCAAAGTGGACACTGTTGAATTTGCTAGCTTGATCTTTGTGGGAACACAAGCGTTAAAAATATTAAATGTTCAATTCACTTGGACAAGTAAACACTCAACAGAAATGGGTCTGGAATGTCCTATGTGCTCCATTCCGAAGACAAGATATGGACAGTAAATGACCAAAGGACTGGAATTACAAGAAGGCAGGATATGGAGAATAAAATGGAGTATTTTAATGACAAGAAATTAGATACGGGTGAGGTTTGGAATGTAGAAGCAAATGCAATGTGTGTGTGGGGTGGTCCAGGCAGTACAGGAAAATATATTGATCACACACAGGGATTGATCATGCAGGGAAAGACCCTAACACTGAGCCCAGTGACATGGTGTACGAGGGGAGAGTGAAGGTCAGTCCTGGATATAAGGGGGTCCCTTTCCTTTATCTGACACTGCAGTCCAGATAGCCGGGCCAGCTATTGGAAGAAGATCCTTCCTGAACGACTGATCATCGATCAGTGGGAACTTGGTGAGATTAAAAACACAGACGAGGTGAGAGTCTGTGGGGATCATTTCCAGCATTGATTTTTCCAGGAATATTCACTGGGATTTTAGTGCTATTTTCCTGGAGTTCTATGCAACCGAGCCTACGTGTAACCTTTAATCTTGTAGTGCATGTGTAATGTTAATTTCTGAAAACCATACAGAGTAAAGCTCAAGGTACTCCAACAAACTCAGGAGTGTTGGCATTTATTACCTTATCGTGTCGAAGCTGCAGTTTAGTTGGACTCGACTTGTGAATAATTGTTTTTAAGTTGCTTTTCCGACCGTACTGCAGCATCCCACCATATAATATACTTTGCTGTCTATATTGTCTGAATACAGACATAAAATAGCCACAAATTTTGCGATTTATGCCGACGGTGAAGTGTTTATTTTGTCTGTGATTTTACTGGACCCCTAATGATAATCAACTCATGTTGTTAGCCACGATTGATTCACATTTTCTGTTGGGCTTTTTGTTTCTGAGAGGAATATACATTTGCTGTCAACCGTGAAATAACTTCTTTAACTACTAAGCATTGTCTGGCTACTGTCAAATAGTTTAATGCATTTTCCCAATACATCATCGGCAACTTGCCCTTCATATCTTCATAGTTTCCATCGTTCAGATTTAAAAGCCTAGTTTCAGAATGAACTATATCGTTTTTCTCAAATGTAAAATTCAATCATATTGTGGTCACGATTTCATAATGGCTCCTTTACAACAAGGTTATTCATTAGCCCTTTCTCATTACAAAATACTAAATCTGAAATAGTTCGATCCCTAGTTGGTTCTTCAACATACTGCTCCAGTCATCCATCTCATACACATACTGGCAATTCATCCTCCACAGAATTAGTGCTAATTAGGATGAGACAATCTATCAGTAAATTGAAGATGTCCATTGTTACTGTATTGCCCATGTTACATGCAGCTGTAATTTCCTGATGTTTACCGTGTTCAACATTACCACTGTAGTTTGGTGGTCGACAAAACATCTCCCACCAATGTTTGCTGCCCTTCCTGTTTCTTAGCTCCACCCAAACTGATTCGACACCTTGTTCCATCGATCTAAGATACTGTCTCACTAATGTACTGTCTTGTCCTTCATTAACAGCACTATCACACCTCCTTTTCCCCTCCGCCTATCCTTACTAAACGACTCCATCGAGGATTAACGTGTTCGTGTCGTAATGATGGGCTAGGCCGAAATTAACCAAAACTTTAATCCATTTTAAAACACAAGGACCACCACCCAACAGGCACATGTTGAAATGAGAGATCAAAAGCCAGACACAAATGCAGGAAGACACATCGAATCCTGCCTCTGGGTGAAGGACACTGTCCAAGGCGGATGGACAGTGTGTCCAATAACATTCCTCATCCCAAAACTCTCTCACTCCCTTCATTTATTGTCATAGTTTTCAAAGTAAAACAGATGCCCCCAGGAGCAGAGCAGTAAATTAAATTAAATTGGATAAATCAAAGCAAACGATTCTCAGGAATAGGTGCAGCAAGATCCCAAATCTGTTTTCTCATCAGTTGTACTGACAATCTCTCATTAACATCCCAATTCAAACAAATGCTGGTTAGAAAGCAAAGGATCAAAACTGATATCGATTGAGCTCACAATGCGAGCACACAACCCACACACACCAGACTGAGAGAAATATCCCTTCCACTGGAGAGAGAGGGAGGGAGAGGGTTTGGGATTTGAACTGGGACTCCTTTCCACACAGACACAGCCCAGCTCAGCAGTTTGCTTCACCAGTGAATATGTTTTAATTTAAAGCTAGTCTAATGATGGTCATGAAACCATTGTTAATTGTTGTAAAAACCCATCTGGTTCACTAATGTCCTTCAGGGAAGGAAATCTGCTGTCCTTACCTGGTCTGGCCTACATGTGACTCCAGATCCACAGCAATGTGGTTAACTCTTACATGCCCTCGAAATGGCCTCGCAAGCCACTCAGTTCAAGGGCAATTAGGGATGGTCAATAAATGCTGGCCTGGCCTGCGACACCCACATCCTATGAAAGAATTTTTAAAAATGTTACTCGTTGTGATGTTGTTCAATATGTTCCTCGGGGTCCTTTCCATTGACATGTTAATTCAGCACAATGAGGACAGAACCAGTTTGACCAGGGGACATGTTTTGTTGATGTAAAACATTTAACTCTAAGCCCTTGTCAGGAACATTACTGCAGTTTGAAAATGTCTGATCCCCCTTTCAGGCCCCACACAGGGATTGGAAAATGTTCGGGAAACAGTGACACATGTCAATTCCAACCTCAGCTCAAAACTCACGTTGAACAAATTCAGATCCATCTGTCTGACTTTCTCTCTGTGTCTGTCTGTCTCTCTCCCATGCTCTGTCTGTCTCATTGTCACTCCCCCTCTCTCTCACTCGTTCTATGTCTGTCTCTCTCCGTGTCTGATTTACTCTCTCATTCCACGTCAGTCTCTTTCTCTTTATTTCATGCTCTACCTGTCCAACTTTCGTTCGCCCTCTTTTGTTCCCTCTCTCTCTCTATCTCTTGGTTTTGTGCTCTTTCTGACTCACTGTCACTTCCCGTCTCTCCCCCTCCTCGTCTCCGACCCCCCCTCCCCCCCTCCCCCCCCCCCCCCCCCCCACTGTCTCCCCAACGTCTCTCCCTCCATGTTTGGTGCTCTGTACTTTTGTACTCTCTCTCTTTTTTTTCAATCCTTTCTCTCACTCCCTGTCTGTATTTCGATATCAATCTGTCTGCTTCCTTTACCTCACTCTCTGTCACCTCGCCTCTTTCCTTCATGTGGTCTGGCAATCTGTCTCCTTCGTCCATACTGTCTGGCACCCCCTCTGTCTTTCTCTCTCTCTCTCTCATTTTTTTGTTATCTATACATTGTCACATTGTAGCTCTGCCTTTTATCTGGGCCAGAGAGAGGATCTCCTATCGTACAATACACACTGTAGACCTTTGTCATTTATCTTTTGGAACTGCGTGTTTTCTGGGCCAGAGAGAGCAGGTTGCATAGTTAAATGGAGTTTTGATACATGTTCATTCCCACATTGCAGAATTGCCCTGTGACTGGGCAAGAGAGATAGAGAGAAGCTGGAGTTGATCTTTGGAGATGGGGAAGTTCTGAGTTGTTCATTTCCGAATTGTGGAACTGTCTGTTATCTGGACCAGAGAGAGGAGCTGGAACTGATCATTGGAATTCGATGCTACGTTTATTGTAGCAAAGGTATTATTCTGGCTGGAGGGCTAAATATTAATCAGAGATCGTCAGTTCTGGGCTAATTGATCTGAAACGTTGAATCATAGAAATAGAATCAGAGAAAGTTTAATGCACAGAAAGAGGCCACTTGACCCATTGTGTCTGTGCCAGCCCAAAAAACGATCCACCTATTCTAATACCACCTTCCAGCATTTGGTTCGTAACCCTGCAGCTTACAGAACTTGATATGCATATCCAGACTCCTTTTGAATGAGTTGAGGGTCTCTGCCTCAACTATCTTTTCAGGCAGCGAGTTCCAGGCCCACATCAGCCTCTGGGTGAAAACATTTTGACTCATCTCCCCTCTGATTATTTTGGAAATCACTTTACATCTATTCCCCCTCGTCACTGAACTCTCTGCTGAGGAGAATTGAACCTTCACCTCCACTCAACATCCTGTAACATTTCAATCAGATCTGTTTCAAGGAGAACAAACCCAGCCTATCCAATCTTTCCTCATAGCTGCATTTTTCCTGTCCTGGCAACATCCTCGTAAATTCCCTCTGGACCCTCTCCAGTGCAGTTACATCCTTTCTTAGTGACGTGACCAGAACTGCACACAGTACTCAAGTTGGGACCTAACTAATGAATTATGCAGTTCCAACATAACCTCCCTGCTCTTATATTCTATACCTCGCCTAATAAAGGAGAGGATTCCATATGCCTTCTTAACCACCTTATCGACCTGTCCGTCTACCTTCAGGGATCTGTGGACATTCACTCCAAGGTGACTCACTCCCTCTGTACTTCTCAGTATTTCCCCATTAATTGTACATTCAGTTGTCTTGTTTGACCTCCAGAAATGCATCACCTCACAATTCTCTGAGTTGAACTCCATTTGCCACTTTTCTGCCCATCTTACCAGATCATCAATATCTTCCTGCAGCCTACAACGATACTGCTCGCTCTCGACTACAAGGCCAATCTTTGTGTTGTCTGCAAACTTCTTGATCATGCCCCCTACATTTCCATCCAAAACGTTAATATATACCACAAAAAGCAGGGGAATCAGTACTGAGGCCTGCAGAAGGCCACTGGAACATCCTTCCATTCGCTAAAACGCCCGTCAACAATTACCCTTTGTGTCCTGCCACTGAGACACTTCTGTATCAACATTGCTGCATTTCCCTCGATCCCATGGGATTTTAATTTTTTAACCAGTCTGTCCTGTGGGAACTTATCAAAAGCCTTGCTAAAATTCTTGTAGACCACATCAACTGCACTACCCTCATCTATCTTTCTTGTTATTTCTTCAAAAAATGCAATCAGGTTGGTCAAACAAGATCTTCCCTTAATGAATCAATGCTGACTATCCGTGATTAAACTATGCCTTTCTAAGTGACAGTTTATCCAGTCTCTCAGAAAATATTCCAATTATTTGCCCACTACTGAGGTTATACCGACTGGCCTGTAATTAATCGGTTTATCCTTCGCTCCCTTTTTAAACAGAGGTACAATGTCAGCTGTTCTCCAATACTCCAGTTCCACACCTGTGTCCAGAGAGCACCTAAACTCCCTACCTCTGTCACCTCCGCCGGCCCCCACAACCCTTACTATCTCTGAAACCTGCTCCATGCCCAAACAATGCTCCCAACCCTGGTAACTTCCTCCAGCCCCTAAAACCCTCCCTATTTCTGTAACCGCCTCCATCCTCTACAGCCCTCCCAATCTCTGTTAACTCCTCAGCTGCACAACACTCCCTATCACTGTGGTCTCCTCCAGCCCCTAAAACCCTCCCGAGCTCTGTGACCTCCTCTGCACCCCAATTCTCCCTCGATCTGTAACTTCCTCCAGACGAGACAACACTCACGAACTCTGTAACCTCCTCCAGCCCGTATAAACCTCCCTATCTCTGCTATGTCCTCCAGTCCCCACAACTATCCCTATCTTATCACATACTCCAGCCCCTACAACCCTCCCTTTCTCTGTGACCTCCACCAGCGCCCACAACTCCCTCCCGCTTATCTCTGTAACCTACTCCAGCCCCTACAACTCTCCCAATCTCTGTCACCTACTGCAAACCTGATACACCTGCCTATCTCTGTAACCTATTCAGCCCCGATAACACTACCTAACTCTGTTACGTCTTCCAGCCCCGAGAAGAATCGCTATCTCTGTCATTTCCTCAAGCCCTTACAACCCTCCCATGCTCTGTAATCTCCTCTAGTCCCTACAGCCCTCCCGATCTGTGCAGCCTCCTACAATCCTCCCTATCTCCATAACCTCCTCCAGCCCCTCCAACCCTCCCTATCTCTGGCACCTATTCAAGCCCCAACAACGCTCCCTATCACTGTAACCTCCTCCAGAGCGACAACCCTCCCTAACTCCACTAACTTTGGGCAGCACAGTGGCGCAGTGGTTAGCACTGCAGCCTCACAGCTCCAGTGACCCGTGTTCAATTCTGGGTACTGCCTGTGCGGAGTTTGCAAATTCTCCCTGTGTCTGCTTGGGTATCCTCTGGGTGCTCCTGTTTCCTCCCA
Source organism: Heterodontus francisci (assembly GCF_036365525.1). Taxonomy (NCBI): domain Eukaryota; kingdom Metazoa; phylum Chordata; class Chondrichthyes; order Heterodontiformes; family Heterodontidae; genus Heterodontus; species Heterodontus francisci. Next base: position 1,543,623 of record NW_027141098.1, read on the forward strand.
CATGCCAAAGACTTGCTCGTTGATAGGTTAATTGGAATATGGAGCTAGTGTTGGATTAGTAGAGATGGGTGGTTGATGGTCGGCACAGACTCGGTGGGCCGAAGGGCCTGTTTCAGTGCTGTATCTCTAAACTAAACTAAACAACTCCTCCAGCCCCAGCAATCCTCCTGCTAAATGCTACCTCCATCAACCTCTGAAAGCATCCCTATCTCTGTAACGTCCTCCAGCCTCTACATCCCTTCCTATCTCTCCAAACTCCACCAGCCCTTCAACACTCAATATCTCTGTAACCTCCTCCACCCCGACAACCGTCCCTATCTCTGTAACGTCCTCTATCCCCCAGAAGCTTCCATAAAACTGTCCCCGCCTCCAGTGCCTATAACTCTCCCTATCACTGTACTCCCCTCCAGCACATACAACCCTCCTGATTTCTCTAACATCCTCCATCCCCTTCAAACCTCCCTATATCTGTAACCTCCTCCATCCCCTATAAATCTCCCTATCTCTGTAACCACCGCCAGTCCCTACAACTCTCCCTATTCCTATTACCTCCTCAGCACCTTCAACCCTCCCTACCTTTTTAACCCCCTCCAGCCCCTACAATCCTCCTGAACTATAACCCCCTGCAGCCCCTAAAACCATCCATTTACCTGTAACCTCCTCCAGCCTCGATATTCCTTCCTGTCTCTCTAACCTCCTCCAGCCTCTACAACCTTCAATATCTCTGCAACTCCTCCACCAGCTACAACCCTCCAAATCACTGTAATCTCCTCCAGCCCCTACAACCTTCCCTAGCTCTTCAACGTCCACCAGCCCCGACAAACCTCCCTATCTCTGTAACCTCCTCCACCAAGACAACCCTCTCGATCTCTGTACCCTTCTCCACCAAGACAACCCTCCCTGTCTCTGTAACCTCCCCATCCCCGACAACCCTCTCTTATCTCCGTTACCTCTTCAGCCCCACAACACTCCCTACATCTGTGACCTCCTCCTGCCCTGTCAAAGCCCCCTATTTCTGTCACTTCCTCCAGCCCGTACAAACCTCCCTATCTCTGCCTCTTCGTCAGACCCCCCAACACTCCCTATCTATAATTTCCTCCAGCCTGGAAAACCCTCCCTATCTCTGTAACCTCGTACAGCACCTACCACCCTCCGTATCTCTGTGAATTCCTCCCGCCCCTACAACCCCCCCGTCTCAGTAACCTCCTCAGCCCCGACAACCCTCACTATCTCAGTAACCTCCTCGAGCCCCTGAAGCATCCCTCTACTGTCATCTACTCCAGTCCCGACAACACTCCCTACTCCATAAACTCCTCAACTCCTGCAACCCTCCCTCACTCTGTCACCTTCTCAGCCCCTAGAACCCTCCCTATCTCTGTAAACTCCTCCAGCCCATTCAACCTTCTCTAGCTCTGTCACCGACCCCAGCCCCGACAGCCCTCCCTATCTCTGTGTTACTCTCCAGTTCCTACAAGCCTCCCGATCTCTGTAACATCCTCCAGCCGTGACAGCACACCCTTTCTCTGCAATCTCCTCCCGGCCATACAGCCCTTCCCGATCTCTGTCACCTCCTACAGCATACCAACATTCCCGATCTCTGTAACCGTCACCCCCTACAACACTTCGTATCTCTGCTGCCTCCTCCAGCCCTTACAACATTTCCTATCTCTGTCGCCTTCTCCAGGCTTGACAGCCTTCCCTAACACTGTCACCTACTCCAGGCTCTTCAACCCTCCCTTTCACTAACGTCCTCAGCCCCACAACCCTCCTGATCTCTGTCACCTCTTCCAGCACCACAACCTTCCCTCTAACCACGACCACCCCCTACAACACTCCGCATCTCTGCTGCCTCCTCCAGCCCTTACAACATTTCTTATCTCTGTCACCTTCTCCAGGCCCGACAGCCTTCCTTAACGCTGTCACCGACTCCAGGCTCTTGAACCCTCCCTATCTCTAACGTCCTCAGCCCTACAACCCTCCTGATCTCTGTAACCTCCTCCACCCCTACAACCTTCCCTGTCTCATGTTTCAGGTCAGTGATGAAGGTTCTGATGAGGGGTCACCATCATGCAAAGCTAACTCCGTTTCTCTCTCCACAGATGCTGCCAGACCGGCTGAGTATTTCCTGCATTTCCTGTTTTTATTTCACTTTACATCTCTGCCCACATGTCAGTGACCTCGCTGCGAAGGTAAATAGGCCCATCACGTACACTCTATCCGGGCCCCTCAAAACGTACGACATTTCATCTATCACCTCACCTCAGACATCTCTGTTCCAAGCACAACAGCCCCAGCCTATCCAATATTTCCTCACAGCAACAGTTTTTTCCAGACCTGGCAACATCCTCGTAAATGTGCTCTGTACCCTCTCTAGTGCAATTAAATCCTTTCTGTAATGTGGTGACCGGAACTGCACAAAGTACTCACGGTGTGGCTCAACCAATGACTTACATACCAACAGCATAACCTCTCTCCTATTCTGCACCTCAGCTAATAAAGGAAACGTATTCCCTATGTCTTCTTAACTCACTTAGCGACCAGTCCTGCTATCTTCATGGATCTATGAACATTCACTCCAAGGTTCCACACTTCTTCTACACCTGGAAGGATTCTCCCATTAATTGTGCATTCCTTTGCCTCACTCGACCTCCCCAAATTCATCACCTCGCAGGTCTCTGCGTTGAATACCATTTGCCACTTGTCTGCCCACCTGACTAGTCCATTAACATCTTCCTGCAGTCGACAGCTACTCTGCTCTCTCAACCACACGGCCATTTTTTTGTACCGTTTGCAATCTTTTTGAACATGCCCACTACAGGGGATAAGTCTCCACTGACACGGTTATATCCCTGATCATTGCTATCAGTTACACTCACCTGAACAAACACATTACATCAGCAGCTTTGTCTCTGATGTAAATAATGTGGTGGATAAAACACAATCATTTCAATGTCAATGACATTTTCTGAGTAAGACCTCTGTCGGAATAAACCTGAAATCTGTACTCATACTGGACTGATGGCAATTATGAGAGGCGTCATTTACATTTTCCATATTATTGCATTGACCTTGTTCTCTCCTGGCATTTCTGTTGGAAATGTAACTGATCTGTCTGCAGTGGACACTGAATCCAGGGACAAAAGCAATCCCGTTTCACTCTGTTCTTCCCTTTTCCCAGTTAAAATTTGAAATTTGACTCTTCTGATTCGGGACCATGTTCAGGGTTACAGCCCAGAAACTACTGTGAGTGATATTACTGGACAGACACTGTCCGCATCCATTTGGGAGGCAGTTGGGTAGTGATAATATCAATGGTCACGTAATCCAGAGGCCCAAACTGATGGCCTGGGGAGAGGGGTTCAAATCACCCCTTAACCTTCTAAATTGCAGGGATACACAGTCAAGCTCCATTTACACTGTCCCATTAAACATTCCCAAGCCAAGCACAGTGTGGGCTTGACACAGAGTAAATTTCCCTCTGCACTGTCCCATCACACACTCCCAGGGTCGGGGCAGCATGGGGTGAGAAATTGAGTAAAGACAGGGCCTATTGCATCAAAACAGAGAAATGGTCTTGTGCAGTACAAACTGAGACCGGGTGAAACGCAGCATCAGCAGAGATGACTCCCAGGGCAGGAACATCATGGGGTGGATACAGAGTGAATCTCACTCTACGCTCTCCGAAACAGACAGAGGAAGAGATGGAAAGAGAGAAATAGAGAGACAGACAGACAGGGTGACTGAGAATGAAAGAGCGATATTTAACATCGGACTTCGGCAGAGGAGGAGGCAATTTAACCCCTCAACCCTCTAGAATTCGGTGAGATCAGGGCTGATCTGTGATCTAACTAACACCATATATCCCACCTTTGCCCCTTATCTCTTAATACTTTTGGTACTGATAAGCATCAATGATCCCTCAGAGAATCAGAACAGACCAGCGAGACTCAGAAAAGTAAACTTCTGTTGAATTTGTGAGCCTTGTATTGTGGAATGTTTGAGCATTGGTGAGAATGTTGAGCCAGTGCAATTTTGCCCCAGTGGGATGAATAGATACTATATGACTATATTACAACAGTAAGGTCCAGCCTGTACTGTAAATATGGACTGAAATAACAATGTAACTGATCAAATTTCGGTTAATACTATGACTACAGTTAGACCTGCAATCCTGTGAGAATGTACATAAGACACGATGGGATGAATTCAAAGTGGGCACTGTCGAATTTGCGAGCTTGATCTTTGTGGGAACACAAGGGTTAAGTAAGTTAAAAATATTAAATGGTCAATTCACTTGTACAAGTAAACACGCAACAGAATTGGGTCTGGAATGTCCTCTGTGCTGCATTCCTACTCCGACATCTACTCTGTCCGGATCTCTCATGATTTTAAACACCTCTATCGAATCCAATCTCAGTTTCTCTTCCCTGTGGAGAACAACACCAGCTTCTCCAATCTATCCACGTAACTGAAGTCCCTCATCCCTGGAACCTTGCTCGTGAATCTTTTCTGCACCCTCTTTAATGCCCCCACATCCTTCCTAAAGTACGCTGTCCAGAATTGGACACAATACTAGTTGAGGATGAACCAGTGTCTTTTTTAAGCTTCATCATAACCTCTTTGCTTTTACACTGTAAGCTCTATTTACAAAGCCGTCTTCAAAGATTCTTCAAATATTTAAAGGCACAGCACACGAAAAAATAACTGACCCTGCACAACAACTAAATTTTCTGGGAACATTGGAGCCAGCTGTGGCTCCGTGGGTAATAATCCTGCCTCTGAGTGATACGTTTGTGGGTTCAGGTCAGAACACAAAATCTAGTCTGATGCCACCCAACAGAAATTCAGAACTGACCAGCGAGACTCAGAAAAGGAAACTTGTGTTAAATTTGTGAGCCCCACTTTTTGGAATGTTTTAGTGTTTGAGTAAATTTTTAATATTTACCGATGATACCAAACTTGGAGGAGATGCAAAGAGTGAGGATGACACCAATCGACTGCAACAGGACATTGATAGTTGAGCAGAATGGGCAGACAAGTGGCAGATGGAATTTAATACAGGGAAATGTGAGGTGATGTATTTTGGCAGAAGTGATAGGAAGAGGCAATATAGACTTAATGGCACAATCCTAGAGAGTGTACAGGGACAGAGCGACCTGGGGTTACATGTACATACATCTTTGAAGGTGGTAGGACATATTTAGAGATTAGTCAGTAAAGCCTATGGGATCCTGGGCTTCATAAATAGAGGTGTTGAGTACAAAAGCATGGAGGTTATGCTGAACCTTTCCAAAGCTCTGGTTAGGTCACAACTAGAATAGTGCACCCAGTTCTGGTCACCACACATTAGGAAGGATGTGAGGGTCCTTCAGGGGGATCAGAGGAGGGAAGCTTATGTCAGATACAGATAGCTCAATACCACAGAAAGCCGAGAGGAGTGAAGAAAGTTCAGGGGTGAAATTAAAAGGCAAATTAGGAAAGCAGAGAGATAGTCAGAAAATAATATAACCAAGTAAAATCAAGGAAAGCACTGAGATGTTTTATAAATACACGAAGAACAAGCGGATAACGAAGGAAAGAGAATTAGGGATCAAAAGGGGAATTGATGTATCGAGGTGGGATTTGTGGGCATCGCTCCCCTTAAAATCTCAACAACTTTGATCAAATCACCTTGATCCTCCTAAATTACAGGGAATACCTCCCCAGTTTGTGTAATATCACCTCGTAATTTAACCCTTGGAGTCCAGTTATCATTCTGGTAAATCTACATAGCACTCAGGTGGACATGGACCCCCCCCCCAACGCCCCCACCAAGTCTCTTTGGACCTCCAGTGTTTCTAGTTTTTCACCATTTATAAAATACTCTGTTCTCGTCTTTTTTCCTGACATTGAAATCTATATACCACAGTATTGCCCATTTATTTAAGATATTAATATCTTTAGTTTAGTTTAGTTATACCGCACTCAAACAGGCCCTTCGGCCCACCCATTTATACTAATCCTACACTAATTCCATACTCCTACCACATCCCCACCTGTTCTTATATTTCCCTACCACCAACCTATACTAGGGGCAATTTATAATGGCCAATTTACCTATCAACCTGCAAGTCTTCGGCATGTGGGAGGAAACCGGAGCACCCGGAGGAAACCCACGCAGACACAGGCAGAACTTGCAAACTCCACACAGGCAGTACCCAGAATTAAACCCGGGTCACTGGAGCTGTGAGGCTGCGGTGCTAACCACTGTGCCACTGTGCTGCAATTTGACGCCTCCAGCTACACTGCTTACAATGCTGCCTATTTTGTGTCATTGGTAAACATGGGTATGTGGCATTCTACCCCATCATATTAAATCGTTAATAAATACAGCAAAACTGAGGCACACACGGACTTTGCACCAGTAGACAGGAGTGAATCATTCCATCCTAGAGATTTTTCAATTCCAGATTTATGGGTTTTTTATTTGGATAAAAACAGAATCCAAATTCACAACAGCCCAGTGTGGGATTTGAACTGCTTTTTCAATCATCATAGAACATTACAGCACAGTACAGGCCCTTCGGCCCTCGATGTTGCACCAACCTGTGAAACCATCCGACCTACACTATTCCATTTTCATCCATATGTCTATCCAATGACCACTTTAATGCCCTTAAAGTTGGCGAGTCTACGACTGTTGCAGGCAGGGCGTTCCACGCCCCTCCTATTCTCTGAGTAAAGAAACTACCTCTGACATCTGTCCTATATCTATCACCCCTCAACTTAAAGCTATGCCCCCTCGTGTTTGCCATCGCCATCCGAGGAAAAGAACTCCCACTATCCACCCTATCTAACCCTCTGATTATCTTATGTGTCTCTATTAAGTCACCTCTCCTCCTCCTTCTCGCTAATGTTAACAACCTCAAGTCCCTCAGCCTTTCCTCGTAAGACCTTCCCTCCATACCAGGCAACATCCTAGTAAATCTCCTCTGCACCCTTTCCATAGCTTCCACATCCTTCCTATAATGCGGTGACCAGAACTGCACGCAATACTCCAGGTGCGGCCGCACCAGAGTTTTGTGCAGCTGCAGCATGATCACGTGGCTCCGAAACTCGATCCCCTACTAATAAAAGCTAACACACCATATGCCTTCTCAACAGACCTATTAACCTGGGTGGCAACTTTCAGGGATTTATGTACCTGGACACCAAGATTTCTCTGCTCATCTACACTGCCAAGAATCTTCCCATTAGCCCAGTACTCTGCATTCCTGTTACTCCTTCCAAATTGAATCACCTCACACTTTTCCGCATTAAACTCTATTTGTCATCTCTCAGCCCAGCTCTGCAGCCTATCTATGTCCCTCTGTTACGTACAACATCCTTCGGCACTATCCACAACTCCACCGACCTTCGTGTCATCCGCAAATTTACTGACCTACCCTCCTGCACCCTCATCCAGGTCATTGATAAAAATGACAAACAGCAGTGGCCCCAAAACAGATCCTTGCGGTAGACCACTAGTAACTAAACTCCAGGATGAACATTTGCCATCAACCACCACCCTCTGTCTTCTTTCAGCTATCCAATTTCTGATCTAAAGCACTAAATCACCATCAATCCCATACTTCCGTATTTTCTGCAATAGCCTACCGTGGGGAACCTTATCAAACGCCTTACTGAAATCCATATACACCACATCCACGGCTTTACCCTCATCCACCTGTTTGGTCACCTTCTCAAAAAACTCAATAAGGTTTGTGAGGCACGACCTACCCTTCATAAAACCGTGCTGACCATCGCTAATGAACTTATTCTTTTCAAGATGATTATAAATCCTACCTCTTATAACCTTTTCCAACATTTTACCCACTACCGAAGTAAGGCTTCCAGGTCTAAAATTACCAGGGCTGTCTCTACTCCCCTTCTTGAACAAGGGGACAACATTTGCTATGCTCCAGTCTTCCGACACTATTCCTGTCGACAATGACGATATAAAGATCAAGGACAAAGGCTCTGCAATCTCCTCCCTGGTTTCCCAGTGAATCTTGGGATAAATCCGATCTGGCCCAGCAGACTTATCTATTATCACACTTTCCAAAATTGATAACACCTCCTCCTTGTGAACCTCAATCCCATCTAGCCGAGTAACCTGAAACGCAGTATTCTCCTCGATAACATTTTCTTTCGCTACTGTAAATACGGACGAAAAATATTCATTTAACGCTTCCCCTATCTCCTCTGATTCCACACACAACTTCCCACTACTATCCTTGATTGGCCCTAATATAACTCTAGTCATTCTTTTATTCCTGATATACCTATAGAAAGCCTTAGAGTTTTCCTTGATCCTATCCGCCAATGACTTCTCGTGTCCTCTCCTCGCTCTTCTTAGCTCTTCTTTCAGATACTTCTTGGCTAGCTTGTAACTCTCAGCTCAGGCCTACAAATTAAAACCCATAAAAATAGATTAATTTTCCTACTGCTGTTGTCGGACCATCTCAGGTTTTGTATATTGTTCCCTTTTCCTCTTCTTCCATGTGTCTGAAGTCTTTGAAGTTTGTCAGACATTGGTAAACTACTTCATGTGGTGTTCTGTAAATACCTTCAATTCTGTGCATCTGCAAGGGACACAATTAAAATTCTCACCTTATTGCAATAACCAAAACCTGCAGGTCCATTCAAACACCCCGATTTCCTGTCTCTGCAAAGATAGCTCACACTTCCACAATGTCGGAATGTCTGAATGGAAACAGCTTTTGACACATTTCCCAACATGTCTGCTGACACGTTTCAGGGTGGATCTAAATTCAATTTACAGATTGCAAGCCGCAAATTGAATCTTGAAGAGAGAAATATTGACACAAATGAAATCCCAGGTCTCTCTGTCCCTGCACCCAATTTAACATTGTACCATTTAGTTTATATTGCTTCTGCTCAGCCTTAATTCCAAAATGCATCATTTTACATTTCTCAGCATTAAATTTAACCTGCCATGTGTCTGACCATTTCACCAGGCTCTGTCTATCCTCCTGAAGTCTACTACTTTCCCTTCCCTGTTTATTACATTGCAGATGGCACAATGTTGAAGTTATGCCCTGTAAACCCAAGTCCAAGTCATTCATATATATCAAAAAGATCAGTGGTCTGAATCCGAACCCTTGGGGAATATCCCTGTACCACAATGGATACTGTACATAGTGACTACAAAAGCAGGGAGGTTATGCTGATCATTTATCAAGCTCTAATTAGGCCCCAACTGGAAAATTGTGTCCAGTTATGGTCACCACACTTTAAGAAGGAGGTGAGGGTCCTTGAGAGGGTGCAGAGGAGATTTACCAGAATGGTTCCAGGGATGAGGGATTTTAGCTACGAAGTTAGGTTGGAAAAGCTGGGTTTGGTCTCCTTAGAACAAAGGAGATTGAGGGGAGATTGAAAAGAAGTGTATAAGATTATGTCAGGCATAGATACCGTCCTCCAGTCTGAAGCAACCATTCACCACTACTCTCTGTGTTCTGTCCCTTAGCCAATGTTGTATCCACTCTGTCCCTGTCCCATTAATTCCATGAGCATTCATATTGCTAACTAGTCAATTATGAGGCACCATTAAGACGTCTCCATGAGGAAATTGGTCCCAGAGCACAGAAAAAAACACAGACAGGCAATGAGCATCTGCAACAAGAGAGAATCCAACCACCTCCCCATGGCATTCAAAGCATTATCCCATCGCTGAATCCTCCAGCATCAACATCCTGGGGAGACAGTGACCAGGAACTGAGCTGAAGTAATTACATCAGTACTGTGGCTACAAGTGACTCACCACTGACACCCCAAAGCCTTTCCACCACCTACAAGACACAAGTCAGGTGTGTGATGGGATCTCTCCACTTGCCTGGATGAGTGCAGGACCGACAACACTCCAGAAGCTCGACACCATCCAGCACAAAGCAGCCCACTTGATTGGCAACCCATCCACAACTTTAAACTTTGATTAGATCACCCCTTAACCTTCTAAATTCCAGGGATACAGAGTAAAGCTCCGTCTACACTGTCCTATCAAATGCTGCCAAGCTATTAGTTAGCTCTTGAGTAAATCTCTGTCCTCACAGTTCTATCAAACACTCCCAGGGCAGGTACAGTGTGGGGGTATATACCGAGTAAAGCTGACTCGATATGTGCCTCTCTTTCCCTTCCTCCATCCAGATGGAGAGAGTAACAGTGAGAGAGACAGGGATAGATATAGAGAGAGTAAAACAGAGAGAGGGAAGGATAGCAATGGGGAGGAAGTATCAGTGAGAAAGTGGAAGAGATTGGGATGGAGAGTGTCGGTCAGTGTTCCTGCAAAGCTGTGTTCAGCAGACTGGGAGATTTGACACAGCGAAGATTAGAATTGAGAGGGGACAGAGGGAGATAGAGATAGAGAGAGAAGAGGAGACATATAAACATGGAGAGAGTAGCAGAGTGGGGAACTAGCGATTGAATGAGTAAGGGAGAGGGGAAGACGGAGATGGAGAGAGATTACCAGTCAGAGTCGCTTTCCACTTCTCTCTCCATGTATATCTCTCCCTTTCTCACTGTTACACTCTCTCCATCTTTATTTCTCCCTCTCTCCTGATCGTTCACACTCTATGCCTATTTCTTGTACCTCCGTGTACACAGGATTACATCAAACAATGATTATATTTGACATTTGCCCTTTCGATCTAACCGAACAACGTGACTGTCTCCAACATTCTCTCTGTGTCTGTGAACAGCGGGACCTTGGAGTGAATGTTCACTGATTCCTTAAGGTAACAGACAAGGAGAGACTGGGATTCAGAGGATAACAGGGAGGGAGAGACTGGGTTCAAAATGAAACAGAGGGAGAGACTGGGATTCAGAGGGTAACAGGGAGGGCGAGACTGGGATTCAGAGGGTAACAGAAAGGGAGAGACAGGGATTTACAGGGCAACAGAGAGAGAGAGACTGGGATTCAGAGGGTAACAGAGAGAGAGAGACTGGGATTCAGAGGGTAACAGAGAGAGAGAGACTGGGATTCAGAGGGTAACAGAGAGGGAGAGACTTAGATTCAGAGGGTAACAGAGAGAGAGAGACTGGGATTCAGAGGGTAACAGAGAGAAGAGACTGGGATTCGGAGGGTAACAGAGAGAGAGAGACTGGGATTCAGAGGGTAACAGAGAGAAGAGACTGGGATTCGGAGGGTAACAGAGAGAGAGAGACTGGGATTCAGAGGGTAACAGAGAGAAGAGACTGGGATTCAGAGGGTTACAGAGGTTAACAGAGAGGGACTGACTAGGATTCAGAGGGTAACAGGGAAGGAGAGACTGGGATTCAGAGGATAATAGAGAGGCAGAGACTGGGATTCAAAGAGTAACAGAGAGGGAGAGACTGGGATTCAGATGGAACAGAGAGGGAGATACAGAGAGAGAGAGAAGGATAGAGGAACAGCCAGTGATAGATGCAGAGACAGAGATAATGCCAGAGAGAGACAGAGATAGAAGGTGAGAGAGAGAGGGGGAGTGACAGAGAGGGAAAGACAGATGGAGGGAGAGAGAGAGAGAGAGACAGAGAGAGGGTCAGAGATCGAAGAAGAGAGGGAGTGACAGGGAGGGAAAGACAGATGGAGGGACAGAGAGAGAGAGACAGAGAGAGGAGAGAGAGGGAGTGACAGAGAAGGAAAGACAGATGGAGGGACAGAGAGAGAGAGACAGAGATGGAAGGAGAGAGAGGGATGGACAGGGAGGGAAATACAGATGGAGGTATAGAGAGAGAGACAGAGTTCAAAGGAGAGAGAGAGGGACTGAGAAAGAGGGAAAGACAGATGGAGGGACACAGAGAGATGGAAGGATAGAATGGGACAGATAGGGAGGGATACAGAAAGAGGGAGAGAAAGAGACAGACTGAGGGAGAGACAGAGATCGAGAGAGCGAGAGAGGGAGGCACAGAGGAAGAGAGACAGGGATTGGGAGAGTCAGGGATTGGGAGAGAGGGTGAGACAGAGAGAGAGAGAGAGAGAGGCAAAAGTAGAGGAAGAGCCAGTGATAGATGGAGAGACGGAGATAATGACAGAGACAGAGATAGAAGGAGAGAGAGGGAGTGACAGAGAGGGAAAGAGAGATGGAGAGACAGAGAGAGAGAGAGGCAGAGATAAAAGGAAAGAGAGGGAGTGACAGGGAGGGTAGGACAGATGGACCGTTCGAAAGAGATAGAAGGAGAGAGAGGGAGAGACAGAGATAGTAGGAGAGAGAAGGAGTGACAGGGGAAGGAAGACGGATGGAGAGACATAGAGAGAAGGAGGGAGATGGAGAGACAGAGAGGGAAAGACAGATGGGGAAATAGAGAGGGAGAGAGACAGAGAGAGCAGCAGAGACAGAGATAGAAGGAGAGAGAAGGAGTGACGGGGTGTGGTGGAAGACAGATGGAGAGACAGAGAGAGAGAGAGACAGAGAGAGGAGAGAGAGGGACTGACAGGGAGGGAAGGACAGATGGAGCTATAGAGAGAGAGAGACAGAGATAGAAGGAGAGAGAAGGAATGACAGAGAGGGAAAGACAGATGGAGGGACAGATAGAGACAGAGAGAGAGGCAGAGACAAGAGAGAGGGGGAGAGAGGGACAGAGAGGGAGTGATAATGAAGGAAGGAAAAATGCTTTAAACCATTGCTGTCCTTGGAGCGAGGGAGGACGGGAGAGATGAAAAGAGAGAGGGGGAAGAGAAAGGGAGAAATGGTGTCAGAGACACAGGCAGAGTTCTGGACAGAGGCAGAGAGAGAGAGGGAGAGATGGAGATAAAGAGACAGAGAGACAGGAGAGGGAGATGGAAGGAGAGAGAGGGAGTGACAGGGAGGGAAACACAAATGGAAGGACAGAGAGAGAGAAGGAGAGAGAGGGAGCGACAGAGAGGGAAAGACAGATGGAGGGACCGAGAGAGAAGGAGAGAGGTGGAGTGTTAGGGAGGGAAAGACAGATGGAGGGAAAGATAGAGCGACAGATAGGAAGAGGCAGAAATAGAGAGGGAGACAGAGATATAGAGAGGAAAATACTGAGACAGTGACAAAGAGAGAGAGAGAGAGTAAGACAGAGAGAGAGAGACACACACAGACAGAGAGAGAGCGATAGAGACACAGAGAGAAACAGAGAGAGATGCAGCGGCAGTGAGAAAGAGAGAGAGACAGAGACAGTGATAGCAAAAGACAACGAGAGGGATATATGGGGGGGGAGGAGAAAGTTGTACGGGGAAGAGAGAGCGGGAGAGAGAGGGGAGAAAGAGATAGAGGGGGACTGAGAGATAGAGGGGGTGGAGAGAGATAGAGGGGGAGGAGAGAGATAGAGGGGGAGGAGAGAGATAGAGTGGGAGTGGGAGATAGAGGGGGAGAGGGAGATAGAGGGGGAGAGGGAGATAGAGGGGGGAGAGGGAGAGAGAGCGGGAGAGGGAGATAGAGGGGGATTGGGAGATAGAGGGGAGAGGGAGATAGAGGGGGAGAGGGAGATAGAGGGGGAGAGGGAGATAGAGGGTGGAGACGGAGATCGAGGGGGAGAGATGGATGGGGTAGAGGGTGGTGAACCTGTGGAATTCTCGACCGCAGAAGGCAGTGGAGGCCAAGTCATTAAATATATTCATGGAGGAGAGAGATATATTTCTTAATGTCAAAGGGATCAAGGGGTATGGGGAGAAAGTGGGAACAGGGTACTGAATTAGACCATTGGTCATGATCTTTATTGAATGACGGAGCAGGCCCAAAGGGTCGAATGGCCTGCTCCTGCTCCTATTTTCGATGTTTCTATGAGAGAAGTGGACTGGGAGAGGGAGAGGTAGAGAGAGAAGGAGAAACAGAGAGAGAAGGAGAGATAGAGATGCAGAGAGGTGACCCTGAGATTCTCTGTCTCACACACAAACATGCAGACACACACATAAAGGGACAGACAGACAAACACACATTGACACACACAAAGTCACACACAGAGACACACACACACACACACACACACACACACACACAGATTTTGCAATCCACACTGATGACAGTAAAAATGGCCAACAGAACTTCAGTAACAATCCCCAGTGTCTGCCCAGTCCTGTGAAAGACAGAGAGAGAGATAGGGAGTGACGGAGAGAGAACTTGGAAGGAAGAGGACAAAACAGCTTGTAGGAGAAACTTTACATTTATTTGTGTTCCACAGATTTAATTACAAGTTGAAAGGGACTGGACACTGAAAAAACTGTCAGCACACAACAACAACACTGAGAGACTTTAGAATTGAGGGAACGGGAGACACTTTACAATCCACTCTGATGTCAGTAAAAATCCCCAATCACAAGCTCAGTAACAATGTTTGATATTTTCAAATTGCAGGGAAAGAATTAAAGGTTTAAAATGAACTAAGATATGTCTGAAAGCATTGCTGTGCTGGGATTAACATATCAATGGACTGGAAAAGTCCGCATGGTTCTGACCTGGGATTAACATATCAATGGACAGGCCCCCTCCCCCGCCCCCGAGGCAGTACATTGAGAGACAGCCCAACATGTCAGAGGCTCAAGGCGTGGAGTTTGCAAACAGCTCACTCAGGATATAAACTGGGTTTGAAGATCTCAGTTCCAATCACAAAACCCACCTTTCACTCTCTCTCTGGAGAGAGTGGACACATTCCCCAGTCTGATTCAGTGTGTGTGTCTGTGTATCTGTGTGTGTGCTCTCTCTGTCTCAATCTGGTTTATAACTGTGATTTGATTGTATTTGAATATTGCTGATTGTCTGTGTAACTGAGAGAGGAAACCCTGGGCTCTTGCTATCCTATTTTGTTGAAATATGTCCTCGCTTTGTATTTTAATCCATTTTTTTCCTCCTTCTTTCCCCTGAGGAATTTTCATTCTGAAAACTGCAACGTCAAGTTGAAAAGAGGGAAAGTTTGGGACGAGGAATCCTTGGACAGGTTGAGGCCTTGTCCACAGGCTGCACCCAAAGGGCCCACGTGAGTTGTGTCCATTTATTAGCCCGAGGTTCAATTTCCTCTCTGGGGCCCACTTCGGAAGTCTCATTCTCTCTCTCCATCTGTCTCTCGGAATGAGAGTAACAGGAGGGAGAGAGACGCAGGAGAGTGCGGGAAACATAGAGAGAATCGGAGGGGGAGAGGAGGGGTAGCCGGCTGGTATCAGAAAGCTGTTTGTGGGATCTTGCTGTGCACCAATGGCCTGCAGCTTTTCCAACATTGTAACAGTGACGACCACTTTAAAAATTAATTCATTGAGGGTCAAAGGCTTGGAATTAAGTCACAAATGTGATAGTTTCTAAAGGCTTGTTATAATTCTAGAATAATCTGTGTGCTTTGGGCAATGTTCTGAATCTTTACTGTTAAATAAGATGTACGGAGTTATTGTCTTCAAAAATGCCTTTTAATCAATTTTCTCTCTCTCCCTCTTACCTTCAGGAATTTTCATTCTGAAAACTGCATCGTGAAGATGAAAAGAAGGAATGTTTGGACGAGGAATCCTTGGAGTGGAGCATCCTCCCAAGGGGAAGGACTGAGGCCTTGTCCACAGGCTGCACCCAAAGGGCCCACGTGAGTTATGTCTGTTCATTAGCCCGAGGTTTAATTTCCTCTCTGGGGCCCTGGGTTAACAAGTTCCTGTCGGATTGGGGCCCTGGAGTTTTAAACATGTTGAAAGCCTGGGGTTAAAGGAGCAGCCCCAGGAAGGAGTTCCATTTGCACATGCTCCATCCAGCCCTGTCTGTGAGGTTTGCTGATGTTTTGGGCAATGCTTCGTGAACTTAGTGAAATAAGATGCACGGTGCCCATTTTAATTCATTTTACTGTAGTTATGAGGTTAGCTTTCCCTCTGTCTCCACATTCTTTCCCTGTGTATCTATCTCCCCCCATGCTTTCTCTTCTCTGTCTCGGTTACACACTCTCCATCGCCACTTAAACCTTTAATAAATAAAAATAAACATACCACACACAGCAATGTGATTTGTCGTTATTTGAAATGGTGAGACGGAATCAGCAGCTTGTTCCCAGTTTAAAGAGGGAGTTTCACCCTTTCTCGGGACTGAAATATGGCTATTATCACATTGCTGCTTGTGGGATCTTGCTGTGCATCTAGTGCCCTGCAGCATTCCTACATGACAACAATGAGGACTCTTCCCTCCCTGTCACACCATTTTAGAAGTGGATTCATTTTGTGTAAAGCTCCCCTGAAGGCCTGGAATTAAAGTCCTGAGCTTGGAGCCGGTATAATTCCAGAGTGATGCTGGTATTTAGGGCAGTGACGTGAATTTGAGGGTGAAATAAATTGTGGGATCTTGCTGTGCACATATGGCATGCAGTGTTTCCAACATTGCAATAGTGACGAGCACTTAAACAGTTCACTGAGTGTCAAATGTTCCCGATTCAAACAATTCAGTTTACTGAAGTTCTGAGTTTCGAATTCTCTCTGTCTTTCTCCAGAATTCTTTCCCTCTTTCTCTCTATTTAAACCTTTAATAGTTAAAAACACACAACTGTGTGATTTGTTGTTGGTTTCAATGGTGAGACAGAAATATTTCACAGTTATTTTCAGTCAAGATTACAGATGAGATAGAGGGACAAAAACAGATATGGATGGAGAGAGAGAGAGACAGGGGAGAGAAATACACAGACAGGGGAGAGAGATACAGAGACAGGGGAGAGAAATACACAGACAGGGGAGAGAAATACACAGACAGGGCAGAGAGATACAGAGACACGGAGAGAGATAGAGACAGGGAGAGAGAGACAGAGACAGGGGAGAGAGATACTGAGACAGGGGAGGGAGATACAGAGACAGGGGAGAGAGATACAGAGACAGACACAGAGAGGTGGAGGTTGCTGTCTGAACCCTTTTATCCTTTGGTTTATTAACTGTGATTTGTCTGTATTTGGGTGTTGCTGGGAGAGTGTCTGTGTCACTGAGGGCAACTCCTGGGCTCTTGCTGTGCTATTTTGCTCAACAATGCCTTTTAATCAATTGTGGGATCCTGCTGTGCATCCATTCCCTGCATCAATTCCTACATTACAACACTGAGGCAGAAACAGATGGAGAGAAAAAGAGGGAGAGCGAGAAACAGCTGGAGGTGGCAGGTTAAATGCAGGGAGAGAGAGAGACAGGTGAGTGAGGGAGGGAAGGCAGAGAAAGATGGACAGAGACAGAGAGAGAGGGAGAGAGAAATCTACACTCAAAACCTTGGGAAACTGAATATTGAAGTGTCACCATTGCTGGGATCTTGCTGTGCACTAAAAGCAGATTATCTGCATATCAGATTTCTGCCTGTGGGATCTTGCTGTGTACACACTGCCTGCAGGTTTCCTGCATTGCAACAGTGGACCACTTTCAACATTAATTCATTGAGTGTCAACTGCTCCTGAGGGCCAATAATTACAAGAGCTGAACGTGAAGCTGTATAAAGGTTGTTTTCAGTTTAAAGATGGAGTTTAGCATTTTCTGAGGACTGTGATGGGATATTTGGCTATGATCAAATTGTGGGATCCTGCTGTGCATACATTCCCTGCATCAATTTCTACATTACAACACTGAGGCAGAAAGAGGTGGAGAGAAAAAGAGGGAGAGTGAGTAACAGCTGGAGGTGGCAGGTTAAACAGAGAGAGAGAGAGAGACAGGCAGAGTGTGGGTGAGGGAGGGAAGGCAGAGAAAGATGGAGAAAGACAGAAAGAGAGAGAAATCCACACTCAAACCTTGGTTGAAGTGTCACCATTACTGGGATCTTGCTGTGCACAGCTTGCAGGCTGTTAAAAGACTGCCGATTGTGGGATCTTGCTGTGTACCAATGACCTGTAGCATTTCCAACATTGCAACAGTGACGAGCACTTTAAAAATTAATTCATTGAATGTCAAATACTTCTGTGAATCAGCAATGAAATGGGTGAAATGTGAAGGTTTGTAAAGGCTTGTTCTCATTTCGAATATTGCTGGTGTTTTAGGCTGTGGGCTGAATTTGACAGTGAAATGAAACACCTGGGGACCATTTGAATTCAGTTTTTAGGGATGGGAATGTGGATTTCTCTCTCTACCCTTCGACAGGAGAGGGGATGGGGGTCTCCAGTGTTTGTGTGCTTTCACAATGAGGCGGAAACAGATGTCGAGACACACAGAGAGAAATAGAGAGAGAGAGAGAGAGAGAGAGAGAGAGAGACAGCAGGAAATGACAGGGTAAACACATCCACACTTCCCAGTCTCTGGCTCTGTGTCAGGGGATGTGTTTGTAAGTCACTGAGAGATTGTTTTATGTCAGTGAGTTTGAGAGAGAGTCCTGGGCTCTTGCTGCGTTTTATTTCTGTTCAAAAATGCTTTGCTTTGTTTGAATCAATTTTATTTCTCTTATTCCCAAGGAGAATCTTTTCGGAAGCTGCAGCTGTGATGATGCAGAGGGAGAATCTTTTAGCCATGTGGAATTCTCAGACAAGAGCTTTAACCAGGGAGGGAAAGTAATAATACATATATATTTGTCATTGTCAAATTCATTTCTAAATACAGAAAAGAAAACTGTTTGTGTTTTCGGGGCTGATAGAAAAACCAAGTGCTGGAAATGCTCAGTATTTCCAGAACAGTTTTTATTTCAGATTTCCAGCATCCTCAGTATTTTGATTTTGTGTTTTCGGGGGTCTGTGGATTTTTTTTACCACAAGGGAGGGGGCTGGAGGGTGCTCCGAAGGGAATAGTTTGGGAAGCGCTGCTCCAGAAGTCAATGTAATCCCATAGATTTCCCTCTCTCCATCTCTTGCTGCAACTTGTTCCCTGCACCTTCCTCCTTGTTCCTAACTCTGTTTCTTCACATCATTAAATCCCTGTCTATGTATCTCTCAACATCCTTTCTATCTCTGCCTCACAGGTTTCCATTGTCATTCTCTTTCTGCGACTCTCTGCA